>NC_134951.1:75042209-75347924 GCF_965638725.1 Aptenodytes patagonicus
CACATTTCCCCCTCCCCCCCCTTTTTATTTCACATCAGGATGCAGGTGTGATGGAAAGGAAAGTGCTGCAGGAGAATTCTGGTCTGCTCCTAACAATGGTTTAATCTATTTGACAAGCCCTCCCCCTAGGCTCTCCCCTGCTAAAAATAATCAACGCTTCAGCCTTTCATGGGAGTTTAGCCTTAAGACTGTGGGATCGGCGCTTTATTTCCTCCTTCAGCCAAACGCTTTTTCTTTCTTCAGGTGGCAGAACTCGTTCCTTCTGCCTTGCACCACCACTGGCTTTGACAGAGTGCCTGATACCCAGCACATGCAAGCTCACAAAGAGCCACACGCTAGTCTGGGTGAGGTGGTGGTCAGCCCTGCATTCCTCAGCATCGCTCTGATTTCTCCTCCTTCATTTTAACCACTTCAGGCATAGCCATGCTAGCCAAGGCAGGCTTGTTCCCCAGCTCCGGGTGCAGTCAGTAAGGGGGAGCGGGCAGAGGGGCTTCCCCAAGAGCACTGCAGGTAGCAGTTCTGGGCTCCAGCTCTGAGAGGACACTCTGGTCGCTGCCCACAGAGCAGCGTTGCACTGGCGCTAGCTGCTGTGAACACACCCAGGGCCCCGTGATCCCAATGAGGTCAAGGCTTTCTGGAAACTACCGAATTCCAAACTGAAAGTTATTCCTGGGGAGCTTCTGTATTGGGGCCGTCAGCTAATAAATTCATATTGCTGCAATTTACAAAAATGGCAAAGAATAGCCGGTAAGATTGCCATGGAACTGTTTCTCTCGAGTAATGCAGATCTGCAAAACAGTAACTGCTTTCTCCCACATATGCCATGAATTCATAAGACCCTTTCCTTGTCTAATTCTCAGTGCCCTCTCTGCTCCAATTTTTCCCTTCAGCAACTCTTTCAAGGTAAAAATGAAAGGTGCTTTACTCTTTGTGTAAGTCTACAACTTCTCCATCAACTGCTCTGTATTGCCTCTAGTGACAGAAGTGCAAAGCTGTGTACATTAGGTTACACAGCAAGGAAGTACAAATTAATCACATTAATGGGAGAAACTTCAGTCATATTTATCTAAGCATTATACAAACAACATAGTAAGCAGCCTTTCATTAAACAAGTATGAATCCATCTTTAAAACAAAACAAAACAAAACAAAACAAAACAAAACAAAACACACTCTGTATTCCATCTGGTGCCTGGCCTTTGTAAGAAATTATTTTCTTCTTTGTGAATACAGGAGCACAGAATACAGACAGAAAACCCTGCCTGGGAACACTTTCTACTCTCAAGTAGACACCTGGCATCCTCCTCAGGAGGAACTGAAGTGCTGAAAGCAGCAGCCAAGATGGGTTTGAAGTTCAAGCCTACATTCTTTCCTTCCCCAAGTGCACAAAGTTCACTGCTGCCAGTCTGTCCAGTGTTAAAATATTTCTGCAGTGTTTATCTATTCTTTCTCAGTCTCCTACTTTCCCAGTATCCTTTCAGCATCCACAACTATTATGGGAAGAATACATTCATGATTAATGATCAAATACAGATAAGGTTTAATCACAGATAAGCTGAATATTAAATCTGGAAAACTGATGCAGGCAGCGAATTTGAGATTACCAGATCGAGGTTATGGGCTGCTCTAGTAATTTTTCCCCTTCATTTCCTTTGTAGATTATCATCACAAATCCCACTGTTCAGGCACTGACAGATAAAGAGAAAAAAATATGTTAAGTGATTTGTCCAATATTATATGGGCAGGAGTGCCAGTCTTGTGCCTTAACTACCTTGCTGAATCTTCACTAAGGGGAATGCACCAGATGCTCCTTCATTTGATGTTGGCATCTGACTTGCTGCTTGGGCAACTAACTCCTCTGCACCCGCAGGCAAAGTCAAACCTACCTTCCCCCAGTATGCAATTTTTTTGTTGTAACACAACAGTAGAGCTAGCCTGAACACAGCATTACAGACATGCCTTCAAACCTGTATTTCACTCCCAGGCCTTTTTGCACGTCTATGCTCCCGTTAGGCTTCTAAGACCACCACAGTCCATATTATAAGGTGACTTGTACTTACTTCCTAAGTTATTTAAAACCCCAGGCTTAATTCTCACACCACTTATGGAAATAGAGACAGTTCTAGTTTTCATACACAACTTATTCCATAATTCCTTAAGTAGAGAGTAAATAAAGAAAGATTTACTTCAGAGTCAAGATGGGGGAAGTGGGGGGAAAGCTTTTTATCCACAGTTTTTCTCAGTCTTATGTTGCACAATTCACTCACTACTTATCAATGTCTGAAGAGAAAGAAACTCCTTTGGAGTGATATTCCCTCTTTGTGGTTACCTTCTCTCAGGCAAAGCGCAGAAATTAAACACCTACACATCTTGCCCAGAGGACAAACCATGCCTTGTGCTTCACATGAGCAATTAAGAGCCTTTGAGTGAACTGGAGTTGGATCTGCTCCTTGGGAGAAAAGTGCCTGCATGACATGCCTTAGCTGCTGGCTAGTCGGGATTGCAGGGGTCTGGACGCGAGTATGAAGACACACAGGGGAAGAAGGGAAATACATGGAGAATGAATTCAATGAAAGGAAATGGCTGGAAATTAGTGACCATTTTCTTATTTAAAGACACCTAGTGAACATGACAGTCTGCTGGATGGCTAACGTGAAGCCTTCTGGGTCTGTATCGCTACAAAGCATATGGCAATATGTGGGTAGGTGACTAGATAAAGCTGGGTCCCTTCTACAGTGAAGAAAAACCCCACCTATCTAAGCCTATCAGAGCTTGAATGAGATGAATCCCACCCTTTGCATTTACAGTCAACTCTTAAGCTATGTAAGTGCATGCCGAATTTTGTGCTTTCTGTGCGGTCCCTTTTTGATCACAGACAAAACTCTAGGGTTTTATTCTCAGATGCATATTCCTAGATCTGTGATTTGGGTAACAGAATATGGTTAAAGGTAACAGGAGTAAGTGGACTTAATGAGCCAACTCATTTCCAGGCAAAAGTCCTCTGTTCCTACATAGTGTTCTTGTGCCATCTAGTGGTCCCCAGAAAATGGCAGTAAATGTAGTGGAGTGCTTCATGTATTTTCTTGCCAACTAGAAGCAGCTGGAGATAAAAAGATTATTGTATCTACAAAAGGTCAAGGGAAATCCCATTCCATATGACTAGACTTACTCTGAGAAGCTAAACAATACAATTAAAAAATCCTTTTTTTTTTTTTTTTATTTATGTATCCAGCCCTTGGAGAGCATAACAGACATGCCAGGATAGTTACGCAGTTCATAAACCAACCAAAGGAAAAAAAGGTTATTTAAAACATTATTTACTTTTTCTTACAAAAGGTATCTTATCTCTGGGCAGGGATACTGGCCTGCAGGCAACATAGTCTCCGATTAGGAGTAGGGAAGTGATCGTGCCCCTGTACTCGGCACTGGTGAGGCCGCACCTCGAATACTGTGTTCAGTTTTGGGCCCCTCACTACAAGAAGGACGTTGAGGTGCTGGAGCGTGTCCAGAGAAGGGCAACGAGGCTGGTGAGGGGTCTGGAGAACAAGTCTTATGAGGAGCGGCTGAGGGAACTGGGACTGTTCAGCCTGGAGAAAAGGAGGCTGAGGGGAGACCTCATCGCTCTCTACAACTACCTGAGAGGAGGTTGTAGCGAGGTGGGTGTTGGTCTCTTCTCCCAAGTAACTAGCAATAGGACGAGAGGAAATGGCCTCAAGTTGCGGCAGGGGAGGTTTAGATTGGATGTAAGGAAAAATTTCTTTACTGAAAGAGTGGTGAAACATTGGAACAGGCTGCCCAGGGAAGTGGTGGAGTCCCCATCCCTGGAAGTTTTTAAAAGACGTGTAGATGAGGCGCTTAGGGACATGGTTTAGTGGGCATGGTGGTGTTGGGTTGACGGTTGGACTCGATGATCTTAGAGGTCTTTTCCAACCTCAATGATTCTATGATTCTATGATTCTATGATTCTATGATTACATCAGCTAACTCTGAATAATCCATGCAGAGAATATTATTTCCCCGTTCAAGCTGCTCACAGGAGGACTCTGCTTTCCTACTTCTAAGGGGCAGGAGGAAACACGTGTCCCTCCCACAAGACAGGTCTGCTGCATGATTATGCAGGTGAAAATACACAGCCTTCAGTCAAGAGGGACCTTCATGCTCTGAAGGAACATCCCACAGATAATACGCATTTGTTCAGAGGGTCTTCCACCCTTCATGGCTACTCTCCATGCTGATTTTCATACATCAATCACTTTTAGTCCACTCTGCCCTGACCCCCCAGTGAGATGTGAAACCATGAACTGGGAACCCACAGCCATCTGACATCAGCACAGAATTAAAAGGAAGTGAATTCTGAGGCAATTTTTGATCCAGGCCTAGTTGCAAGTCTTCCATGTTTGATTCCTGCAAGTGAACATGTAGTCCTCTATTACAAGACATTTGTTCAGTGTAAGTTAGTTAGAAGTCAAGCTGCATTGACTCTGTATTCCAGTTGGATAATTAGGTCTACCCCAATTTATAACACTGCAGTCTCATTTGGAGTGAGCACTGTGCTAGCTAATTACAGCATCAATTACAAACTGTTTTCAGCTGCTAATCAAATGATTCACAGAATATCAATTATGTGCTAAAGAAATTCACTACTAATTCCAAATAATTACATTCTTGAACTCTGCAGTTTGTTCATCAACAATTTACTAAATGAAACAGGAAGGTAATATTCACAGAGTTACTCACTTCAATTTGGAGGTACCTGCCAGATTTCCTGCTGGCAGTTAAAATAGACAACAGTTGACAGCAGCTTGCTTAACCTTTGTTTAGTACCTCATTCATACTTCTATTCGTGTTTTGTCATCTAGTTATAAACAGATAATATAACAAATTCAGCTGAAAGGAAGACACAAACTTCGGGGTGAGGACTGCTTTTTGTTACATACGTGAATGGAGTCCAGGTGCTGAACTGACATAGAGAAAAATCTCAGTAAAAATAAGCACACAAAAATTGAGATCTTGCTACTGACCTGTGCTTGCTGTTTTCCTAGGTCTTCTGCCAACTCAACACACTATACATAGTACTCATACTTGTTTCTGTCAAATATTTTTGCTCATGTACACCAAGTGTAAAGTTATATACCCTTTAAACAGAAATAAATTACACATGGGCAACTCTCAACTTACATGCTTTGCTAATGGAGTTGGTAAATCCAGGAATGGCTTACACCTTGGTGCTACTAAGTACAGGAAGGGTAAGTCATTTACCTCTGTGGGCTGACCATGGCCTTGAAAAGTTGATATTTCTACTCTGTTATTAAAACCACACGTGGCAGACTGCTGCATAATGAAGGCTGATAAGACATGAAGTGCTACCCCAGGTAACGCAAAAGGGCTAAGATCTGTGTCCAGAACCCGTACACAAAATCTGAGAATCATGCCATAGCTCTGGTCCTCTTCACAGTAAATATTCCATCAGGTATTGTTCGATATTACAGAACAGCAGCAATATATAGAGAGACACAGGCTTGGAGGTTAGAATGAAAACACATACCCGTACTGCTTACATGTCAGCTCTTGTTCTGAATCTAGTCGGTAACAAGACAACGTGATCTTCAGGCAGGGAAAAGTCAGGCCTGTGAGCCTGCAAACAACATGGATGCAACCAGATCAAGTTACTCGCTCTGGGATGCCAAGTTGAAACCCAGTTACTGAAGATATAGAGTACAAGTAGCCTTAGAGCTTCCGAAACCCTGAAGTAATCAAACTCATGAGATGTTCAGTACCATTTGGTTAGTATCTAATGCTACTGCAACATTTTGTGTTTCTATTAACAAAAAGGAACACCATGCTCAAAGCTCAGAAAATACCTATAGCAAAAATCTAGCGTAAAGTGACAGATGAGAAATGAAGGACAGAAAAGAGGTTGAGGCAGATAACATTGGAAAATAGGTAAACAAGAAGCAGCTATTATTTTGCCACTGTTCATTCATCATGAATGCACTCAAGGTGCATCAGGTAGCAGGGAGAAGCAGTAGTTAAAGGTGATCTTATATAAAACATTCCTACCTTGTGGTAGGAAGCAAGACACTTTCTAAGATTCTTTCTTCCCTTACAGCTTTTTCCTAGACTTAATTCTGTACCTTCCAAAAGCAGCAATGTTTGGTGTTTGCCTAAGATTTCCCTCCTGGGAAAGTGGCAAAACTACAGCCACTTACGAAGCACCAATCCATATCACATGGGGCAAGAACAATTCTGCTGTGCCACATACTTCACCAATGCTTTATATATACATACTTTTATACGTACACATTTACACGTAGTTGCACAGCTGGAGTTAGCGGTCACGATAAGAAATCTCCCTGTCTAGTACCGTCCGTTGACCACCTTTCATTTATGATGCTATTGTAGCAAAGTGAGACGTTCCAAGATGTAATGTGTTTAAGGTTTGTGCATCATCTTTGTCTCTCAGATCTCACTGAGCTACAGAAATGAGCTACTGAGCCCTGTTCAACTCAGAACATACCCTTAAGCTGAAACACCATCTGGAATCCTACATACAGATGATCAGTTGTTGGCCTGACATCTTAGCTAGCAGACAGCTTGGAAATGCAATTTCTCATTTCAAGGGCAGTCTGAAACACAGTTCAGCATGAAACAGATCCTAAATCTCTTTCAAGTGATTACACTTGCATATGCTGCTTTGGTCTCCAAAGCAGTAAAAGGAAGAAATAATCACAATTCTTTTCATGCTTCCTCAAAAATGCAGTTAACCAAAATGAGCCAGTATCTCCAGTGGCTTTTGCTTTCTAAATAGTGTATTTATAAATATTTCAATGCCTCCTTTTGAAGTTTGTTTTTCTTCCCTTTGCAGGATCAGCTACTTCCAAAGTTAATTGATAATTCACCCTAGTTTAAAGTTGAGGATGCTCTTACTTTATACCATTTTGCAAAACTGTGTAAAATACATGATTATTTAATACTTAAATTCATAAAGCCATGTATGAGTCCAACACTCTGCTTATTGATTATACCACCTTTTTGCTTTGACCAATACTTATATTTCACTGAGTTTAAAATTATTCTTCTCCCACCATATGCCTCATCTCCATTTTCCAGCAAAAAGGAAAATGGAGACCAAAATTAAAGAATGAGCTGCTGTATTGTATTAAGCCTAAGAAGCACTCTGAGAAATAAAAGTCCTATACCAAATAGGAGTGGTGCCACAACTGTCCTGCTTGGCAGCAGCTAAGTCATCACTCATTAGTAGCCTTTACACATAATCTCAGGAGTCACACAGGTTTTTCAATAGCCACATAATCTCCTCAAATTAAGTCAGCTCTAAATTTAATGCATCCCAGCTCATAAACAGGAAAAACTAGAATGGCCAATCCCAAACCCACACTGCCCTGGCAGTGCAGGAAAGCTCTTCTTCTCCTCAGCTCTTTCACCCCTTTGTGTGGACACTTACGCATTGCCTAGTAGTTGCTGCTCATCTCGCTCTATGTCTGTCCTGGTTTCGGCAGGGATAGAGTTAATTTTTTCCTCAGTTGTAAAACCCAAAGAACAAGTTCACTGGTGCACAGAGGTTATGCTATGACTGAAAGTGGCCTAAGATCTTCAGACTGAAAAAGGGGTGATCAAAACAGTACGGAGTATTACTAATTAATGCTACGATGCCAAAAGTACCCTTGCTAAAACCTTTCACACCCTTACCCCAAACTCCTCTCCACCACAAAAAGCCTTCCACACTGAAGCCATTAGGCCCTCATTAACTTCATGCAGGTGGATACTGTGTATCATCAACCCTGGCTAGACCCTGGGATTGCAGTAAGGCATGGAAGTCTGTTGCAGGGACAACACTCTCAGAGGCTCCTGCAGGTTTAACAAAATGGAACTCAGTATTTCCCCCCCCCTCTTTTTTTCTGGCTGCCAATCTATAGTTCTCTCTTTCTAAAGCTATTCTTTTAGGTTGCCATGTTAGAGGAGAAGCAGCTCACATGAACATCAAGTACGTTGCTTATGCAAAACCAGAAGTCACAACAGCTTTATAGATTACCTTGCATCACCAGGAACAGTTGCTGCATGAGACTTACATGATATCTCATACTTATTTGTCCCTGGAAGGCAAAACCAGAAAGTTTTTGTTACCCCTTCCGCTTGGTAATACTACTTCCATAGAGATGTCTTTCACAGCAAGCTGCTAGGGAACATATTTCTCTTCACCAAAGAGTGGTACCTTGGCATTGGTCCCAGAGAGAATTGGTTATGACAACCTTCTGCAAGCTGCACGAATTGTTGTCATCGTATGAGTGAGCTAAAGGAATAGTTTGAAAATGCTAAAAGCCTTGTGACATTTGGACCATTTGCACTACAAAAACAGTGACACAAAATCTTCCTTAAAATCTAGTGCATAATCTACGGACCACTGTCCCTACTGCATATCCAACGGAAAATAAGTCAGTCTGTTAAAGCAGATCCTCTCTTTGAAGCACATCGGTGACTGTCGTGGGTCTTCACAGCTGTGCTTGTGTCTACCCTACTCTCAATATACGTACTTTGAACTTGGTATTTGCAAGAGGTATTCCTCGGGACAACTCCACCAACACCGGCACATTCTAGGGCAAAACTGTCCAACTCTGGTCTCACCCTTTCAAGCTGAGTCACTAGTGATCTCAGTTACAATATCTTACCCTCAGGTAAGACACAAGAACTTACCCTCAGGTTCAGGACAGCTCCTCATAAATAACTCCAAGTATCTCATAATTCTCCTCTTAAAAATCCTTCAAACACCTCATCTCTCAATGCTGCGCCTCAAAAAGCTTGGTAACTGATGCCTTGAGGTTATGGTCATCACCTGTCTCGCTGATCAGTATTGTTTTCCCATGTCTTAGACTGCGTTACCTGGGTCTCGGACTGCCTTTGTTGTCTGTGTTTCTACCAGAACTAGTTCAATGCAGTTCCAGTCTTGTAGCTAAGGTTAATAGTGATTACACGCACATACACACAACCCACAACAGGATGCGATGTCTAACTGATAATTTGCTGCTGTGCTGATTCAAGCTTCAAGGGCTTTCCTCCTTCTTAAATTTGAATGGACTTGTTGCCCAGCTTTTATGCCATTGAGCATTCTCCTTATTATTTACACTCCACAAGCATAGGGGAGTTCTGTCTATATGAGCAAAGACTTGGCTGAGAGGTTATAGCTCTCTTAGATGTCTGATATAGGTAATGTTAGCCAAACAAATAATGAAATGCCTTGAGAGTTATGAGTCATGAATACAATGTCTGTTCTGCAAAAGCAGAACAGATGACTAAGCTCAGGTGGGTGGAAATCTTCAAAAACAATACTGCAGCCAACCTCTTCCTAATGATGTCCATGGAGGTCTGATCAGTGACAGCAACATGAAGCCAACGCTGAGCCCTTCTGGAAAAAACCTTCCTAGCACTTGTATGTGGTGGCAGAATTAGCTTTTGAGTTTTTATTTCTTGCAAGTGTTTTGCTGGGAGCAGTAGATTAGTGCTGTGGATTCATGTTCTGTCGGTACCTGGCATTCAGGTACAGCTGATCCTGCCTTGGTGTGGGAGCTGGATGCTTTCTCGAGATTAATTTTTCATGAGTCCATGAGATCTATGTAGCAATTAAAGAAATAAATCAATCAGATGCTGACTGCATATCTGCTTGCTTAAAGGTCTTTGAAGTGCTGCAGCTTAGTTAGAGCAAAACCACAACCTGAGGTTATGGCTTGCATGCTTCTGTTCATCCGGGATACACAGCACCACGTTAAGACTTCCTTACACCCAGAAGTTGCTTTGCTTTTATTGTACTAGCATGAATTCTTATGGTAAGAAGTGCTCAAATACACAGCTGATAAACTACAGCTTAATACATCCCTGTGCACCAGCTCAGACCCAGTAGCTGTTCTTGGGCACAGTTATCTCCATCAAATGCAAGATAACAACACTTAGCTTTAAACTATTTGCAAACTAAGCTAAATACCAACAACCTGCTATTTTCTTCGAGCTGAGAGCAGCGCACTTAGATGGTTACTACAGCTTGTGGGAATCTTACACTTGATCACATAGGTGAGTTCTAAGCTATAGAGGAGACGGGCATATATACCAGTGTAACAGAGTCCTCATACCTTGCACTCTGAATCACTAAAATAAATAAATAAATAAATTACTTTCTAACAGAATCAATTGGGTTCTGGCTCACCTAGCTGGAAAGGAAGATGATGGAGTGGGTAAGGTGCTGCTACTCCAGTAGTATTTCCAGTAGCCAGCCAGATTGCTAATGAAGCACCAGGTGAACTGCAATAGCTTACAGCTCAGTATTCAAGGGCAAACTGAAACCAATGCCAGTTTAGCCATGCAGTGGGAGGAGATGGGCAGTTTGCCATGGTTCCAGGCTCCAACAACATGTGATACTCATTCCTTTAATCATCTGAGTTGTGATGCAACCCACCACGTTGCACCTGATTTCAAGTCCATTTGTCTGGCAAACCTCAGACAATGAGGGTCCTTGAATGCATACAAATTTGTCCACACAGTTCAAAGAAGGAAGATCCCGGAAATGTTATTCAATGTTAGCAGAGCTTTTTTTTCCCCAAAAAACCACCCATGTTTTCATGAGGTGGCATTCAATTGTTGATTGTGAACAAGGACAATAACTGACCATAAGGAACAGTCATGCTTTGACAAAAGGGCACAAGGGTGACTCAAAGAAATGCACGCTCTACCAAGGCTTTCACACAGTGCTCAATGAGGGTCTGATCATCAAGAGATGAAGTATTTTCTTCTTTTTTTAAAATGAGATGAGATGGCACACACTCCATCATACAGCTAGAGGGAATGGCTTGACTTGAGGCCACCCATGAGGCATCTTTGCTGAGGTAGCCAGAGGGCAGCTGCTTTCAGGTCTAGGAGACCATGCCTACACAGCAGACTACATGGTCAGCCAAAAGTCCCCTTCCCTCACAAGAGCCTGTCACTTCACTCATGAACACTGTCCCTGCCCCATACTTCTGCCACCCACACCATCCTCGACAGAAAAGGGAAAGCCCAGCACAGCCATCTGCTACTCTTGGGCTGCTACACTTCCCCCCTTCCTTCCCTAGCAGGTCTCTCCTCATGAGACTATGTGCCCACCTGAACACCTCCTCCAGCATCCTTCATGTAGCTTATGAATGGTGTTGCACATTCCTGCTGCCCTGACAGCAAATGGCAGCAAACAGGCAGGTGCCTGTTGCTCCTGACTGAAGTGTCTCCCCTCCTTCCCCAGCATCACTGTTCTCATAGGACTATAAGTCCACTCAAACACCTCCCAAAGAACGTGACATTTAGGTCATGAACTCCATCAGTGCTGCACACTTCTGCCACTACATCTGCCCTCACAGCAAAAAGAAGCTGTGGCATCCCGTGCTCCTGGGTGACACTTCCCACCTCTGCGGGTCCACTCTCACAGGACTACAAGCCCGCCCAAATGCTCCCCCCAGTGGGGTGGGGAGTCACTTAGCTCGTGAAGGCTGCCAGCACCGTCCTCCCAGGAAAGGGAGGCCCAGCACAGTCTGCTCTTGGGCAACACTCCTCTGTCTCACTCTGCTTGTTGGTTGTTTCCTTCTTGCGAGATAACAAGCCTGTCTGAGCACCCCTCAGGCACCCGGCGTTTAGCCCGTGGATGCTACCGATGCTACCAGCCCTCCTCTCAGAGACGTAGGAAGCCACACACAAGCACCTACTGCTCCAGGGTGACACTTCCCCACCCTCCATCCTCCCCGCCTCCCAGAGACCAACACCCCCTGCCTATCTGTGGGGAGGGCTGGTGGCTGGCGGCTTCTGGCCGCAGGAGGGAGGGTGCCTGCTGCAGCTGCAGATCTACAACTGCAGCAGAAATACGTTGCTGGGGGCCCTGACCATAGGGGTACAGCGGGGCCTAAGCCTAGGGCCTATACAAATGGGAAAGGCGTGAGAGAGTCCCTGGAGCCTGCTTGCTAACCCAGCCTGACGTCTCAGGAGGTTCGCTGCTTGCCAGGGCCAGGACCAGCGATGGTCCTCATGGGACCTCAAGCTACTACTCCTTGCTACTTATCCATGTGGGCACCACTAATGCTGCCATGAGTGACTGGGAGCATATCAAGCAAGAGTGACCAGGTGGCTCTGGGAGCAGGGTGAAGGTGCTGTCTCCTCTCTAGTCAAGGGGAAAGGCCTGAGCAGGAGTGGACTCCTTCAGTGGGTCAACACCTGCCTGTGTGGCTGGTATCACAGGCAGGGCTTGGTATTTTTGACTACAGGACTCTTAGGAATGAGGGCTACTGAACAGGGGTGGGATACACCTGAGAAAGTGGGACAAGCATGTGTTTGGAAACAAGCTTGCTAACCTGGTAGGGAAGACTTTAAACTAGATATGCCTGGGCAGGGTTACCATAACCTGAAGAAAAGTGAGGGCAAAAGATGACAGGACAGGGTGCCCTCTTAGCAAGTTTGGGGCTGACACCAAATTGCAGGAAGTGGTTGTAACACTGGAGAATGGGGATGCTATTCAGAGGGATCTGAACAGGCTGCAGAAATGGGCTGATAGAAACATCATGGATTTCATTAAAAGTAAATACAAAGTCCTGCACCTGGGCTAGAATAACCCAGTGCCACTGTAGAGGCTGGGGCCAGCTGTCTGCAAGCAGCTCTTCAGAAAAGGATCCCATGGTGGACAACAAGTTGAACATGAATCAGCAGTGTGCCCTTGCAGCAAAGAAGGCCAACCACATCCTGGGCTGCATTAGTAAAAGTGTAGCAACTAGGTCCAGGGAAGTGATCCTTCCTTTCTATTTGGCACTTGTGAGCTCATGTCTGGAGTACTGTGCCCAGTTTTGGCCTGCTCAGTACCAGAGAGATAGTGACATGCTGGAGCACGTTCAGCAGATGCCACCAAGCTGGCCAGGGAGCTGGAGCACACAGAGCTGTGTTTGTTCAGTCTGGAGAAGAGAAGGCTCATGGGAGACCTAAGTGCTGTCTGCAGCTACCTGATTGGAAGATACAGAGAAGATGAAGCCAGGCTTCTCTTGGAGATACACAGCATTGTCCAAGAGGCAATGGACACAAGTTGAAACATGGAAGATTCCGATTAGATAGCAGGAAAACATTTTTTTTACTATGGAAGTGAAAAAATACCATACAGGTTGCCCAAAGAGGTTGTAGACTCTTCATCTTTAGATTTGTTCAAGATTTGACCAGACAAGACCTTAAACAACCCAATCTAACCAGACCTGCTTTGAGCAGAATTTTGGAGAGGATGAACACTGGAGGTCCATTCCAACCTCGATTATTCTGTGATTCTGGACAACTTGTATTTAGAGCTACTTTTGCTAAAGGACTTAGTTCCCATCTAAGTGGTACAGTAATTTTCTAAAAGAGGTGGGTAGGCTGAGTCCAGAGCCTTTGGGAGATGTGGCCATAAGGTATCATGAGAAGAGATGCCAAGTTCCAGCCTCTTTTGCTAACCCTGTCAAGTCTTTCAGTCTTGGTTTAAAAGGTAGCAAGGGGAGGAATATAAAAATTAAATCCCTACTGGTTGTGTGGGAGACATTCCTCCCAGAATGTTCTCTTCCTGAAAAACAATTGTTTGTTCACCAAAACAAAGGAAAAATCCTTAGTTAAGCATAAAACAATTTAGATGCTAACTTTAGTTTTATTTAATAATGTTCTACATGGAAAAGAAAAATTTATTCTTATTTAATTTGTGTTTTAAGTCAAGACAGCACACTTCTTAGAGAACAGTGGCAATTCCAAGCAGGCTTGTCACAACAGGAGCACTAACATGATTTATAAGAGACACCGCAGTATCATCAGCAGTTGTAATACTACTGGAGTATTTGCATTTGAATAGGCATTTTTATGAAAAAAAGAAAAAAAAAAAGCATCTTTTATACACATTTTGCAATTCCAGAAGTGCTTTCCAGGGTAGAATCTTTGCCATCCAGTAGGTGTGAGGGCTTGTTGTTTTATGCTACTATGTGTACGTTAGTTTCCAGAATCAACATATAGGGGAAAAAAACCCACCAGTAATCTTTTTTGGTATAAAGAGGTATATTGGTATATACCAATATTTGTTATTGTGACAAATTTTTAAAATATTTTTAAAGTGGTTTAGTTCTTTGGTTTTTAATTATGAAACCACACTAGAAATAGCCTTCTATATGCAAGCTCATGCTGGTTTAAACTGAATTTATTTGGTAAAGCTTCTCTGAGTGCTGTTGCGGAATAAACATGCCGTCTATTTTGCAGACTGAGGCCAGGCAGAAGCAGTTTATTTCTGTAGCTACAGGAGAGATCACAAAAAGACAGAGGTTCAGCCCTCTAGCGATGTGAACTCTGAATTAAAACAAATGTAATAGGGCTTATATACATTTACAGCAGATACAAACTACTTTGCAAAGGGGCCTGATACAGCAGAGCAGCATCTGCACAGAAGGAAAACTTGCTACAGCGATTTTAACATGTATTCCTGATAACTGGCAACCTGCAGCCAGTCAGCCTTGACTTGGTTCAGCTCATCCCTCTCTTCTTGACTAGCTTTTAGACCTTGCAAGCGTGTAGACACAAGACTCCTTTTTTTATTTTACTGTAGTTATAAAAGCTCATTTCAGATTAGGTCTGCATGAGAAACTTTTCCTGCCATTGCTGTACTACTGAGGATGTGAAATGGGGCTAGTAAAACAGGTGAACACATAGCCATGCCTGCTAAATACTAACAAAATGGTCTGCCAAAGACAAAAATAGCTTTTCTCATTGGGTGACAGCGCAGTGCAAAAAGCTGTACCTCTGCAAAATATTACCCCCTCCACTTGCTCAGCTGACAACAGGTCATGTTAAATAGGACTGACTCCGGACAAGGTGCAGCGAGTTAACTCAGGCAACCCACAAGGAAGGCTGATGCCAATTTGGCTGAATTTGCCTGAAGTTACATACAGCAGAGAGTGCAGCTGTATTTCACAGAATATAGGCAGCTTCAGGGAAGGACTTCTCTCTTTCAGTGGTTTCATCTTGGGCTTTTCCTGAAGCCGGCAGGAACCTCAACCCCACGAGGGGGCTCTGCCAGCGCAGGTATCAGTAGCATCAACCCTTCCAGTGAGCAACTCCCACTGGTGCCCATCTACATCTTGCCTGTAACCAAGGCTTTTAGCAGAGCACGTTGCTTTTGTGGGAAGCAGCCTTAAAATAAACCAAAATATGCCTGATTTGGTGTGACGTGAAAGCACCTCTCGCGTGTCAGGGTCTCTAAAGCAGTTTAAATTTCAGAGTGTTAAACTGGAAGAGTTGTAGGTATAAACAGGATAATCAGAATAGTAGTTCCCTCTGGGCCACTTCCAGTGGAAGCAGCAAATATAGGGGGCACGACTGATAGCTGCCATATGATCTAGCTGTGCCTGGAACACATATAAATAAATGGTAACAAGGAAATTACTTGGATGCCTTGTTTCTACTAGATCTCCCCCAGCCGAAGACGTTTGTACCAGCAATAGTTTAAGAAAGCCTAGTATAGACAAGGTTTTTGAGATCAATTAAGTAGGGAAAATGCTACTGTATATGAGAAAAATAGCTTCCTCCAATGCAGAACTGAACACAGTGAAGAGGAAGGGGCATTTAAATAGCACACACTGATGAAGATAAGACAGCTGAGTTTGACCTCTATATCTTTTAATACAACCTGCATTAAAATTCTGAAGTGAAAATAACTGTGTAATAGTAATCCCAAAAGTACAAGGAGAATATACATTCCAGTTCAAGGAGAGATTTGTCCCTACAATGCATAAGAAAAATCGAGTGATGAAAGTCATTTAAATGCCACTGTACATGTCCCCTGGAACAACTGCCTGGGCTCATTGGTAATAGCACCTGCCAAATGCACAGTGCTTGACTGCTTACTGCTATTAGTAGAAGCAGCCACCGTGATTAGACTAGCACTAAAAGAAATACAGGTGTAAACAGCCAGAGCAGCAGTGACGTAGGAGGACGATACACAGAAACAGCAGTGACAACTTCAGCGGGCTGCTGCTTACTAGCTGGCAACAGGGGTGTGCTCCTTCCTTGTGGTACTGGGCTCACATGACCACCATGATGTCTTCCAGAGGCTTCCGTGTCAGCGCAGGCACAGTAGCATCTTTCTTGGGATAGCCAACGGGGAGCAGCAAGAGTAGCTTCTCATTTGCTGGGCGCTGGAGCAGCACCCGGAGTTGAGGGCCGCAGTTGAGGGGTGTGGAGGTCACAGTGCACAGACCCACGTTCTGCAGCGAGACAGACAGCAACAGAGTGAGACAGAGGTCTGTGCTCTGTATTTGTATCCATTACTCTCACCAGACCTGTACACATTCTCCTATTGACTAGCCCAGAAACGCTGCTTCATTAGACTCTTCTACAGGTTTTGGAACACTTGATTTACTGATAGCCTCAACAGTACCATAAAAGACACCTACTTTGCTTACAGAAAAGTACAGCATTTCATCACCACAGCAACAGCACAGGGTAATGGAAATAGCCTTATTCTGCCTGACATTGCATGTTGCACAGCAGGAGTCTGCCTGCAGTGCTCAGTGTAATGGGGGACCCATGGCTACAGTGAAGTTGAGAGGCAGTTGTGGGGATATCACTGGAACACCAGATGCCCACCAAAGCTGCTCTGTTACTCCCCTCCTCAGCTGGACAGCAGAGAGAAAATATAACGAAAGACTCATGGGTCGAGATAAGGACGGGGAGAGATCATTCACCAATTACCATCACGGATAAAACAGACTTGACTTGGGGAAATTAGTTTAATATATTACCAATCAAATCGGAGTAGGGTAATGAGAAATAAAACCAAATCTTAAAAACACCTTCCCCCCACCCCTCCCTTCTTCCTGGGCTCAACTTTACTCCCAAATTCTCTACCTCCTCCCCTCCAGCGGCACAGGGGGACAGGGAATGGGGGTTGAGGTCAGTTAATCACATGTTGTCTCTGCCGCTCCTTCCTCCTCAGGGGGAGGACTCCTTACACTCTTCCCCTGCTCCAGCGTGGGGTCCCTCCCACAGGTGACAGTCCTCCATGAACTTCTGCAATGCGAGTCCTTCCCACAGGCTACAGTTCTTCACGAACTGCTCCAGTGTGGGTTCCTTCCACGGGGTGCAGTCCTTCAGGAACAGACTGCTCCAGCATGGGTCCCCCATGGGATCACAAGTCCTGCCAGCAAACCTGCTCCAGCGTGGGGTCTTCTCTCTCCACAGGTCCAGACGTCCTGTCAGGAACCTGCTCCAGCATGGGCTTCCCACAGGGCCACAGCCTCCTTCGGGCATCCACCTGCTCTGGTGTGGTGTCCTCCACAGGGTGCAGATGGATATCTGCTCCACCATAGACCTCCATGGACGGAAGGGGACAGCCTGCCTCACCATGGTCTTCACCATGGGCTGCAGGGGAATCTCTGCTCCATTGCCTGGAGCACCTCCTCCCCCTCCTTCTTCACTGACCTTGGTGTCTGCAGAGTTGTTTCTCTCATATTCTCACTCCTCTCTCCGGCTGCAGTTGCGCAGGTTTTTTCCCCCTTCTTGAATATGTTATCACAGAGGCGCTACCACCGTTGCTGATGGGCTCAGCCTTGGCCAGTGGCGGGTTCGTCTTGGGGCCAGCTGGCATTGGCTCTATCAGACATGGGGGAAGTTTCTAGCAGCTTCTCACAGAAGCCACCCCTGCAGCCCCCCTGCTACCAAAACCTTGCCACGCAAACCCAATACATTCCACCCCTTGCCTCTGTGAATCATATATTTAAGAATTATCACTAAAATCCACATTCATCATACAATCTTCGCAAACTTCACTCACATCAACAAAAGAGAATTCCCCACACCAAAATCAAAATAACATCATCACAACACTGAATGAAAGTGGACAATTTACACACAATCCACCACTCGTCCCTTCACCACAATTACAACAACTGAAATTCCCCATAATCATTCCGCGCTCTAACATTTTTCAGTCCATGTTTTGCCCATTACCTCTCCCAATTACTATCCTTATCTCAAATTCCTCATGGTTGGGCACCAAAAAGGACTGTCGTGGTTTAACCCCCACTGGCAACTAAGCACCACACAGCCGCTCGCTCACTCCCCCCTGGTGGGATGGAGGAGAGAATTGGAAGAGTAAAAGTGAGAAAACTCATGGGTTGAGATAAAGACAGTTTAGTAGGGAAAGCAAAAGCTGTGCACGCAAGCAAAGCAAAACAAGGAATTCATTCACTACTTCCCACCAGCAGGCAGGTGTTCAGCCATCTCCAGCAAAGCAGGGCTCCATAATGCCTTACTTGGGAAGACAAAACACCATAACTCCAAACGTCCCCCCCCTTCCTTCTTCTTTCCCCAGCGTTATATGCTGAGCATGATGTCATATGGTATGGGATATCCCTGTGGTCAGCTGGTGTCAGCTGTCCTAGCTGCGTCCCCTCCCAGCTTCTTGTGCACCCCCAGCCTACTCACTGGTGGGGTGGGGTGAGAAGCAGAAAAGGCCTTGGCTCTGTGTAAGCGCTGCTCAGCAGTAACGAAAACATCTCCGTGTTATCAACACTGCGTTCAGCACAAATCCAAAACACAGCCCCATACTAGCTACTATGAGGAAAATTAACTCTACCCCAGCCAAAACCAGCACATCACCCCATGAGGTTCATCTGGCTCATACAAAGAAATATTTCAGTTTTTGCCCCCAATACAGCTGACAGGAAGATGTCTTACAGCTTTGTGACCATTTGTTCCTGCTCAAGAGCTGTACCTGACAGGAATAGGGGGCACATGCTCTGCCTTAGAGTTTGTTGCAGGAGTCTGTTGCCATCTCTCACAGTGGCCAATGTTTGGACTTACATCAGAACCCCAAAATAAGTCTGTGCATCACTCCTCTCATACGAAATCTCATCAAAAAGCTAAACGATCTGACAAATAGTAAAGAGCTGACACTATCCCTAATATGACCCCACACCTGAGGCGCTTCCTGAGAGTTGCACATGTGGATTTCAGTCTCTCTATGTAAAGCAAGCATTTTAGGAGGCTTTGGGATATAAAAGTCAGCCAGGGAGAGGTGCTCAGGCAATGGTCTTATGAAGAGGAGAAGAGCTAATAGTGGCGTTGCTAAATGTCATGAGTCTATGGCACTGTGTTCTTTAATGTTGTCAATTAATTTCTAAGAGCTGGGAAAGAGACAGCATTACAGAGCCTAACAGTTGGTAGGGAGAAGTCTCACCTGATGGTGGGCTGGCTCAGAGGAAAGTGGAGCCTTGTCACTCCTACTGCTTCTGACTAAGGTGCTAGTGACACAGTGCTGGTTCTGCCCCATTGCCTATGCATCCCCTTTGCTCTCAGCTCCACGGAGGGAAAATACAGAGCCCTGTGCAGCTGCAGAGCAGCAACACCCCAGCAATGTGCTTCTGCACTGCTCACTTCTCAGATTTCCCATCCTGAAGATCCTCCTAAGGAACAGCAATGTGGGCAGGGAGGTGTCACTCAAAACAGAGTGGAGGAGAAATGGCAGTTCCTGGTAGGAAATTGGTCTGATATAAGAGGTGGCACCTTGCTGTTATCCTGCTGACAGGCCAAGTTAGCAATCGGAATAGCTTCACTGTTTAAACACTTGCGTGAATACATCAGCTACAACAAGCAGAACTGAGCACTGAGAAACCACCGAGAAAAATCCAACTGGCTGGTGTCAAACATGCTGAGCTTTAGAAATCAGTTCACTTTCAGAAATGCCTTGGAAAGACTGATTGAAATAGTACAGCCTGTTCTGTGAAATATGTCCCTGACTTTTTTTTCCAGCATTGTATACTAAAAATGATTTGGGGTCAAGCCATTTTTTAGGGATTACTGACAAGGGGCCAGTGTGGCACTGTACAGCCATGCTTGGGTAATCTGCAGACCCTGTCAGCCCTGTCAGCATAAGGCAGAAACCACAGGGGCCGGAGCCTCTGCCAGGAGAAGAGTGACAACTCTGGAAGTACGCTGCATTACATTTTTCTTCTTGTCAACCAGTACTGAGGGTAGGAATCACCTTCTCAGATGTGGGCCTGTGCAGAATAACTTCAAAACTCAAAACTAAGAGATATTGCCAGGAATTGGAGTAATCCAGAGGACTGATAATGTTAAAATCTAAATTGGGTTCCACCCTCATTTAGGCAGAATTGTCTTGGTATGTAATCCAAACTGATGCATTGACTCCCAGTGTGCCGGTTCTGTCAATGTACCTGCAGTGCAGCAAGCAGGATACCACAGGCAATAGAAACACTGATTTCATTGTAGTAGTGGGTCTTCTTTTTGCCATTTGGAAGCCACCCGTATACCTGCTTGAAAATGAGGATCAGATAAGGAGCAGTGTCCAAGTACTCTTTGATCCAGTTTGTTCTGCAAAAGAATAGTGTTTAAGACATTTATTTTGTGACCTTTTCACTTTCCCTTAAGTCACATTTACTGTCTGCAAAGGGGCACTAAAGGTACACGACAATTATAGCAGTAGACTAAAGCTTAGAACATTTACTGCAAAGGATTAAATATTATCGGCTTAAATAGAAACATTTCTAAAAAAAAAAAGAGAAGCTTGAATAGAGTTCTCAATTTTAACATTCAGCTGAGGAGTTGATGCGCTCACTCTGAAGAGTGGAATTGTATAAAAATAGGAGGTAGTTCTTGACCTCTTATCTATGAACTGGCCTCATGAGCATTTGCCCTTGAGATTATTTAATTCCTGGAATTTTGCAGACTTGCAGCTCTACCAGTTACCCATAGTGCCAACTTTTTTTTGTGATTGCAGGGAAAACTGCTGGCAGAAAAGTTCAAAACTTCTTGGTCTAAGATGTAAACCTAAATATATTCTCACAGCAAAAATGTTATTCTGTTTCTGGGTATTTCAGCCCTGTTAGAATTCATTTGGTTCCAATTTTTTTAATGACAATATATACAATTATGATGTAGGATTTAGATAAGAAAGTGTGTGCTTTCTACTGTTGTCACTCAAAATATAAAAAATACTATATTTTAGTTGTTTACATAGCACATAAGCACCTGTAAAATAATAACATTATGAAACATGTAGGGCAAATCAACCCTATAAAGCTTTGCACATATGCTTCATTTGACAAGTCAAGACTCAGTAGACATCTTCCCATTGTTTGAAGTTAAGCAAGTCAGTCAGACTTTGGAGGGCATTTGGAACAATTAAATATTGCATAATTCAGCACTTTCATAGGGTCGAGCCTTGGGGCTACCTCAGTCAGCAGCAAAGCTCCCAATAGCTTTGGGAGCTTCACTGTTTGGCAACCAACAGGAAAAAACTGGGACAAGAGTTATGGCAACAGAGGTTACATAGAAAAAAAAATAATGATGGAGCCAAATACTTGGAAAAGTTTCAAGATGGAGAGTATATAATCCCTTTTACTGGAGGCAATTTTATGAACCAGCTACCAAGGCACAATTCTACACATTTTTTAAATTTTTCTTTCCAAACATGAATCTCAGAAATATATTAAAAGTGAGAGGGAGGAAGAAAAGGAAAAGGACACTAGAAGAAATCAAGACAAGCTTCTTTTATCACTTCAGTTTTCTAAACTGTGGTGCTTTCAGTAAGATTCCCATCATCTTGAGAATCAAGACAAAGCCATGCAACAGGAAAGGGTGTGCTGAACATCTGAGTCACTTATTTAATCCTTCTTCTGGTAAGATTGAAGCATACAGGCATAGTGAGTTTTTCTCACTATTTCTAGTGAGTAATAATGCTCATAGTGAGTATTTCTCACTTTTTTTTTTTTAGAGCTCAATGGCTGTGATGATGATAAGGTCCAGTGTTTATGGGTAAGGATGAGGGGGAAGGCCAACGAGGCAGATATCCTGCTGGGAGTCTGTTATAGACCACCCAACCAGGATGAAGGGGCGGATGAAGCGTTCTACAAGCGGCTGGCAGAAGTCTCTCAATCGCTAGCCCTTGTTCTCGTGGGGGACTTCAACTTCCCAGACGTCTGCTGGAAATACAACACGGCAGAGAGGAAGCAGTCTAGGAGGTTCCTGGAGTGTGTGGAAGACAACTTCCTGACACAGCTGGTGAGTGAGCCTACCAGGGGAGGTGCCTCTCTTGACCTGCTGTTTACAAAGAGAGAAGGACTGGTGGGAGATGTGGTGGTCGGAGGCCGTCTTGGGCTTAGCGACCACAAAATGATAGAATTCTCGATTCTTGGTGAAGTAAGGAGGGGGGCCAGCAAAACCGCAACCATGGACTTCCGGAGGGCGGACTTTGGCCTGTTCAGGACGCTGGTTGAGAGAGTCCCGTGGGAGACAGTCCTGAAGGGCGAAGGGGTCCAGGAAGGCTGGACGTTCTTCAAGAAGGAAGTCTTAAAGGTGCAGGAGCAGGCTGTCCCTGTACGCCGTAAGAAGAACGGGCGGGGAAGACGACCGGCCTGGCTGAACGGGGAGCTCTTGCTGGGACTCAGGAAAAAAAGGAGAGTTGACCACTTGTGGAAGACGGGGCAGGCAACTCAAGAAGAGTACAGGGATCTCGTTAGGTCATGCAGAGAGGAAATGAGAAAGACAAAAGCCCAGCTAGAACGTAATCTGGCCGCTGTCATTAGAGACAACAAAAAATGTTTTTACAAATATATTAATGACAAAAAGAGAGCCAAGGAGAATCTCCATCCTTTATTGGATGCGGGGGGGAACATTGTCACCAAGGATGAGGAAAAGGCTGAGGTACTTAATGCCTTCTTTGCCTCAGTCTTTAACAGTCAGATCAGTTCTCCTCAGGGTACTCAGCCCCCTGAGCTGGAAGACAGGGACAACGAGCAGGATAAACCCCCCATAATCCAAGAGGAAGCAGTTAACAACCTGCTACGCCACCTGGACACTCACAAGTCTATGGGGCCAGATGGGATCCACCCGAGAGTGCTGAGGGAGCTGGCAGAGGTGCTCGCCAAGCCGCTCTCCATCATTTATCAGCAGTCCTGGTTAACGGGGGAGGTCCCGGATGACTGGAGGCTTGCCAATGTGACGCCCATCTACAGGAAGGGCCGGAAGGAGGATCCGGGGAACTACAGGCCTGTCAGCCTGACCTCGGTGCCGGGGAAGATTATGGAGCGGTTCATCTTGAGGGTGTTCACAAGGCATGTGCGGGACAACCAGGGGATCCGGCCCAGCCAGCACGGGTTCATGAGAGGCAGGTCCTGCTTGACCAACCTGATCTCCTTCTATGACCAGGTGACCCACCTAGTGGATGAGGGAAAGGCTGTGGATGTGGTCTACCTGGACTTCAGCAAGGCCTTTGACACCGTCTCCCACAGCATTCTCCTAGAGAAGCTGGCGGCTCACGGCTTAGACAGGGACTCTGCGCTCCGTCAAAAACTGGCTGGACGGCCGGGCCCAGAGAGTTGTGGTGAATGGAGTCAAATCCAGTTGGCGGCCGGTCACGAGCGGTGTTCCCCAGGGCTCAGTACTGGGGCCGGTCTTGTTCAACGTCTTTATCAATGATCTGGATGAGGGGATCGAGTGCACCCTCAGTAAGTTTGCAGACGACACCAAGTTGGGCGGGAGTGTTGATCTGCTCGAGGGTAGGAAGGCTCTGCAGAGGGACCTGGACAGGCTGGATCGATGGGCCCAGGCCAACTGGATGAGATTCGACAAGGCCAAGTGCCGGGTCCTGCACTTCGGCCACAACAACCCCATGCAGCGCTACAGGCTTGGGGAAGAGTGGCTGGAAAGCTGCCTGTCGGAAAAGGACCTGGGGGTGTTGGTCGACAGCGGCTGAACATGAGCCGGCAGTGTGCCCAGGCGGCCAAGAAGGCCAATGGCATCCTGGCCTGTATCAGAAATAGTGTGGCCAGCAGGAGTAGGGAAGTGATCGTGCCCCTCTACTCGGCACTGGTGAGGCCGCACCTCGAATACTGTGTTCAGTTTTGGGCCCCTCACTACAAGAAGGACGTTGAGGTGCTGGAGCGTGTCCAGAGAAGGGCAACGAGGCTGGTGAGGGGTCTGGAGAACAAGTCTTCTGAGGAGCGGCTGAGGGAGCTGGGGTTGTTTAGCCTGGAGAAAAGGAGGCTGAGGGGAGACCTCATTGCTCTCTACAACTACCTGAAAGGAGGTTGTAGCGAGGTGGGTGTCGGTCTCTTCTCCCAAGTAACAAGCGATAGGACGAGAGGAAATGGCCTCAAGTTGCGCCAGGGGAGGTTTAGATTGGATGTGAGGAAAAATTTCTTTACTGAAAGAGTGGTGAAACATTGGAACAGGCTGCCCAGGGAAGTGGTGGAGTCCCCATCCCTGGAAGTATTTAAAAGACATGTAGATGAGGCGCTTAGGGACATGGTTTAGTGGGCATGGTGGTGTTGGGTTAGCGGTTGGACTCAATGATCTTAGAGGTCTTTTCCAACCTTAATGATTCTATGATTCTTTTGTGTGTATCAGTCAGGTGCTGCACCTCACCTGGCCCTTAGAACAAGGCAGCCAGAATTAACATATACAGATAATAAATTTTTTTTTTTTTAGCTCCTGCTGCGTGGGAACTCCGCTTTCCTCAGGCAGGAGTTTCTTCTTCTCAGCTGTAAATTAGCAAGAGGACCACAATATAGTGACCCTGGCAACTCTCTGTCTGGGACAGTCTCTGACCCCACCTTCCTTCTTATTCTGTGATCAGGAAGTGGGAAATATTTACAGCTGCCCTCCTGAGCAGCACCAGAAAACTGGGGAGAGTTTAAGCAGCAGGGACTTGAAAGAACATTTTTAAAACAAGGTTTTTAAAATTGAGCTGAATATTTTCAGTTTGTTTTTTTTCTTCCTGAAAATAAAGGAAAAAATGCAAAAAAAAAAAAAAGCAGCATGACTAAAACTTCCCAATGAAGTCTTTCCTAGACCGAAACACAGCTCCCTTCAAACCCCTTAGCCAATTGACTTTTTCGTACCTCAATCTTTTCAGGTCATTAACCCATCTGTCTCCCATCCTTTTTTTGTAGTTGATTTCTTCTTCTTCTTCTACAATCTCACGAATCTTATGTTTTAAATCTGGATCTTGAACTACCACAAAGGTCCAGGGCTCAGTGTGTGCTCCACTGGGTGAAGTACCTTCATATAAAAACAGGGAAAGATGAAAACCCAGTTGGCACAATGTTGAAGGAGGGTGTGCAGTGAGAGGTATCAGCTCTTCTTTGTGGGCTTTCAGACTGACCAACAGAGCAATAGGAAATCAAGTTGATGAGATGGGAAGAAAAGGACTGAGATAAGTTCTGGCAGATAATCTTTGTTCATTTGTTTCTCGAAGAGTGTGAAGTCCCATTCAATGACAGAGGTTAGTCCTTTCATACAGCCATCTTACAGGAAACAAAAATTGGGGATTTCTAAAAATTCCTTTGTGGTTCTTATGGAGGCGGCAGTATAATGTATACACACAGTAATGTTAATGCAAAGCATTATACCCAAAGCAACACACCATCTGAATATGCAGCCCACTCTGAGACATGGTTTTAGCTGAAGGGCAAAGCTAATGGCTTTCAGGGAAACAAGGCTAAGCGACCACCTGCAGGAATCTGTCGCTGACTGACAAAGATGAGGAGCTGCACAATGCAGACATCTGCCATACAGCATACAAGTTTGATTTTGTTGTCCCAAAGACGGTTGGTGTATGTAGGTGTGCACATATTAAGTCTGCACTGGCTTATTCAGCCTCGATTATTACACACCAACAACACTGGAGAATATTTTAACTGCCTAGGAGATGAAACCGAGAAGCTGAATAATATTGTTATCTGTACAAGCTCACAGAGAAATAGGTTAAGGAGACTGCTCAGGTCTCTTTAGCTTCTCATACACATTTTAAAAATATTTGAAGGTCTTGAACACATACTGTATTTGCTTATCTAAGCACTGATTTCAGTTTAAGGAACACTGAATAAGCAGCTTGAACTGTCTTTTATGTTAAAATGTGTTTATACCATGAACCTTGCCTCTCCTCAGGTTTGGGTAAGAACTGATGACATTTATGCTTTGCTTTGTTTTCTTTTCCTCCACACAGCCCAAAGCTTTCAGGGTTACTAAGTACTTCATCTGCACTCCAGGCTTGTTCGCTTTGCTGCATTTGCCAAAACATGCTCAGTGTTTTAATGACTCCCAGCTAATTAGAGTTTTTAAAGGGAAAACATTGCACATCAATTGTTCAGAATCTCTATATTATTAATCCTGCTAGAGGCTACTGATCTTTTCTCTAAGGCAGCTTGTGAATATTTTCTATACTAACAGCAACTGGTTCATGGAAGAGAAATAATGAAGGTCAAAACCACTCCTGGCTGAAGTCAATATTACTAAAGCAGAGAGGAGATTAGGCCAGGACATTACAGCAATGAAAAAAAAAAGGTAAAAAAAAAAAAGGAAAATTATTTCCTGACACTCAGTCAAATAACCTTGATCAGGGTCCTCAGCATAACTCTCCAGTCATGTACAATAGGGACCTGTCACTAATGCTGAAAGGAATGGAAAAGTTTTTTTGTTCTTGACTGAAACTTTTTTCCCCATAATAAATCCCAACCATTTATGTCAACTGAAATATTTCACATGGCTGGGACGATTTCATCAACTCATTTGGGGAAAAAAAAAAAACAACAACAAACAAAACCCACACATGATAAATATCATCATAATGAATGACATTTTAAAGCATGTGAAGTACACACAGTTTGACATTTTTGAAAGAAAACACCTCAATTTTTCTATTTGAAAGATGTTTCACTAAACTATACATCAATTTTATTTAAATAACATCTTTTAAAGCTTGAAAATGAAATGTTTTTTTTTCATGCTGTGGAAATGTTTTTTCCCTTTTGGATGCACTACAATACAAAGGAATTGGGAATGCTCCAAACCAGTCCCTGACATATAGTTGTTCGAGCTGAGTAATTTCCAAACAATCAATGGGTGCTCATTCATTATGGCTACAGGTGAATCTAGGAAAACCATAAGCCAAATGCCAATTCCCTTGGCTCTTCCACATCACTTTTACACGGTTGAACAGCAATGCTGATCCTTTTTGTTTTTTTTCTTTCAGACCTTGAACCACTCAGTACTATACCTGCTGTTCTGATGACATTATCGATAACCTCTCTGGGGACCGGCTCATCACTGAGAAACCTGACAGACCGCCTCTTATTAAGAAAGTCGTAAAACATCTGTGACCTTTTAATCATTTCGGCCTCAGGGTAGCGCTCCATGAACAAGGGGACATGGGCAACATTTTCCTCAAGTCCTTGCCACTCTTCATCAACCTCTGCAAGAAAATAGAAGTGGTTAGGGATTTTTTTGCTGGAGAACGCTGTTTATATCTTTGGCATTCACCACCGTAATGCACTTTGGCCTGCATTGGCATACATTGCACTTCTACACCACTGGAAAGGCAAAGTCTGAGGTTCCAGTTGACACAACTCATTGATCCCCAGCTCCAGCTACTGAATAAACACCTTGTTTAAATACCGAGAGGCAGGAGGGTCCTGGCTGGCTGTAGCAAGTGTGATCCACAAAGAAGTTATGGCCTTCCCCACTTCAGTCTGCAAGCCTGCCTGTAAAATGTGGATTACAAGCTGAAACAGCAGTGAAAAGGTGGCCAATCTTTCAGGCCACTTTTCTCAGTAAGTAAATGTGGACGTGTGTTCCTTCCTGAGCAGTCTAATAAGAAAAAAAAAAAAAAAATCAATTAAATTACTGAAGTTAGAGAGGGCTTAACTACCAAGATGTGTAAGATCTCCTCTGAAGAGGAGATTCATAGAATCACAGAACCATATTCTATGATTCTATGTGTAAGATCTCCTCTGAAGAGCTGAATGTCAGCTTCTTCCATATTCATGTTTCATAGCAGAAGCATTACAGGTCTAGGCTTTGCGCAAATGTGACTTTGTGGTTAAGTTCTTTGGTTTCGTGATACTTTCAGCATAAGAGGAAATGGATGACAGGCATCTATACTTAGGATAACAACATATCAAATGTAGGATATTGTGTTTCTTGTCTTTAATTTAAGAACTCAAAATGGTTCCTCATTTCACTGAAATCTGTCTCTCTGGGGTTTTTTTTATACCACAGTATGCATCTTCTGTTGTCTCTGAGATCTCCTCTTTCTCCCCTGCATTCCTAGAATCAGCAGGGATAGCATTTTTTGCAACTATGATGTGAAAGTTAAAGGCATTTAAATTTTGCATTTTGACTAGTCAATAGTATTGAGCAATCTGCTACAGAGGGCTGATGAGGAAAAAATACTCCAGTTCTTTTTCAGTCACCATTAGGCTATTATTCCAGAATCATAGCAATCTCCAGTGCAAATTCAAACAGCAATTTTTTCTGTGTTTTAGTAGTATGCAGTTGCCTTAGAGACCAGGCTGATTTTTTGTTCATTTTATAAACAGTGGTGAAATATTCACAAGTGTGGCTCAGCGTGTGCAAGAGGCTACAGTACCTCCAGTTTCATATGTTGAATCTAAACAGAATGAATCTGGTCGCCAAACAACATACATTTCATTTTGCATACAAAGAAGTCATGCAGAAAGTTTGTTTTGTTTAACATTTCATGCCTGTGTTAAGCACTCTCAGTCACAGTCTGCAAGGACCTGGCTCCGTGGTAATGGGAAGCAGTGACCCATTGTAAAAATTATTTTTGTGGGCATCTTGCACGCTCAAACTGAAAAAAGGAAGAGGATGCCCTTCCTAGTGTTCCCTTTGTCGTTTACACTTAGTAGATTATTTACTCTTCAATAGCAACCAGCTGACTAGGACTTGCCCTTTGCTAGGATTCTGGTGATCTCCTCTTTCAGAAACTTTCACACCCCCTTTTTTGCTGTTCCTCCTCCACTCTCAGTGAAGGGAATACCACAGGGTTAAAAGGCTATGTTTACACTAGCAAGTAGCGTGGTGCAATAGGATGTTGAGAGGAAGAGCCTCCACTGGGGACCCAGTGTTCAACATCCTACATTTTTTAGGGTGGTAGGGTAGCTGGGGAGGGGAGGCAGGGAGATGGTTAGAGCTCTGCGTCCTTCCCACCTCTTCCACGCTATGCATGGTACCATAGGATGCCATTTTCAAGGACCACTATGTTAAGCTGGTAAAAGCCAATATGCAACCGCTCCTTGAAGATTCACAGGGAATGCAGTTGTGGAATAGTTTGCAGGATGCATAGCTCTGCCTCTTGCATCTCTGCCTGGTGGTTTTGAAGAAGGTGTAACCCTCAGCCCAGGGGGTAGGGCCCATGTAATCAGAGGCACAGTGACCTTAGTTCAGTTTTACTGGGACAATTGCTGTGAAGATGTGAGAAAAGACATGCGCTAAAGCCATGATGGTCTAACCTTGGCTCCTAAGCAAATCCAAGCCCTGCTTGGTCATCTCTTTTTCTAGTATTATTACAAAGCTATCAACCATCATTTTGAGTTAGACATACCGAGACTAGTCTATAAAATACTGAAGATCTTTACAAAGGAGGTTTGTCAAATGGGAGCAAAGGCTGGAGGAAATTTGTGTAATCTCTGTACCTGGTTTTGAAACACAAGGAGAGGAAAGTCAGGTAGGTGATAAACCGTCAATACATACTTGAATGTTGAAGGACAGAAGGATGAAGAGCAAGATTAAATTACTTATATGGATGAGGACAGTAGTCAGAGAGCTGACTCAGATGATGTACTTAATCCAAAGAGTTGGATCCAATGTTGCTTGTGGCGAGTTGAGTGCAGAGGCCTAGACAGCAAACTGGAAGAGCTATCAGTGCCTGTACAGAGCATGAAACAAAACGTGACAGGGAGGGAAGAATGAAGATGCAATAACAACAGCAGTACCTGCTTTGACTTGTCCAGGAAGCATATCAATAAAAAATAGGTAATAATTGATGTTGTGGTAGATTGTAAAGAAATAAAAAAGTAGCATGTCTAAAAAGGGGGGGTTTTTGAGATGCACTGTCTTCTGGGAAAGTGTGAAGCCTACAAGGGCCCCCAAGGTCACATCTAGATCAGGACACATCTTTAAAAGAGAGTCATATTGCCTCAACCACATCATTGTTATAAGTACATGGCAGAAGCATAGTTTTCCAGGTGTAGAACAAAGAGGAAATATTATGATAATACTAGAAACCAGGCTTCCCAGCTGAAGCATCCAATACCTTAATAAAATGACCTGTTCTTCTCTCATGCAGTGACTCTCTTAGCTTTGGTTTCAGTGAGAGGGGAGGACATTATAAAAAAAAAAAAGTACCCCTAAACTGAGATTATCAGTTCATTCAATTTAATTGACTAAATGAAAGGGTAAGGAAAAGTAGGTCTATAACTGTGGATCTCAATTTTTAAGGGAACAAACTCAGGGAAAATAAGGGATTAAGAAAAATTAAGTTGGAGAACTCAGATTGAAGAATTCAGGGATCAGGAAGCAGAGAGATTTGGCATTTCTTTCAATCAGAGATATAAAAATAATCTTAGATGTAATTGGTTGAATAAACATCTCAATTAAATGATCTATAGGCAACTAGGAATGGAAGAAAAGGATTAGTTAGCACAGATACTTGGGCCTTGTAAGTCAGAAAGTATAAAACTTGCAGCATTACCTAAAGCCAAGCTGTGTTAAATTTTGCGAGGGTTGCTTGCTTGTTTGGTTGGGGTTTTCTTCCATGTAAGTAGAAGAGAAGAAAAGAAGTGAAGCTGCTGTGTGGTCTGGATGGTTCAACTTAATAACAACATAGTGAAACAAGAAATGTACTTTCAAAGATGTTGAACATGGGACAAAGATGAGGTGGCTGGTGAGAATGAAAGTATGAGCATCAGCATATCTGACCTTAAGTTTTGTAAGCAAAACTTAAAAACCTTAATGCACTCAAAATGGAAGTACTGGCTGAGGTTGAAGAACCACCCAGAAGTGAAAGAACTGACACACGAAACCAAAACTCTCCTGGCAATTTTTTTTTTTAATAATAAATTCATCTATTATTTATTCTCTTCCACCATATGTCTACCATTCGTTCTTAGCAGTTAACATTATCCATATGCTAAGCTAAAAATCATTATCAGCACCATCTGTTTAGTGCATGCTCTCTATCTCTTTAATTGGTATGTTTGGACATACTCCTGTTTGTACAGTCACGTTATACAATACTACAAATGTCTTGTTTATGTCTCTGTGTATTCCATCATTTGATGGACAACAGATATCCTGCTAGTCAGTCTATTATCTTGTTAGCCACATTCTCAAGATTGCCATCAATTCTGTTGTACATTTGCAATAGTCATCAGGTTTCCTCCTTTTTAAGCAAATCTGAAATGGTTTTGGTTCAGATATTCCAAGAAATCTCATTTTAAAAATACTATTTCTCTAATTCTATCAGAAATTCCTCTCTGGATACATTTTAGGATGATGTTTATGTTCTTCCCAGCAATTCATATAGAAGGTTATAATCAGCCTACAAATCATATAATAAATTTTGCCTCAGTTTGTAGCAAAAATTCTTACCATGAGTTCCTAATAACATAAACTCACACTGAGAACGATGACTTGTCATTTTATTTCCGTTAGCCACTTATTTTACCTACACTGACACTTCCCTGTGTTGTTGGCTCCCAGTTGTATGTCATTAAGAAATTTCACTTGTACACTCCTTGGTTTTACACAAAGAACACTAGATAATATTAACAATTGGTCCTGAGACTGATCCTTGAGAAACCTCACTCGTAACCTCAGTCTAGACCAATGCATTTGCTTTCCAAATCAGCTCTTTCAGTTTCTTCTCTAAGGAATTGCTTCCTAAGCATAGAATTCCTCTCCAATTCTCTTTTCCAGTATAAAGCCACAATTAATAGGAAAACAATTAAATGTATATAAAGAAAGGTTTCAGATCTTTGGACTTAATATGCTGGGCAACTGTCCCTGTGGTTTTTTGTTTGATAAATGGCAGACTGCTACATAATCTGCCACTACAGGAATCCCAGTAGTGAATCCAATCCTGAACTGAGTGTGTGGCTAATAGGGAACTAAAAGAGATGGAGTGCCTTACCAGTGGGTTATAAATAGTGGTTAGCAGGCTGATCCTGGAAACCTCAAGAGTTGGTCAGGGATCTTAAGCAAAAGAAGTATCAAGTGGAAGAGGCAGACCCCGGAAGAAAGAAGCCAGCATCAAAATATTGTAAAAAAAATTACCTCAAACTGGAATATAGCTGCAGAAGGTTTCTTAAGTTCTTCAGGGGAACGGTGTGGCTGTTTGATAAAGAGAAGATTTGCTGGTTTACCTAGTAAAAGGAAAGCTGAGAGGTAATCTGACTGCTGTCTGGAAACCACAGGAGGGTATACTTCAGGGCTGGAAAAGTATCCTTTAAACTAATAAGAGAATGGAACAGGAAAAATGGGTATAGAGTAGTATTAAGTAAGTTTCAGCAGGCAGGCAGAGGAGGATTTTTAACCCATAGCACAAAGTTCTGGAATAGCCTTCCAGCAAGGTTAAAGAAACGGGGTCAAAAAAGACCAGTTTTCATGTTCATTCAGCTGATGACAAAGGCTGGAGGTGTCTGCAGCAGCAGGGAGACGATAAACACAATGATGCACCAAGCCCTGTGTTCCTAAATGACACAAAGCATGAACTGTCATTGAATTGGAAAATTAAACTGCTACTGCCTCATTCATGTCATTAGCATTACTAAAAGATACGGGAAGTCTTTGAACTTGGGGAGAGGAAAAATACTTCTAAGTGGGAGAGGTCTGTTATAAGAAGTATCACAAGCAATGAGCGGTGCATTTTCAGAAGAGATGGAACATTTGGGCCTTTGTACATTGCTTTGTAGTACTTAAGTAGAGTACATCACCAAAGTCCCAACAATTAAATATGTAGTAATAAAATGCCTTTGCTATTAATCCGTGCAACTAATCCCCAGAGTAACAAGGATACAAATAAAATTCAACCTCATCCTCCCCACCGCTGTAAACTGGGTCTGCATTCACCTTATCCATCAATTAATTGTATTGATCTGGATATATAACCAAGAAAGTGACCAATATATACTAAGCTCCCTAGGCTAAAGACTGAACAGTCCAGATCTAATTGCGTAAACCCGAAGCAGTGGGAGACGAGGTACCACCACTTCGGGATCAGATACCCACCACTAGAAGAGACCCCTGTGACTCATCGTTCAAGACGAGGCTGAAGAAACATCTTTTTCATCTGTATCCAATTGGTAATGACACATGGCCTAGTGCAAGGCACGGCCAGATATACACACATACAGACCATTCTTCTTGTGCTGTGGATTGGCAATCTCCCGTTCTGGATCTCATAAATGAAAGAAAAAGTTACAGGACAGATGGGTATGCAAACAAATCTGAAGTATTGCCAGCTAAGGCATTAAACAAATGATCCAAGTGAATGCTTTCCACTTAACCACAAAATGGGGTTTCTGGCTGCTCTGAGAAACATCCTTCTCTTCAGCTGCCGAAAGCATAACACAGACAAGCTCAGGAGCACTTGGCCCTCCCCCTTCTGCCCTTCACTGCCAATAAGTGACTCTACTGAGTCTGTCCAAGCCGTTCAGCTAATTACACCTCATGCTTTGCTGCTCAAAGGTATGCCTCTCTCGGGGGAAACATCCCTGGCAGTGCCACCTGAGGGAAGGTTCGCAGGGCTGATGACGCCCGAGCAAGTTCAGTGCTTTGCTTACAGACCGCTTCACTCTCTTGGCTAAGCGCCCTCACTTTGGTCGTGGCCAGGTATCGAAAGACTTGGTCTTCAGCTGCCTCTTCCTGTTAGGGGGCTGTTCAAAATTCAGCTTGTTCACCTACGGCAGCCCTAGATTCTAGCCTTAAAAATGCTTCATTCTCACCTAACTCAAATTCTCTTCAGAGGAACTTTGTCTTTAAACACAAGCCAGCTTGAGACATTTAAGTAGAAATGAGCTTTTCTGATAAAGTAAGATACATTACTAAAGTAGTAGAATTTGCACAGCAGGTAAAATATTCTCTACTATTAAGAAAATCTCTGTTTACATCTAAGTTTCCGTTTCAGCATCTAGTGCAGTCAGTGAAAATTTTAACACTGACAACAAGGTGAATACGTTTTGGTTCTCAGTTACAGCATTAGCAGAGTAGCAGATCCTTACCAAGGTGGCCATATTCTCGTCTCCCTCAGGCTAGGCTTTCCCTTGCTGAAGAAAAACTTCCTCACGCACGATGCAATCATTTTAATTTTTCTGGAGATAAAAGACATGCCTGTTTTGCGAAGATGTTGGTTTTGAACCACACAGCATTTATTTGTTGTTAAAAGCAACACAGCAAGAAAGCCTAATTTAATGTTGGATTACATGGTACGTCGAGAGAGGTTTTCTTTAAAAATAAATAAATCTCCTTTTAGCAACAGCACAAACGAGTATCTGCCAATTTTTTGTAAGCAATTTAAAACTAGTACAGTTTTGAATTTAGCACCTGAATAAAAGGGAAAACAACTAAGACATAAAAGAATAACATTTTATATATGGAGCTGTGGCAGTGAGGCTCCTTGTTAAGAGCTAATAGGTTTGTTTATTTAGAGGATCTAAATTTTTAAACTGATAGAAACAGCTGTAGTCAAAGATGTCACTCATAATTCATAGATTATCAGTTGAACAACCCATGAGAATTTTAATTTGCAGCAATTTAACTGAACTACTAAACCATTAGTGACAAAGGAAATAAGGGATAATTTTATACAGAATTTTTCACTGTACAAAGGAGGGTGCAACATATGAACTAACTTTTAAAGAAATTTTGTGTATTTGGGAAATAGTCAATATGGTTTAAAAGGTTACAATTATCAACTATTTCTGGAAACTAATACACAACACTAACTCAAACTACACTGAACACTGAGAAATAAAGAGAAATAATCGTTCTTAGAAAAAGGTATACGTGCAGAAAAACAATATAAAGTTTCAAGACTCCTAGAAGTGGACTCAGACAATGTGTCATTATGGGAAAAAACACACACAAAAAGCCTTTGAAACCAGCTTGGGTAAAAAAGGCTGTATTAACTGCAAGTTTAAAAGCTTCATAGGAACAGAGCTCTGTAGATTTTTATTTCACAAGGAAATGAAGGGAGCTTATGGAGGATAGTCAGGAAGCAAAGAGAAGGAAAGGTGCATTTTGTGCTCAGACCTCTGTCCAAGCTGTGCGTCAGAAATCACTACTGAAAAAAAAAAAAGAGGGGGGGTGTTCTGTACAGGTTCAAATATGCAGTTGAGTGAACAGAGATTAGCACCATCACCACATTTTGTTCTTAAATATTTGATCAACATACCTCCCAAATGATGCCAGTGCTAATCCAGCTAAAGCTTTCACGGACATTCACAGAAGTCACAAACGGAGGACTTTTGTAATAACTGTAATAAACTTTTCTGGGGGTGTTGAGATCAAACATGTAGCACTGGACAGTAAAGTGGGATGAGATGTCTACAAAATCAGCTTGCACAGATAGAAACTCTCTGCTTGGGTCTTCCCTTTGCTCACACTAATGAGGCCTGGGAAGAGGCTGGGGGGACTTCAGCACCATCTCTCTTTCTTTTCCTACATTCCCCACAGAGTCCCTCACAGGTCTGAGATCCACTGGGCAGAGGGGCAGACAGTGGTCTTTGAAAATGCATTTTCTTTTTGCACTCTGACCTGTGGGATCTGGAGGAAATAGAGATTTACACCAAGAGTGACATGACATCAGGACAGCTTCCTTCCACGGAGCAGACAAGCTCAGGGCACAGCAGCAGTAGCACTATGCCTTTCCATCACTGTCGAGAAGCCAAGAAGGTTGCATCTTCTTTATTCGTATCAGCAGATCAAATTGAAACAACAAAACTACTCAGATAGATAAGATTTTTCTTACCTTCTTCCTCTAAGTGGTGGTCAGTGCCATCTTTTAAATCTTCATCCACCCATGGGTGAGATAGAGGCTTGCTTTTAGTCTCACATTTTTCCTTCTCTCCGTTAGTCTTCTTCAGTATTACCCCAATCAAAACACATATAATGGCTATAAAGACTGGGGTTAGGGAAGAAAAGAGTGCCATGACTGTGGAAACGTGGAGCCTTCCTTCCAAGTTCAATAGTTTCTCCCAAAAAGGAGAGGATGAAATGGGAAGAGCAGAATGGTAGTAAGCAGAAAGGGGTGGACCCAAGGTTCAGTCCTCGACCCTATCCTGCTTCTACTTTTCAGCCACCACCCCCACAATCTCATCTATGATGTGCTTCTGCTGTTAAACAGACACAGATTTATATATTTTCTGGAACTGCTTATAAGCAGCCAGCAGAGGCACTGACCATATACAAATGCATAAATGTCGTCAAGTGCAAAATAAAAAAAAAAAAATCTTCCAAAACTCCAGGCTAAGGCAAAACACTTCTCCCCCTTATTTTTATCATTATGGTGATCACAGTAATCTTGCTTGTAACAATGATTATGAGAGAGCGCCAAGTAGGAATGTGACTTTTAAAAATTGATGGCATCTCTTCATTGTTTAACTAATAAAATTAGTCATATTGCACGTATCCCAGGAAATCAGAATATCACTGATTGAATACCAGCTTGCAGTGCCACCCTTGGCTATGTAAACAGGTCAATAAAACAGATAAGTGAAGTGGCAGCATTACTTCCACATGAAGCATGAATGAGATGATTCACAGAACCCGGTATTCATCATGGATGTTCTGGCGGAAGAAAAAAGAATTCAGGGAATCAAAATAAGAAATATTTGTGGGCTGAAAATATATGCTGCAGTGAATTTTAAAACTGTGATTCAGCTACCTTGTCAAAGGAAAGTTTAAAAAGCGATAGGATCCTGGTCTAATCCAAGAATGGTCAATGTCTAACTGCTTAACCCATTTTTTTTACCTCAGCCAGCTGCTTGGGAACTGAATCAACACAGCAGCACTGAATCGATGTCTTTATCTGGGACTGTTGGGACATACTGGATAATGAAATGCCAGATGGCAGTAGGTGCTGAGGGGTGTGCTGGAGAGCGGGGTACAGGGGTACTGACTGCATGCAGTCACCAGCACCCATCAGCCCTTTTTAGCACCGGCTAGCACCAGCCAGCACCAGCCCTGCCAAGCCTTATCTCATGCTGCACAGGGCCAGCTCTGAAGTCTCTGCATCCACGGCAAGTTAATCTGCGTTCTGGATAAGCCCTCCCCAGGCTAAGTAGGAGTAGTTCGTGGCTGTAACCATTCCAGGAGATGGTGTGCCCCAGGGCCCTGGCACATCATGCACTGCGACCGGCACCTGCTGGGGAGCATTGCAGGTCCTGCCTAGGGCACCCCCTGTTTTCTTGGTGTGGAAACCGGGGCTCACAGGGGAGAGAGACGTTGCGGTACGCACAGGTTTCATCCTGACAGGTTCTTAGTCCATACCCTAGCCACTCACGTCTCTCACCCCACTGGTTTTGCAGCACTGAGCGCACCCATACTGGTCCTGTTTGACACTGCCACTCCAAAGGCTCCCTGCTGTACGCTCCCTACCTTCCCATGCTTCCATGAATGTTGCTGGCTGCCTTGAAGAAGGGTCAGCGTGTCAGGAAACACAGATTAATGACCAGCTTAGTGCACAGGAAGAGGAATGTGTGGCCATACTTGTTGGCCACACACGATGATAGTCTGGCTGACAGTCTGGTCATGTATCCTCTTTTAACACAAGCTCCTTGTATTAAAAGGGGCAAGGACAAGCAAATTGCTCAGCTGTGCATATATTGTTTAGATGTGCTTAGAGGCAAAAAGCAACTGCCTCACAACTTGTACTCAGGCTGGGCTTTCCCAGCTGCCCAGCTCACATACAGAATAAACACTGCTATTGCAGTGCATTCTACCCAACACACAGTCCCCGGGTCCAAGTAGGTCCTGGTCCTTCCAGGCAATATGTGGGTACTGTGTAGGAAGGGTACCCCCAGAACCAGCCAGACACCTGTGTAAATCCATAAGAGATGAAATAAAGAGGACATGCAAAAGTTGTGCTTAGGTTTCTATTCTAATCTAGTAAAATTGGCAAGACAGGCACCTACCTCTGGCTAAGAGGGTGACCAGATTGAAAACCCAAGCCATTAATCTTCTCTTCCCTACTTTCGAGTCAAGTTGTGACCTGGGACACCTGCTTGCCTCATTGATCTTGGGTTGCATGTAAAAAAACCCAAACAAACAAAGAAAACCCATGCAGTGTACAGGAATAGAAAGGACAACAATTATGATGTGGGGAAAAAGAGCTAAATTTATCCTCTCTCTCCTTGATTTAGATCAGGTATTTAAACTCATTTGTCCTGCCTGCTGGCCATCCAGTCATGGGGAGAGATACTTCACCTAATTCCAATTAGAAACATTAAATTTGTTCATGTGAGTAGAATAGGGACCTGCAGTTCCATCAGACACATTTTCAACAGCCTACTCTATGGCAAGGAAAGAAAAAGGACTGTGGTCTAAATGGCACTGACTGTTTCTCCCACAGGGAATATATTCTTGTTAACCTTGAATATTCACATACACATAAATTAGGATCTGGATGCTTTGAGGCTGAGAATCCATCCTGCAGACAGACAGGTCCGTGCTGAAAGAGCAAGAGAAGCAATACAGAAGGTTAAATGCTATTGTTTAAAATAACTACCTCTATTTGCAGTGCTGGGAACTTTATAATCTCTCACTCTTTTGGAATAACTTTGACTTTCTTAGAGGTGATGAGATTAATTTTTCTCTTGTAGAGCAGAGAAAGAAAGCAAGCTAAATAAAAGTCCCTTTGGTATTAAGCTAAGCAAAATCTATATATGGTATTATATAGTCAAGATTGTTAACTTGAACTTCAGCCCCACAGAAATCCCACAATACTTTGTTTTATTAAAACCTGATTTAGTTTCAATAACTCCATACCATAGACATTCAAAATATAAACACAGTGATGCTCTGTGGAACCGTGGGAAGGAGTGGGTAGAAGCAGTTAATTTTTGTATGGTAGATTTTCATCAGTTTTTCTAATTGCACTGTTGGATTTTCTTCAATCCAAGCTTTATATAAATGTAATTATTATTATTATCATGACAAGTTCAAGCAAATTTATTACCATTATTTCTTCTGTTCTACCCTAAACCCTAGCAGCTAGATTTTTTTTTTTTTTTTGAGTTTCAAAAAAGTCAGGAGAAAGATTACAAATAAACCTACTCCTAGGAATTAATGAAGCTTTTCTGACAGACTTGGAAAGAAGCTAGAAAATTTTGATACAAATATAGCTATTAAGAACACGAGTACTCAAGTATTAATGCATGAAATCCATGTAAACACTCTTAAAAGATACACACCATCATACTAAGAACTTTTGGACCAAAAGTTCTTTCTTTAATGTTTCCCATTAAATTCTGTGTGTATTTGTTGTTGTTGTTCTGAAGAAAAAAATGTACTCAAGTATCAAATATGGCCCTTTATTTTTCTCAAAGCGAATATGTGATGAGCAAGTGTCATTTATAGGCTACAAGGACATGTCTACATGTTCAGCACCCGGCCGCGAGCTCTAAGTTAAGCAGCTCCATCTCTGCTTTGGATATTCCCCACTGGTTCTTCCCATCATCCCCATGACCTCAGCATACCCCTCTCATCCTGCTTGGAGGAGTCTTACGGCATTGCTATGAGATTGTCTCATGGCTAGGCTGGGACAAGTCTCTTGATGAATTCTTACATGCATATGGGGTCTAACACGAGTTACACAAAAGATGTAAATGATAGAAGAGCTCCAAACGCACAAATTATCGACCAACATATCTGTATAGGGTGAATGTGGGCTACATAAAGACGCAGAGGTAGAAGGGAAAGAGACTGTGAAAGGCAAGGCAGAACCAAAATCATCAGCCCCCACAGTCTTTTCTACGTATGTTTTTCTATCAGTACTTTATTGGAGAACTCTGAGACTTCTTATGGGATGCTAGAGGAAACCAATAATGTCTAGACATTCAAAAAGGGATTCAATACATCTATTCAGGTTGGATTAACTATCAAACACACAGTATGGTAGTTAAAAGACCTAATTTAGGAAGTCTCTAAGCTTCTGACTGCTGAGATTTGCAAAGATATATGGAAGGAGGGACCCCTTCATGCAGTCCTTAGCCGCCCTGTTTTTCCTATCATCTGCCTTTGACCATGGGCAGACACAGGCTATAGTGCTAGATGGCCTCAAATGGATTGGATTTGGTATGAGAATTACTTACTTTACTTACTTTAGTCAAAGGCAGATCTGCGTAAAGGAGAGCAGTAGTAGAAAAAGAAGAATGTTAAGAGGGAATGTATAAAAGAGCAGAGTAGGATGAAGGAGGTAATTGAAATAAATATAGCACAAGTCAGAGAGAAAACACATTTTTGGGTGCTGACTATGGTTACCATTGCACATCTCTCTTGCTGAACATTATCAGTTAAACGCATGCAAGGAACATGTGCACTATTTCTGCTATTAGTTAGTGCATAAGCCATGCTTGGGACCCTCAAGTGATATACCAATATGTGGTGGTGAAAGCGTCCACACAGACAATTTGCTGTGTTTATAGTTAGAAGCAGGAAAAAGTGGCCACTGGATATTGTCTAGAGATGCAATAAAATATTACATTGCCATCAAGGACAGAAGTGAGTTTCAGATTGGACTTGGCATTTACTGAAAAACAACAAAAAAAGGCTATTCCAATGCTATCCATGATCAGCCCCTAAGTCAGTATATACCTGCTATGGGCAGGGCAGAAGCACACATGAACTACTTAATCCAATTTCCCAATCAACACATAGAGACAAATGGCTGAGATCAGCTGAAACTTATGCATCGTCAGGTATTGACATTACTAAAAATTTCATTAGCTTGGTAAGCATCTTCATCTGTGATACATCTAGCACATACCCTCCTGCCTCTGTCAGTGACCAGCACGCAGTGCTTCTGAGCAAGGTGACCCTCACTTTTCTGCTGTCTCTCGCCTCTTCTGCACTCCACACATACAACTGCCTCCTTCCCTTCCCCTGAGTCAGCTGTATGATCTCTTTATGACCCCTGGAGATATCAGATACCATTCCCTGTAGCATTAGATTTGATTACCTTTTTCATTAACTTAGCTCAGATTGCCACAAATGTTATTACTGCTTATGAACTAGCCTTTTGAAATCTAACAGTACAGTGGGTAATACAATTACATCCCATAGCAATGAAAGCACGAGACAACAATGCCCAATGCAATAGAGTAATTCTTTCCATTTGTCCTCGGTATACCACCCTTCAGTTGCAAGCTCCCAGTATTTATATATCATAGGGCAGAAGAAATAACCTAGCAATAGACAACATGATTCATTAATGTCTTTCTAAATAAAAGCACCCATTTATTAGGACCTGTGGTACCAGATAAACCATTACTCATGCCCAACAGGAAAATAGTGGTCCTAAAGATATTTCTGATTTCAGTAAGTAACTTAAATTTTAACCCAGAGACAAATTTACCCCCAGGTTCATACCAGGAGGAGCAATTTGCTACTGCTGTACCAATGTTACCACCATGAACATGTAGGAGTGAGTTTACCCATGGCAGGAGTCTGGTAGACATTAACGGTGCTACTCATTGAAGTAAAGCTGCATGGGTGAGTTTGCAGGAACTCACAAAAACTTTCAGCTCTCTGAGCAGATCCTGAAAACATCACTGACCTTACATGAAAAACCACCAAGGGTCTGCAGATAACACAGACCTTGAAAGTTATTTGCCCCAACTATGGAGATACATAAACACATAAAGACAAAATACTGTTTTTCCATAATCACTTTTAGGCATAGACTCATAATAGGCTATGTTAAAATCTGTTCTATTCTGTGAGTACCATTAGATTACCTTTGATACCAGCCCATAGGGAAAAGCAAGAAAAAATAAAGGCCATTTCTGAATAGCCACGTGGTAGGTGGGAGAGCACAGCCTAATAGAGGCTGTTATAACCTCTTCAGAGTGTTTAGGGAAGAGGAAGGAGGGGTAGCAATGGCCCCCTCCCAATAGCCAGCAAGTTGAGAGCAACCTCTTCCAGATAAAATATCACAGCAAATTAATTCTCTGTGTACCAGGCCAAAGAGGGGAAGGCAAAGGCAAAATGCAGAGGCAGAAATTCAAAAGGCAGGTTATGTCCATACTGCCCGAGCTGTGGGGCCAGAGCATGTGTATAGATAGACCTGAACCAGCTCCATTGTCAGAGCCACATAGTTACCATGATGCCCCAGGAATGAGACACCAGCTTACTCATGACCATAGGCAAGTACTCAAGCAGCTCCCCATGCCAGCACCCCTGCAGCTGCAGCTCTCCAGCCTTCATCCCCAGGTACACAGAGCCTATACGTGCTCTGCCTGGGCTTCTGATTGCAGCACAGGCATCAGCCCAGATCCTTCTTCCTCATCAGTTCATGACACAGGAGAATGAGTGTTTACAGTGAATTTATAGCAGTGCCCCATATGATCAGACTTTTCAAATCGTGATGTGAAGTCAAGTAACTGTTAACAGTAGAGAAATGATAACTGGATATCCTTTGTAGCTGACATAAGAAACATTACATTGTCTTTTTGATGTAAAAGATATACGGGGGGGGGGGGAAATAAAAAAATAAAGTGAAAGGTAAAAAAGAAAAAATTACACCCCCTAGTTTTCAGAGGTGTTTTTTTATTTCCAATTGCTAATATACTTTTTTTGTGTGCTTACAGAGAGGGAAGTTGTCTTTAGTTCCATACTGTTATGACAGGACAGCTGAATGGCAGCATGCAGCATTTAAAATCAGCATTTCAAAGCCTCAGCTACTCCTGGAATAGCTATTCCTATTACTTCACTTCTTATTTGCACCAAATCAAAACACGGCTAGCTTATTTGAAGAGTTTCTTAGCTGATTACATCTGAGCCTCTAAAAAATTCATCTAGGAAAACAATTTCTAGCTATGAATGTGAAGGAAGCCTTGAATTCCTATGTAATCATAAACAGCAATGTTCAAAGGGTTGGGGTTTTTTTATGGGTTTGGGTTGGGGTTTTTTTTGTCATCTTCTTTACATGCTTTGAATGAGTTTCATCTTCCAGCCTCCTGAGGAAATCCATCACAAAGCTGAAGCCTTGTCCTTGCTACAGAGGGCATCCACAGCCTCCTCTCTTCCATGGGGTGGGTCTGTCCATCTCCTCCAATCCCTCTCCAACTTCTCTCCTTCACAGGGGCTAACTTGCTGTCTACAGTGTTGTTTGGACAGTGGATTGGCCACACAGGCTCCTTGCCCAGCCTAATAGCGAGCATCTCCCCTTCTTTTCTCTCCCTAAGGGGCCTTTGCAGCCTCCTGGAAATCCCTCCAAGCAAACCCCTTCCTCCCTTCTGATCAGTAGCATCAGTGGCCAAGCATTAACTGTCACCGTAACTCTGGTTCGGCTGCATCAAGGATGATGGTGTTCCAGGATTTCCCTCTCCCTTGCTCCATTTGTTGCTTGCAAAGGGAAGCTGGGAAGTGAAGATGGCCATGCCAACGCACGTATGCTGATCTGGCTCTCAGGTAAACCATGGAGGCGCCAGACACTGTGGGAGACATTTTTAGAGTGTCTGATAATGTGAAATATCTTGGTATCTGGGGAGGGTAGGATAGCTGGGTGGTCGAGTCGGCATGTTCTACAGGGGCCCTGAGGCTGGAAAGCCACATGCCAAAGGACCCAGGATTACAGATCTCCTTCCCATCTCGAGTCACCCTTTCAAAGAGCAATCCCAAGCACACAGAGAATTTAAAGAACCACCACAAAGAATCTGACAAAGATATTTTCACCCTTTTCCCTAAGGCCAGAAAGGAAAACCTTTTTTCCCCCAAATCACTGATATAAGACTTTAGGAGATGCAGATCTCTTACCCAACTCTACTGTTGCTTTTACCCTGTGTGTAAATATTTATTTCATAACCTGTCACATCAGCTAATCAGCAAATTGCTCCGCTCAGGTTGCAGTCACCACCTGACAGGTTGCTAAGGGGTGATTAACATTTACCATCTTCCCTCCTGGAGGAAGAAGCTGCAGCTTTCCCTGGCTGGTCCAAAAAAAGGCAGCATTTCTCACAATGACACTTAGTTCAAAATCCTAGCACTGTTCAAACAATTCATTTCACTCAGCTAACACTTCATTACAGACAGCCACTCTCTGAAATGAAACTGGGTATTAGTGGACTCTCTGAAAAATACAACTGTGTGGCACAATTAAACTGTTTGAGGTTTGCTATTCCACCAGCCAGTGGACTTCACATGTGGTTTCTCCAGTGGGCTTAGATCTGATTTAAGCATACAGAGCTTGGAAATGGGCTCAGCTGAAATTTTATCTTGGGATCTTTGGGATCTAAATTCTTTGAAAAGCTCAGACTAATTACATAGGCAAAATCCACTCTGCATCCCACTGTGAAACTCTTCCCTTTGTTGTCTCATTAAAACAATATAAAAGCTCAGGCCATGACAGCCATTTGAAAAGATCTACTTTCTGACTGAAAGAAAATATTCTCTCATTCCTTCAGAAATAGGAACATGGTCCTTGACACTAGAGGAAAAGTTCACAAAGGGAAATAATGATCAGTGTTATCTGAAAGATCAGGAGGATCTCATGTTGCCCCACCACAAATGTATGATGGCTGTAGCCATTGGTACGAGGAAGAGGAGGCTCAGACTCCACAGAGGTTATTTTACTTAAAAATTTGTGAATGAGTGTTTTTAAAAAATACGATGCCCACCATGACTGAGCAAACCTCAATCACCTTGCCGTGTTGCTGATACAGTGACAGAACAGGCTGCTGCCCTCCCTGATGCTCCCAGATTATCTTCCAGCAACAACAGAGTCCCTATTTACTGCACATTAAGTTCAGTTTGGGACAGCTCTGCATGTATGGCTGACGCTCTTTTAAAGATCACCGAGGTGCTGCCCCAAGACCAAGTGTCTTCTCACCAGCGATCAATCATATCTTACCTTGCAATCAGTGCACTGCAGTCCATTACAGTTAATCAATGCTGGAGCATCTTCTGTGTCCAAAAAGATAAGTAAGCTCATTTTTCAATATTGACTGCAACTGTTTGCTTTTCAGTGTGATATCACTCCAAAATTAAAAAATAATTAGGACCTATATACTGCTTTCTCTGTGCTACAGATTCCCCCTGCCCCTGCTAACCGTGAGGTAGTCTGTCATTGTGTAACATGCTTTGCCATCAGGCACAAACACACACAGAGGATCCTGCTTCAGCAGTTTGCCAGGGGATTTTTGTAGCTTAAGAACCCAATTGCTCATTTTAGTCAGGTTCTTTGCAGTAAATGAAAAAGTAGCAGAGCTTTATCTATGAAGCCAGGCAGGGGCCCTGTCCTAGCCCTGCTGTTAATTGAGGTGACCCCTGAGTAGCTTTACCTCACACTCGGTATCAGCTGCCTTTGAGGTTGTGCTGACAGCAAAAATAGAGCTAGTATGTGACCAGCACTTGGTTATTTCCCCTTCCTCAGCCGATGCCTTATTATACAAGGCTCTGAGGGATGTGGATGTACAACCAACAATCTGTGAAAGCATATTTCCCCAGCAGTTCTTTCCGAGCAGCACAGAAGTGTCAGATGAGGACAGAAGCTGGCATTAAGCTACTGGCATGACTGAATCACAACAGGAGCTCTGTTGTTAACCATTTAACAGTCTAAACATTGTACAGCACTGTCCTGTCTGGTTTCTGCCCAGCATTATTCCTATTAGAGAAGGTTCAGGGAGCTAATTGTCCAGCAAAACTGTGTGATGAGCCTCTGAACAGACACCAGACTGACAGATCCAAGCAATGGATGTTCCAGCATACTGGCAACGGTGGCATAAAGTGCCTCAGATGGTGCTCAATCCTCATCTTCTTCAAAACCAGGTCCTTTCACGGCAGTGGTTCCTGCAGATAACTAATCTCTGAAAATACATCAGTCTTCCCTTCAGAAGGTAAAGACTTGAATTACCATGACCCTTTTGTTGATAAGCTTCTTGTGCTAGTAGGTGGCATAAGAAAAGGTTTCTTTTTGACGCTGTTCATTACACTTGTATCAAACCCTTCTGGCAATAACTGACAACACGCTGACACAAGCTGACAACAGCAGTCATAGCCCAGGGTAAGGCAGTAAGTTCAGGCCTCCCAGAGATGAGTTTCTCTTCCCCAGTGTCGTCTTCTGGGAGCTGCTTGGCAGCAAGCAGCTCCGCTCATTTACTGTCTGCCTGCTCATCTGCTCCGTCCCCCCATGCTATCCTGCTTCTCCATCTTCCTCTTGCTTCAATCCCCCACCTCTCCCCTCTTCTTTTATTCTCTACCATCCAACTCCATAACGCGTTTTCCTTTTCAGCCTCCATCACGCATCCAAGCACTGTTTAACAGCACAAATAATTGCCTTCCCTTCCAATTAGGACGTGACAGTCAGTGAAATCCTAACCTGAGCTGTCTGGGTGCTGGCAGAGGAGCTCACCTTCAGCAGTCACCACCCACACCACACCACGGATGCCTTCCAGGAAGCACTGCAGGTTCCCCAGCGCTGCACCACCTGGCAGGAGACCTCCTCCGAGCAAAAGAAGGAAGACAGCTCTAATGAAATGCCGCTCCTGTCACCAGTCCCCCATTAAACCCATCCCATAACTCAATAGGGTAAATTAACAGTGACATTCGGGGTGAGGTGAGGCAAACTTAAGGCAAATTCTCTTGTTGCTGTTAGTTTGGGGACCTCTGTTGGTTTTAGGAGGAATTACTGTAACATTATTCTAACATTCTGCCAATAAATCTGACAAGAAACCTGTCACGCTTTTTCCAGCCCCCCAGTTTACAATAGTATTGGTCTCATTATTCCCACAGTATTATTGCTCAGTGCACTGCACTACCGCCAGCCACAGCAAGATTAAAGGTAGTAAGAATCTTAACCTCACATTTCATTGCTCTTGTCAGCTCAAGTTAGCTACAATGCCATTATGTTTTTATATAACACAGAAAAACAAGTTGTTCCTTTATTATTCCTTTTAACTCAATCCATTCCTTTTCTAGGCAGCAGATAGTAAAATTAATGTCTGTTCTCATAATATTTTATGATCTTGAACATCAAATATTCCCTGGTCGCTGAATCAATCAGGATTCATTAACTCCTATTAACAGTTAACAGGCCACTGTGTTCTTCAAGCAGACATTCATAATAAGGCTTTGACTCTGTGAAATCATGCTAGGTAGCCAGGAAGTCATTTAAGTTACATGCAAGATCTGGTCTGCAGGAACTAGGAAACATGAATACATTTATTTTCCTCAATGCATTGATGTAGAATACCAGCCAAACTCCCCATAGCATAACTTTAAAATATGATGTCCTAGCTTCATCACTTTTGTATAATCCCTTTTATTATTTGGTTGTGTTTCAGGTAGATAGAAAGAAAGACAGTCTCTCTGATCATCCTCTGACACAAGACATGAGGAAATTCAGGGTCTGTAAATTTTCAGAGAATATTTTTAGGAAATACAATTCTACAATCCAAGTGGAACATTCCCATTAGCAGTTTAAATGGATGCTATAAGTGATAATAGGGACGTCTCAATTTACAGTTATATTCACAGTTGCACATACAATTATACAGCCTATCATAGAAAAACTGAGCAACCTTGCTAGACACTTCAAAACCAAACCCAACTCTATACGGAAGCCCATACAACTGTTGTTGAAATATGACAGCAATATACGATATTTTATGTTCTTCTACTCATAAAGTTTAAGAAGCAAATTAATTTATCTCACATGTGAGAGCAGCATCACCAGCTCCAGTGGTAGTCAGCAGCATAAAGCAAATAAGGTTAGGATCCCTGCACACACTGTGCTTCTCAGAATACGCGTTTCAGAAATAATTGCTCTCTTGAAAGAGTTAAGAGCCTCTGCCCCTTTCTAAACGCAGCACAGTAAAAACATTGCTCTCTCTCTCACCAACAAGTATGGTTCAGTAGTTGTAAAGTAATTTTAAATTCTAATTCAAAGTAATTTGATTTGCAGGAAACGACAGTTAATTATTCATGCAAATGCCTCTGTTAGGTGTGGCTGGACTAATGCACAATCCACACAGTGGGCGAGAGCACACACTTCAGTGTTCCTCAGTCCATGATATCTCTCATAATACTAAAACAATTATTTTTTTCTGCAAATCACTACCTGCTGAAAGTAATTTCCATGTGGAAGTTGAAATTAGAGGTGTAGTTCAACATAAGGAATAATTGTACTCCAGCCAGTTTTAAGTATTGTTTGCAGACTCGCAGCCAACGTGCACCTCTGTGACAGTCCAGACCCGCTGGTCTGCGTTTCACAAGGCCTGGCCCTTTCAGCTATCCCAGCACTAAAATCTCTCCTACGATGAGCTTTCAACATCTTTATGGATTTACTCACCTCTGGGGTTCTGTGTTAAATCTGCCATTTTCCTTAGCTCCTTCCCCAAACATTTTATAATTCTGTCTGAATTGCACATTTTTAAAAAGTTCATAGCTCTCTTCATTGCAGAGGCAAGCTTGGCTGTACCTCCCAGGTTCAGAAATAAGAGCACAAACACAATTCTAACTTAACTCACAACTTCTAGGCTACTCTCCTGATTATTTGAAGGCTTGGCGGCAGCTATAAAGCCCTATGCACTCTTCAGTCTAAACAAAAAAACGCCTTACATCCGGAAAATCCTGGCACTGCAACATGCTGTCTCAAGGATGCAAAAATGCTCTGAGAAAGAACTGTATGGCACACATAAGGACAAGGGAGATCTCCAAGAGATCCAGGAGATGATTTGTGAGCTCTATTTCAGTCATTCTCCTCGGCTAAAGGTTGAAAAGAGGAAGAAACACTGTTGAAATGTGACACTATTTTACACAAGAAGCGTTTTGAGGTCTGGTGGGGAAAAAAAGAAGAAGAAATTAAGTGGTAGTAGGAGTCCAGTCATGATACAGTGCTGAGCAAGGCCTGCTTATACTTAATCTTAATGATTTTTTCCACTGAATTGCTGCCTGGATTCTCCAGCAAATCAGTATGCCAGGCAGGGGAGAAACTATACTGCAGCAAGAAAAGAAGAAAAGAAAAAAAGGCTGTAATTTTCTGTTTGCACATTTCTGATGCAAAAGGAGAGATACCATAGAGGTTATCCCTTAAAGCAGAGCTTACTTGGTATTTTTGGTTCCCTTCTCACAACCTTCACAGGGAAGATAATAAACAAAACAGCACCAGGCAGAGCTTCTGCAGCAACAGCTGTAATTGGAAGACATCTTGTTCCTGCTGAGCAGCAGCATCCCACTTTCCTCCCCCCTCAAAAAAAAAAAAAAAAAAAAAAGAGATTTTAAAAAATCCTGTGGCAGTTACGGGTCATGATTGTGGGACCAGGTGGCCCCTGTAACCAGATGACAACCCTGGTGGCAGCCACAGGGCCAGCAGGGTGCAGGCACAGTGTCCAAGGAACATCGCACCGAGATGCAGGAGAGCCGCAGTGCCCAGGCCTCCCCAAGGTGCCCCCTGCACAGTCCTGGTCATGCCCTCCCGGCCCTGCCTGCTATGCTCTATCGGCCCCTTTTCTTCCTCATACGCTTTATTGGCAGAACCAGGGGAAGGGGCTGAGGGGGACCAAAGTATTATTTTGCATTCCTGAGTGTTGAACCACACATTAAAGTTGTCCACATAAATACACAGAAATTCATTCCTCATCTCCCTTCCTTCACACAGCATTGACAAGATGTCCCATTCCCTACAAGATTAACGAAGTTGGTTTCCTGTCGGTTGATGTCTACAGCCCTAGCGACCTCCTGGTCCCAGCGCACCACCTCCAGCCTGCGGTCCCCTACCACAGTGACCCTCTGGAGCCTCCCCACACCCTCCTGGCAGTCTCCATGTCCCCCCATCCCATCCTGCTCCCCTCTGGCAGCTGAACCAAGGGCAGCACCTGCTGCAAGGGGTTGGAGCCCTGCGCGGTTCACGGGGAAGCCGCTATGCTCCTGCAGAGCCCCTTCATTCCTCCCTTCCAAAACTTGGAACGACTCCATGACTTTTGAAACGCCGTGCCTCCATTGGGTTTGCTCAAGTGACCAGTGGGCTCAAAAATTACGCCTGGGGGAAGGAGGGATAGGCAACCTAGAAAGACAACATAACTGCTCAAGTTTCACTTCCTAGGGAAGTTTGGCTAATGATCCCACCCTCTAGGTCTGGAGATTTCATTCAGCTAATCATCCAATATTTAGCACTCTGAATTTTTTAAGACTATTATTCCACAAACTTGAATACTTTCTGCTTCCCTGATGCTTGAATATACTCCGACTGCTGAGTTCAGACCAGGTTAGATTTTGGTGAGCAAGAGGAAAATACAATAATTCTCCCTGTTTTCCCATTTATTTCCCTTTTAAAAATCCCAATAAAAATAGCATTCCCTCGAGGACACTTCAAGAAATACTTGAGGTCTTTTATTATGAATTGAAAGGACCTACAGAAAAAAAGAAAGACATTTTTCATTTAGAAAAATGACACTTACAGAGAGAAACATGCAAAGCTGTAAGCAATCAAGCCATGTGCCCTTAAAGCCATGGTTACACCACACCTAACTTCAGCTGAAGGCCACTTTACTGACATGTCTGATTTATTCCAATGACTACTGCTTAACTTGAGTAGTATTAGTAGAAGTCCCATGTAATTGGGGACACATTTAGCTGGAGCCAATGGACTGTATAATGTTTAACCAAGTATTAAGCAAGTGAGGAAGTTTAATTTTGATTGATAGAGGAAGCAAAGATCCACAAAATAAGCACAGGCAAAATGCAATGAATTTCATTTTTACTCTTGGTTTCTTTTAAACTCATTTATTTTATTTTCATGACCTTCAGCTTCTCACTCTGTAAGAGTAAGCCTGAAGTATAGGAGGTCAGAATAGATGGTCATATCAAGCCCTTTTGAAATTGAAGTCTGCAAAATCCTAGAAGACACAATTCTTACTGCACCCAAGCAGTGGTGGAAAGGATTTGTATGCACGTACAACTCATACAACAGGCTGGAATGCCTACCCTCCAACATGAAAGTGGGAGCACCTGCCAACTTCACCAGAAACCAGGGGCATGTTTTGAAAAGCCCAGATCAGGGCCTATGTCCCACAAAACCTCAGTGGTGGCTAAGCAGGTAACTGCCTCTTAAACCTTGAAAGTCCCCTCTATATCCTAAAGAGACTGATTCGTAACCCTGGGTAGATCAACAACAAAAGGAGGGACAAAATCCTGAGCGTAGGGGCTAAAAAGAGTCAAATGGGGCTGAGGTATAAACACATTATCCAGTCACTGTAACAGACAGTGCAACCAATAGAGAGCCCAAATGAGAGAGAACACCAACAGAGAGAGAACCCAAACGAGAGCCTTTTCCAAATCCAGCACAAGAAATCAAAATGTCGCTATATGTTAAAAGCACAGCTTGCTTCAACCCGGTTTTGGAGAGGGAGAGGAAACACCCTGGGTTTCTCTTTTTTGTAGAAAACTCCTTTGCCAGGCTAGCCCTCAGTCATCTAGAAAGCATCCACATCCCTCTCTCCCAAAATTGCTCCCTTCTGGTGCTGCAGCCGTCTCCAGTGGAGCAGGGCCCTCAGCCATTCCTGCTAGCCGTGGGCAAGCAGCAGGGCCAGCACCAACCTCTACAGCACAGCCTGCAGCAGGCAGATAGGCAACACCACTCATTCTGTGTGGAAACAGAGAACACAACAAGCAGTATCAAAGAAAGAGAAGATTTACCGTGAAATAGAGAAGACTTTATGCATCATTTTTAGAGAGCTGTTGTCTGTGCTATCGCAGTATGTGGATGGGATGGGAATGCCACCAAGAGCTACAGGTGTAGAGGAAAAAAGCATCTAGAAGGCAGAATTACCTCTATTACTAGACACTTGGAGTTACCCTGAATTAATGATAGTCCTGCAGTCCTCATCCACTGGAAAGGCAAAAAAGCTTAACAAAGTAACCATTAATATGCTGTACCTTGCCTCTGGAAAAGGCAGTGTGAATGCAGTGTATGTAATGAGCTAGTCTAGACTGGGACCTGAGAGAGCTTTATGCAAGCATACAGGACAGGTCTGCTCCTGCCCAGACATCTGTAGGGGTCTGTCCCTTAAGTCGCCATTTGCATGCTCCTAAGGAATTGCACTCGTACAGGTGCTTTTGTTGGAATGAACAAGGAAATGAGGTGACATATTGATGCTGCTGAAAGACATTATGTACACTGAGGGAACATGTCATTTTATGTTTCTACCCTATACAGCCAGAGGATGTGAAAAACAGTCTACAGGAGATGTTCACGTTGCACTGGAGTTCTTAAGGTGTGAATAGCTGATAACTGTTAAGGTAAGCAAAGCTTAACTAGTTGCCAACATGAGTCCAGTCAGGACACACAAAATTAAGGAAACACTGGACTGATTCAAAATATGTATTTCCTTCTGTGTCTGCAGTAATTATGAGCAAATCTCCACAAGATGGGTATAATCTTGGCCTTTAAGGCTCAATATCTGCACAGTGCTAAACATGAACGTTGAAGTCAATGTTGAGAGATACTGGCTCCATTGCTAAGGTAGAAGGAGGACTGATGAGAAGGGAGGTCAGCAAACAGCACAGGTTCTCTATAACAAATCTTTTGAGAGGCACAACATGTATGCAAATCATCATTGGATGTGGTCAGAGCATTTCTGGAAAAAAAAAAAAGAATTTTTACCGAACAAGATGCAGAAACCTGTTGGTTTCAAAGTTGGGGCAAAGGAAAAGGGAAACAGTTTCCCACTCCCAGGTTTAGCACATCCCTGCTCTGATGAATACAGAATTTTAAAGTCTCCAAATGGTATCAGAGAGCGAGGATTGGTACCTGAGTCTCCCTCATCCTTAATTGGATAAACACACTCTTGCATCCAAAAGCTGGAATTTTGGCATAAAACCAGATGCAATTAGGTTAATTATGAATTTTCAAAATGCAGTCAAAAGATTTTGTTTCCAAATTGATACAGAACGAAAACAGGTTTCAAAAGTTGTCTCGAAACTAATTGTTGCTGCCCAGCCAGCCCTGGTAGTAATGAGAAGCGGCAAACTGTCTCACAGGAACCCACGGAAAAATGTGTGCTGTGGAGATGTCCACAAGTTATTGCTGTAAGTAAATTCTTCAGGGGCGGCAGATGTAGGAAGGAGGGAGTTAGTCCTTTACTAGTTTTTAGATGTTTCCTGTCTCAGCTGATGTTTTATTTCAAATTGGATTCACTCTTATTGCCTGATTTTAAGATTTGTTATCTTCTCTAATTATTTTTTTTCAGCCTTGTTTCAGCTCTTCCCTCTTCTTCTATCAAGTGTGCACACAGGGCTGCATATCTACCAGCCTTGCTTTCCTCCAGCACTTCTCTTCAGCTTCTCTTATTCTGCTTTCAGACAGTTTTTGTTTCTCTCTCTCACTCCATATCTCTTCTTTCCAACTTCTTTCCTTCTTTGTTCCTGTCCTCTCCCTTGACTGATTGTTTTCCTCTTCTCTCCAGTCACTATATTTTTCTCTTGTAGCCTAAGATTTTCATGTGTTTTCCTTTTTGTTTCCTAACCTTCTTCCTGCCCTAATGTTTCCACCTCCCACCCCCCAGTATCACACAGAGAGCACCACAGGAACAGCTTTCACCCATGATGGGCTCTCCCATGATAAAAACTTGCAAGGTTTGGACTGACTCTATTTGTAATGTGTCTTTCAGAAGCAAGGGAGAAGGCTCCCCCCCCCAAAAAAAAAAAAAAAATTCCGTGTTTTCTCATTCTCCTTAGCCTTATCATCCATCAAAGCAAACACTCCCCTCATGGCTCATTTTATAAAGGGCTGTGTTGGCAGGGAATCTGCTCTGGCTGGGAAGCTGCCAAAGGCTGCAAAAGCACTGACAAACATCATGGGAGAAAGAGAGAGAGGAGGAACCCGTGCCCAGTGTCTCAGAAATGGGTTAGTATTACAAAAGGGAAAAAGGGCACAAAGACATTTCAGAAAGAGTTAGTGTCTCTAACGCAAAGCCATCACATTTTAGAAAAAGATTTAGAAATGATTGCCTTTCTCAGCAGTTCCCAGTCCAGAGCTAATACTCCTCCTCTCCTCTCCCCTCCTTCCAGTCTCAAATACAACCAGCAGCTGCAGTTCAAATCCCCACAATGTTGACAAAGCAAGAACTTGGCATCAACCAAATTCTCTCCACTTGGAAAACACCTTTCTGTCAATAAGTATTTGTGAAAACAGATGTAAAGATTCTCCCAGGGGTAACCAAATTATAATATTTAACTCCGTTTAAGTCCTTTTATACAAAATTCCACTTGAGTGTCCATACAATGTGCCGCATGCTGACATCCAGAGAGAAAGTGAGCAAAGCAAGTCAGAGAAGTAATATTTGTATGCAAGTACTACAAATAATTCAAAGCCGCTTAGTTACATTTCCTTCTGGCCTGCAAGTGTACATCTGTTCCCATGGCTACTTTTTCCATTCATGCTTCTCCTTTCTTTTCAGTAGTTTGCTCTGCCTGTTCGTAGTATCTTGGCTATAAACAGTTTGGCATCCACTGCCCAGCACCTGGCAAACTGGGACTTCAGCACTGACGGAAGCATGGGGTGCTGTAACTGTATAGACAACTGGTGAAATAGTATGACATTTACTAATGAAAAAGCTGTATTTAAACAATAGAACCTGAAAGTAGAACAGCATTTAACCCCATGCCCTTTCTTTTTCCTCTCCCATTATCAGCATGAAGAAAGAGGCTCAGGTGAAGCACATTTTTAGCCTGCACCCTGAGAGTCATCTGTGCTCTTTATCCCAGCATCAAATCAGTGTGAAGTGCTTCTCGGTCAAAATGGTCTGCTCATTACCACTAGCAGTAGCAGCTGCAAATCACTTTGCCCCAGAGGAAGGGATTACATGAGATGAAGGTGGGGACACTTACTTACTGGAAAGAAAACTCACAGCAAGTTTGGGGCTTTCAGCTTCTCAGGAAGCTGGTTTGAACAAGCCCAGCACGTGCAGAGGTTACCCAAAGGACCGTAAGACTGATCTGGCCTTAAACAGGAGCAATCTAAAGGGTGGTTTGGGAGGCAATAGAACTTGAGCTCACTTGCCTCTTTACAAATAAACTCAAGAATCCTCCACACACACTCAAAACAGGAGAAACTTCTAAGCCTTTTGCCTCCTCCAGCAGTTCACAGAGTTAATATCACCATGTCACTCAGGTCCAGAGCCCTGAAATAGAGCATTAACTAGGGCAGCACCTCAGGTAGGGGCCTATGGATCAGCTGATGACTAACTAACAGGATGTACCTGGTATGTATAAACGTAAAGATGGTCTGTCAGTAAATCTACATTCATGTGTCACATTCCTGTGGTGCTAAATATTTTCCCTTTCAAATTTGAAGGATAGAAGTCAAGACTCAATATGTCACCTCTGTCAGGTCTTGCCGTGGTTGTGGAGCCTCCAGCCAAAGACAACAACGTGAAGGGCTGCAGAAGTTGAGTACTGAGTAGATGTCCACAGGGCACTTGAATCCCAAGCCTGGCTGTTACATACAACTAGTTGTGCTCTTTGTTATAGCAGAATTATGTACAACTGGGCATATGGTATTCCTTTCTATCCCTTAGTTATTCCCAAATGATCCTTAATTTCCTGAAAATTGTCATGCTTCATATTGGCTGCCCTCTCCAGGCAAATACTTCTTCAGCATGGGGACTGTTCACCAAGTAAGACATAACCTGCTTTAAAATTTCTCGATGGCAAATCCCTAGCTGCTTAAGTCAGGAATATGGTTTTTGCCCATCTATAAAATATGCTGAATCTTTTTAAAGATCTCCTAACATAAGTTTCTGAACAAATAACTCATGACACCATCTAACAACCTTTCCCTTCTACAAAGACTAACATTCATGCTGATTTGTATACAATTTAGACTATTATTTTTCCTGCAAATTTAGTTTGTATTTAAAACAGATCATTGTGTTTCTACATATTTAATGACTGTGACTCATATAACCTATTTCATCTAGGGGTTTTTTTGTTATTCTCATACGATTTTGCTGCTGTTATTTTTGACTACCAAACAAGCCTATTTTGGTGAGGAAAGAAACTCTGAATCTTCTGGACCTCACAAACATCTTAAGAAAAGTTAGTGTTCATCCAGGTATACATGAGTAATTCATATTGCAGCCTCATTTTTAGCACCTTAATAAAGTCAGTCCATTAATTTGCAAATCCATGTTTGCATTATTCATTTTCTTCTAATTGCAGAAATTCTTAAATAAAGTAGGGAAACACTGCAGTGCTAGGAATTGTTAGAATTTAGAAACAAACATTTTTCATTTAGAAATAAAGCAAGAACAGAGACTCATTTTCCAGTCTATGATGTTTGACCTCAGGGCTAAGCACAGCTTGACCTTCTTAGCTCAATTTTTTTTGTGGTAACATGGTTAGTGCAATCACACTCTATGTGTGAGCGTGTATGTGCTAGGGGTTTCTTAAACCCACAGGCCAAAGTCAACCAAATTTGACCAAAAGAGCAGAATGCCCTTAAGCAGGCTCTGTAATTTTCAGCTATTTCAAGTTGCTTGAAAATAAATAGCCACATTAGATAGCCACAGAGAGACACATTTTCTTGCTCTAGCTGAATATGCATTCGATTAGAAACAAGGGAAGCCCTCTGGAAAGCAGCTAAAAAATGCCCCACTTACAAGAAAAGCTCGTTCAGCTCTCTCTTTAATGTCAAAGGCTGCTGTCTAGATCAGAAAGGAACATGTATATTGGCAAGCATCAACTTTGAAATATATTCACAAACATCTGGTTTTGTGCTACTGTACATCCATATTCTCTGGAATAAGGCAAGCTACTACACGTAAAGGTAACGCCAATGAGACTTATCCTAGTGATCCTCACCCTCTGATTTTAGTTGCAAGTATTTCTGTCTAAAATGCAGAGACCAGTCAAGTAGTTCATATTATTCTTCCAATGTCCAACTGCTGCTGAAGGGAAGGTTAGGCAGGCCAATGACTGCTGATAGGTCTCTCATTTGCCATCTACCGTAAGCCCAGATAATGTCCATTTATTGTGGCAGTAAAAAAAAAAAAACAACAATGAAGTGTGGCTTTGCAACCAAAGCAGTGCTACTACTGTAAAATGTTTTGTGAAGATACTTGTCTCTCACAGCACTACCTCAGAATTCTGCTGTGTAGAGATTTTCTGCCCCCTGCAAAAACATTTCACCAAGAAGCCCTACAGAAAACCCACAAGAAGCATGCTGGGAAGTCTTGAAGAACTCTAAGCATTGCTTTCAAGAGGGTGGAAAATACCAGTTTGACTGTTGCAATTGCTCATGACTTATTTAGCAGCATCTCAGAGGAGTCAAAACGTGTTCAAATTCAAACAGGGCTGTAGCTGTATTCAGTGATTTTGGCAGCCAGCCAGAGTTACCAGAAAGGATTGATATACATGTACTCACATGCCAGCTGTGAAAACTTGTTGAGGGCGTTGGGGTAGGTATCAACTGCATTTTGTATCTGACCAAAAAAAAAAGTAATTTTAACAGACACTGAAAGCTACACCTCTGCCCCGCAACTTTGACCCCACTGGCATCAATGGCAAGATTGCCATGAACCTGAACAGGATCTTACTTTGGGCCAGTCATGGGTAATTTTCCACACAGGTTGTGCAGTGGGGTCAGACTCAGTATAGCCTCTGCCTGCAAAATGAGGCCAGATTTCTGTTAAGACCAAAACATTCATTATTTGTACAGATTTCACATATCACGCTAGCAGTTAACATTTTGGATTGTCTCTCAGGTGCTTCATGAAGAATAGCATATAATAAAAACGTATAATAAGAGTGCCTGAAATGTAAGTGATCCATATGGGTGTATATCTAATAAGAAGTGGTACATTACTTGGAATCTGGCCCTGTAGGTCTCTGTTTTAAAGAAATATTTAGACTGGGAGAACTCTAGGAGGTAATGGGGTTGTTACTGGTACTGTGTTGCTGCAATGGTACAAACAGAAGGCAAATAACTTGCCTTTTGTTCCCTTCAGGGAGGCTGGAGCCAAGAAGTAACACTAAGTTCTCTTAGTCCTGGGCTAAATGCCCCTTCCCTGCAGCCTGGTGTCTTCCAGCTAAAAATATCTCTGGTTTTCCTCCAAGAGAATATTAAGCTTATGCTTTGAGAAAGCATTTGGAAGAAGATAAATGCAGTTCCAGCATTAGGATTTTGAGGGTTAGCCACCACATTTTTTAAAGAGGACTGTTAAAATTTATTCTCTCCCTCACTCTGCACAGCTCCCGACAAGGAGCATTAAGCCTCAAGAGACATGTCTGAGGATGTTCCTAAAGCAGTGCTGAAAACCCAGCTTCAGCTACTACGAGGTAGTACGAAGGCCACAGCTGTAAACATTTCCAAATAAAACTTTTCGGGATATGCTTCAAACACAGAGCATACCATCCACTCTGCCCTGCTGCTTTCTCTTCATGGACATCAGTAGGAGTAACAAACTCTGAGACCAGTCCCACCGTGAAGAATGCTGTCCACCAAAATGAATTGGAGGGCATCTAGGACATTCCATGTGCACAGACGTGAGAAGAACTGGGTCACCACTACTCCTTCCTCCCTTTTTTCTTCTGCAGGTGCTCTGCAGCATGAGGTAAAATCCTGCAACTAGATCAGCAGAACAACAGCATTACAAAACCCATCAATAGGTCAAGTGCACAGGGACATAGAGGTCTAAAACACACTGCGAGAGCCTTTTCTTAGTCAGCAGTTCCCCATTCATCTTATCTGCAGTTCAGTGAAGCAAAGTATTCAGAATTAATTCTTACTATATAAAAAATGAAAGACGGTACATTTATAAAGCTCCGCTAAGGTTTTCTATCAATAACAGAGGCAAGCAACAGGAACCTTCTCAGCTTTAGGTGCAATTAAAAAAACAAACAAACATCTCATAGTTCTTTTGAAAGAGCCCTTCAAACTAGCTACCTTTGGCCAAAGCTGGGGTCATAAAAGTACTCTTGCCTCAGAATATGCTCCATCGCCACCCACACTAGAAAAGCCCCCACCAAGAGGACCTTTTCTCCTCCTATTATAAAAGGGGCAGATAAAAATATTTTTCAAGGTTTTAGTGCTTTGGGGTTTAGTGCTTTCTTCGGATGTGAAAATTCCCTGTACTGAACTGCAGTTGGAAACATTTGCCAAAGGATTGGGGAAGGGGAACCGCTCGTGTATAATACAAGGGTGATTTGGGTTAGCTATCACAGAAGTCAGATTTCTTTTTATTAGTAGAAAATGAGACACAGGGTCTGGGCTACACTCACTCCACATGAATGGAGCAGGCTTTTATGCCTAAAAGTCTGAATCTCACTGCAGTCTCCAAAACACCGAGATGCCCTAGGTGGACCCTACAGTATAGCTGAGGAGGACACCTCATCCTACATCAGTGAAGATGGCCACAGCGGTAACACTGCAGCCTCAGCTGCCAGGGACCACCTGGAAACCCTGTCCTTCTCCTGGCCTTCAAATTTCTCTCTGCTCAGGTCACACCAACTTCCCAAACCTTTGCTCCATGTTTTCTTAACAGACCATCGACTGTTCCCCTCCTTTCAAAATGCAGCCTCTTTTCTTTGATCCTCTAGATGGGGGGTTTCAGCAAAGTTTGGATTCCTCCCTGCACACAAGGAGAGTCAAACCCACACCTTTTACATCCCAGAAGACCACCATCACCGCAGGGGTTTCTAGGAGGACAGGACTCTAACTTTACCTTTTGCTCTAGTTTTCAGGAAGCAGTTGGATATTCACTGTGCCAGAGGCAGAGCGGGGCTGTCTTTCACCTGCCCAGGAGTTCCTTGGGCTCCTCCAGCCTCCTGCTCCCCGTGGTGAACTCGGGCTTTCAGACTGGACTGCTCTTCACTGCAACTTGGTTAGTCGTCATTCCCCACACAGTCTGGCTTGTGGGGCCTTGTCTTCACTAAGTGTCAAACTGGGTAACAGCTTTTTGCATGACTTCCAACTTTTCCTTCCTGGTTAGTCTGAGGAGGAAAAAGCGTTCCATGTTGGCTTAACCATCTCCATGTGATGCAACTGAGGAGGAGACAGGATAAAGGTGAGGGATTCAAGGAGATATAAAATCCCTGCTAAAACCTAAATGCCAACTTGAGAAAGGTCAGCAGGAAGAAATCCTATATAGAACTGAAACAGGGCTGAGCAGGTAAAGCTTACATACATTTTCTGCTTGGCTGGAAAAGAACAGAGCTCCAAATCACAATTTTTGGTACGGGTATTGTACAGGAGGGAAAAAGGCTTTTTGTATGAATTCCTTCACTCCACCCTCCTTTCTCTGTGTGCATTTTCTGGGAGATGTTGGGGGGATACTTTTTTAGCCACATAAGTAGCATTTGCTGAATTTAGACCAGAAACCCACATCTAAGGCATCCCGAGGGAACACTGAAGGTTGAACCAGAACACTTCAAAACATGCCCCTTTTCCTCCTCCTCAACTCACCTCTGCACGCACTAAACCTGTACCATATTTCAAAATCAATGCCCGAACCTGAACAAACTTGGCACCAAGACAGAGGGCGGTACTCAACCTTGCTTCATGGCTGTGTGGTGCAGGTCTGCAGGAGGCAGGCAGCAAGCTGCAGGGCCATGTCCACTCCTCTTCAGCACGTCACACAGGGTGACCCAGCTGGTGGCTTTCTGGAAGCCACAGTCCTTAGGAGAGTTACCAGCAGTCCCAGCCAAATACCAAAACTTCGGTGCTGGGCTGTTCTGAAAACTCATCCTAGTAGTTTCTTCACTCTATTTAATTTGCCCTCTATAGTAAAACCACCACTTAGGAAGAAAATCTTATGCACCAATCAAAAGTGGAAATTTCACACTTGAAATCTCTTTCAATCATCTGCAACTTCTACTTAAAACAAAAAAAATCAGATTTCTGAATGGTTGCCTGGTGCTGTTCAGTGAGTGTCCTCCACGTAAAAGCACTTGACACCACCCTGGAGGGATGTGTTGGGAATCTGTCTCTTGCCTCGCTTCCAGTCAAAACATGTCACTGGTTGAGATCTGAATATGCTTGGGAGGAGGGATGTATAGTAGCAGGCTGTTTTCTGTTCAAAGATTTTTGTCATGGTGGGAGAAACTTTCTTAAAATTCTACTATTCAGTTGCACAAATCTCTTTGAAATTTAGTAGGATTTGTTAGTGTACCCTAAAAATGCCAGCCATGGCTAATTAAATAATACATATGCATTTTACAAGTATTTGAATCTGAGGTAAAATGTGATTTCATATATAAACCCCACTACTATATGGCACCCAGCATGTGGAAACAAAAGTACTAGAACACTTTTTTTTTTTTTTTTTTTTTTTTTTTTTTACGATGCCAGTCATACACTGAAGGCAAGAACAACACTCCACATACATATCGTTTACAAGCTGTTCACGCAACAATCCTCACTTATATACCCATCCTTCAGGAACTTAGATATTCAATGCATAATGAACATTACATTTGAAATTGCTTCATATTGTATTTGGGGAAAGCACTGATTTTTCTCCCATTAGCAGTTCCCATAGTAACTAGCATTAGTGAGGGAGGGAGAAATCCAATGCCACAGGAACCCAATGTTTTCACGTAAATGGGCAAAAGGGATGAAGAGGCAAAGACAGAGAGGTTTCATTCAAAGCTGTTTGGGAGAGCCCATACAGCTCACTGCCAGTGAATACTGTCAGGAGAGTTTAGCAGGGGAAAAAAATTGGGTCATGTAGTTGTGCAGCCAGTCCTGCAGCCAGCACAAGGTTGCTCCCTGAGCGGACTTGGCAGAGCTTCGCCTGAAAGAGCTTCCAGTGCCTTTCCCACCTCCCAGGGTGGGGCACCCTATTCCAGTCAGGTTCTGCAACTCTTGGCTATTGCTTTAACTGAAGCGTTGAAATGCAATAAGCGACTTTATGCAAGGATCATTTAAAAATAAGAGTGATAATAATTGGTTTAGAATATACACACTTGTGTAATGCGCTGCTTCTACTAGTCATATTGAGAAACCCAGTGTTGTTGATGGCCTTCACTGCAGAGCCTAGTTATTCCTACCAGAAAGCTAATCTCCATCTCAGGTCGTTTAAGCAGGCAAAGAAAGAAACCACGCAGAAGTAGACAGAGGATTTGACCAGGATGCAACTGAATGTAGGAGCTGGTGCATCCCAGGGCACAGGTCCATGAAACAACCACATGCTCGCTTTTGAACAGGTATTTTTCAAGTACCCACAGAGAGTACAAGCCACCTCCAGGAAGCTTCATGCAGGTCTTACTTCTTTTCCACTTAAGCCTCATGCTCACACACAGAGCATCTGATATGAATTGGTTCATAAAAAGAAAGCAAAAACCTAGCAGCCAAGCAAACTGAATAGCAGAACATCAAGTGCCCTGTCAGAGAACTGCGGCACATAGTTGTGGGGCTCATCCCATGGCTCTAGTCAATGGTTGTTCCACATGTGAAAACAGAAAGTGTTAATAGGAACATAGAAATCAGGCGTCTGAGCAGGGCTCTGCCACAGGTATTTTCCTGCCTTGCAGCACTGACTTCAGGAACTGCAAGAAGTTAGAAAAGGTTATCACACAGAGACTTCCATATAAAATAATTCATTTTTTAAGAGCAGCCACCTACCATAATTTAAGCTGACAGCCTATTGCTAGCATTTAATTTATCTAATGTCTATAAAATATATTCTGCCCTAAGTTCAGCTTGAAGCCCGGCATACAGACGGTCTTGCAGAATTTGGAATAACTCACACTTAGTGTGAAGGGAACTACAGCCTCAATTATTTAGCAGTCATCAACTCAATATATAGCTCGCATTACTTCAGTGCAGATATTTAAGTCTAAAGCACTGTTCTTGTGATCAAGAAAAATGCACTGAACAGGCCAACAACAGGGTTGCAAAACGCAGCACCACATTTAATACAGAAACGAGTAAGATACAGGAACTTAAACAGGAGAAGCAGAAGGCCACTAACAAGGTAATACAAGCTCCGTATCATTTCTTGGGGATTAAGGTGGCAGAAGTTGCTGCAGAGGTTTGAGCACACCTCACCCGTCCATCTGTCCGAATGCAATGAAATATATACAGACAGCATACTGCTCCTTTACTCAACTGTGTTACCTCTTCTGAAGGAAAAGCCTCCAGACTCTTCTGCGCATCTCAAGGTCAACATACGGTGAGTTCTGAATTCTGAATTTGCATCAGTCCTCATACAAAAATCACTGGACGTCCCTATTTCTCACACATCCACCCGCATGCGCACACATGCGCTCCCTCCCCACCCCTCTTGGATGCCAGCAGTGGCTTGCTGCTTGCCCCAGAGCTCTGCCTTACAGTATGGGCTGAGCCCCACACCCTGCACCAGCCCCCTTCTCTCTTGAGATTGAAATCTGAACCCTGACACCTGGTGCCTTTCTAACACAGACAGAAGCAAGCCTTGCATAGGATCAGAGCTGGTTAAATCACACAGGATGGCATCTGTAGCAGGAGGGATTATGCCTGGAATTGCAATGGGTCCCCCAAAAGGGAGTGTCGCAAAGTGCCAGTCTAGTGGTTTTATGAATGCAATCCACAGACTCCCCCGACTTCTTGCTTTTTCTAAGGCACGTTGTAAATCACTGCCATCTAGCTCAATGCACACACTGAAAGAAAAGGTCCATTTCTTTCTTACAGCACTGCCTGAACAGCGTTAGACCCCCGAGGGCTAAAGGAAGATACAATGCATTCATGCACAGAAGTATTGTAATGGGTGCTAATCAAAGCAAAACCACAAAATGGGGGCATTTGCTTGCCTAAAATCACTGAATGAACATCTTGTTATAACACATGAATGACCTGGGGTATTTCCCCTCTCAAAACAAGAGAGAAACAGGAGGCTTCAGTGCTAAAGAGCTCACAGAACAGTTTCTCAAGTCAATTTAAATCATATTTAATAATGAACGTTAGAGAGGAAAATGCCTTGACATGCCTCTTATATGGTAAACTTAAAATGCCATCTATAAAAGAAGACCCATTCATTGAGAAATAGGGTTGTGTGGAGGGAAATATGTTATGTTAAAATGATGCTGTTCAAAGGCAGGGGGCGGGTCTTGTCTATTTTTAGGATGTAAGGAAGTAAACTCCCTGTTGCAAAGAACTAAGCAACACAGAAGTAATTTTCATTTCCCCAAGCTCAGATGTTTTGATGCCAGCTGTGATCTCTATAAGAATTTCAGCCTCAGAATTCATGTCAAATGTTACTTCACTATCCCAAGTTGCCGTAATTTAATCTTTGCTGCCTCTGACTGCCATCCTTCTCCCTCCCTGCCACCTCCACCCCCGAGCCAGAAACAGCCAGAAGAGCCAACTCACAGAAAAGAAGTGCTCAAAAATCCTCCTCTCTCCACAAGAGATCATACCAGTTTGGCCTCTGCTCCCATCTTGCCGGTGCAGCCAACATGCTCACCCCATCCTCGCCCCACACCACGGTTCCCCATTCCCACCAGCAGCAACCTGGGTGCACATGTTCTCTCTACAACCTGTTTTCTGCACACCCTGGGGTGCAAGCATACAAGTCCTTTCCTTTGGTAGCGATCTGTTAGTTTGCCTTTGGATAAGGAATACAATTGATTTGCATTTATTAAGGAAACTAAAGGTCACTACCCATCAGGGTCTATTATCTATCTTTCATACTTCTCTCTACAGCAGAATCTTAATAGGTAAGCACTGATTCCTCCTTTATTACTGAAATCATTGATCAAAACTAGCAATAAGGAAGGCATCAATGTTAACGCTCTCTCCAAGACAACAGCATCTGCTGAGCTGGTTCATACTCCATGATGAACATTACCACTGCAGCGTGAAGACTAAACAGATGCAACCATACATCTACATCAGAGTCCTTTCTCCATTCAAAGCCACTCTGCTGAATCTTTTGTTGGCCTGCCTTCTGCGTAGCTGTGCAACAAACGGACCGAGCAGAGAATAAAACCCCTTTCCAGCACATGTGCACCTTTATAAAAAGCTACCTTACCAGGACAACGGTGGCAAGTCTGACCAGCCACTCCAAACCAAAGGGCAAAGACTGCCTGCAATGGCCCCAGAGGGATTTACTGGTGATCAGGCAACTTTCTGGTGAATTTAACATTCAGGACAGAGGCAAGATTTTTCACGGCCTTCAGCAGTTCAAAAATTGCTGGGCTATACTATGCCCAGCTGTCTGCTGGTCCTCCCCTGGAGCTGCCACCCCTGTGGTGAAGACTGCAGAGGGCACGAGGTGACTTAATCCTCACTCGCTCTTGTAAACAAGCTATGCCAAATCTCATAGGGATATCCTGCTTGCTTCCAAAGGCGAGAAACCCCAACAGAAGGGCAAAGCAAACATTTTAGGACTATAATCTCTTCATCTGCCCTTCAGCAAACTTACTGTGTCTTCTATAGTCTTCATCAGCACAGAGGTGCAGCTGCAGTCGGCCATCCCCAGGGCTGCCGAGGTGACCAGAGATGCCAGCATCTCAGATCTTCTCACCTGTGCTCTGCAACACCTGCACAAGCCATCCAGGAATGTAGCTGTGGTGGCTGAGGTGCAGATGTGGTTTTGCTGCCTGTTGCAGGGTACCGACCACCTGTGCTTTCTGCTCATGGGCATCAGTCCCACTTGTATTTCACCCTTTAACAGGAAACACGCCATCTGAGTGGTGAGACACCCTCCTATGGCTTTTTGATAGTCTACTTTAAACAGGTGGCTCTAACACAAGTTCTCTGTGTCTCACAGCTGAAAGCTTTTTTTGTAAGCAGAACCAAACGGCTGAAGAGATTTGGAAGCAATTTTTCCAGGCAAAACTTCCAGGTTATGGCAACGGAAAGAGCCACAGATGCTTCACCACACTATCTCATGACAGGAAGCCTTGTGGAAAGCTCAATACTTAGCCACAGAAGACAAACATGTTGACTCACTGCTTCGTCTGCTCCTAATAAGAGGGACAGGAGGAGTGGGTGGGCACATGCTGGTTAACAAAGGAAAAATATTACCTTGGGAGTAAAACAATGCACACAGGAGACCAGACAGCAGCCTTTTATCCATTTAACTTTCCTTCTGCTCAGACACAAATACGGCAAACATCTAAGTTAGTCCCAGTTACCAATGACGTAAACATCTCTCCAACTTCACGAAGTAATTACACGGGGTTCCTCCATTACTTAGCCTGGGCAACACTGAGGGAAGCAGTATGCTCACAGAGAGGTAACAGGACTGTGCAAGTACAGGAAATGAGAAATACCCTGCTAATAAACTTACTGGCTTTGGAGAACAGAATACAATAGGAGTAGGTAGAAGAGATGAAGAATAAAATACATGAAGGGTAGGATCCTAAAAAAGCCAAGGGGTACTCAGAAAACAAACACTGAAAAGTATTCCTAATTCCTTAACTATTTGCTGAGCTTTTCATCAAAGCAATTGTGCTCCTCGGTGGTTATTGCATCAAGTATCAGATTGTTTTTGCAGACTAGGAATAAAAGCATCATGCAAACAATTTAAGATTTTGAATTGGGTAAAACAGATGAGCAGAAAAGTATCAGCGGCACTATTCAAAGAAAGTATCACATCAAAGCGAACACAAAACAGAGCACAGGAGAAGGGAAAGCAGTTCAGAAAAGGTTTTGAATTTAAAAATACTAAATCAGAGCGACATAGGATAGGAAGAAAATGGAATCTCAGAATAATTTTGTCCCACAGCATAACCACTTTGTACCTCTATCTTTTCCAGGACAGATTTGACTAACCTGTCCTAAACACTTCCAGTGATGAAACATCACCAACATTACCACTCTGGAATCTATTCCAGTCCTTTGCTATACTTATTTTAGAAAGATTTTCCTAATGTCTAATTTGAATTATCTCTGCTGCACTTCCAGTAGAGTCAAAACCACCACCTCTTGCCCTAGCTACCATAACTACGGAAATACTGTATTCTCTTCCTCCTTGCAAGAACCTTTCACATATTCAAAGGCTGCTCCCTTGTTACCCTCCATCCCCCTGCTTCAGATTAACCAACCTCACTCTTTCATCCCAGTAGGTGATGTTTTCTAGCCCTCTAATCATTCTCTCAGTTTCTTCACATTCATCCTCCCAGGCAGTCCTCATTTTTTCTTTAAGCTTACCGCCCAAAATGAGGTGCAAAGCTCTAGCCCTGGCCTGGCCTATTCGGAAAAAGCAGCAGGTATCTAGTTGATTCCTGGTGTTTCACTTTCCTCCCCCCACCAGCTGCCAGGCTGGCCTTCTTCATATGGAGCTGCTGATCCTGTTCAGCCTGTGCTTCTCTGTAAGCCCCAGCCCCTCTTCTGGCAGGCTGCTACCTTGGCACTCGCCTCCCTTCTCATCCCTGCATTGACTACTGCACGTGTTGACTGACTGCCTCAGGGCAAGTATTGACTGCTTCCACTTATTAACTACCTCTGGGTAGTACCTGGCACTTGTTCCTATCGAACTGTCTCCTTTTATTTCCCAGCAATTTCTTCAATTTATCAAAATGCTTTTGGATCCTAAAAAGAAGAAAACCCAATATATACTACCCAAATCCCCATTTGATCTGTCCTGTCACTTTGACTACAAACCTTTGGCACCACCTGAGAAAATGGGTACTCAAGTTTTGATCTTAGACTACAACAATTTCATTTTGACCATTTTTCCGTAGCTTATGTATAAGGACATGTGAAATAATGTCAAATGCCAGCTCTTGCTGATTCTTTCCTACCTGTAAGACGTGTTACCATTTTGTAAAAATAATTTAGATTGGCTTAACACACTTTGTTCTTGACAAATTCATAATGGATACTACTTACTCAGTTATCTCAAGGGTGCCTACGAAATACTGCATAACTATTTGTTTCAGAATTTTTCAGAGAACTGAAGTGATTGGTTAAAAATAATTCTCCTGCTTCCCCTTTTTTTAGTTATCAGTATCACACCTGCCATTTTCTACTTGTCCAGGACCCTGACTGTCCTGCCACCTCTTCTCTTCCAGAGGACCATGGACTGTGTCATTTCATGGTCACCATCATATAAATTGCTCTCCAACATAAACTTTTCAACTCTTTCTACTAGTAAGAAATAAGTCTTTAAGGACTTTCCCTCCCAGTTGCTTTCACCACCCTGTATCAAAACTCTTCACCAGCACACTAAAAACTGGATGAACTATCTGTGTCCTGTCATCTTATGTTTTCAACAAATGTCGGGGTAATTAAACCCCCATTAACAACGCATCCTGCCCTGAAGGATTCTGAGAGTTCATTTTTGCTGGGACATCTCTGCCAATCCTTAGCAGCAAGCAAATTACATTTGGTGATTTGTCAGTCTGGGAAAATTAGCTGTAAGTTCTCAGGGATCAGATCTAGTTTTTCCTCTGTCCAGACAAAATGGGAGAAAGGAAGAGTAAACATTTATCTGCATTATGAGCAGGTAGACGCCATGAAGAGAAAGACTGCAGTGCCTCATCACCAACCCACAGCAGCTCTTCACTTTGCACAGTGCCCTGAATCATAGAAGTCACTCTGTCTGCAAAGATTCACAAGAGCTTAAATCTTGTGTCTGAGAGCATAAGAAATGCCCTGTTGGGTTAGAGCAATGGTCCATCTAGGTTGGCACGCTGAATCTGGAAGATCCAAGCTACAGTGTGTCAGCTAGAGCTTCCTCATCCATGTTCTTTGATGCATGTATAAAACTTGAGAAGAGCAAGGCAGGATCTCACTGCAGTGATGGAGACTTTCCAAGCCAGCTGTGTTTATCCACACTTTCAGCGACCTTGTTCTTTCTTACACTAACTGGCCAAGGGTGGAAATCAGACTCACTGCTCTGTGCATCCCTGGATCCTCTCCAGACCCATTTTGTAGGTAGGAATTACACCAATCTGCTGCCACAGTGGCTACTTATAACAATGCGTTGAACAGGCAGAAGTTCAGTAACTTCAGCTTGGAGATCCTTCCAAAGTCCAGGCTAGATGCCATCTAGTCTCAGGGACTTAACTTACCTGCTTGGTCAAACCTGATCTGGCTCCTATGACCTTCCTGCTGTGAAGAAAGTGTTGGGTGTAGGAATCTCCCCGACAGCAAAGACCAACAGAAATACACTGAGCTTCTCAGGTATGATGCGCTGAGCGCACAGTTGCACTGAGAGCATCTTTCACCTTTGGCCAGCAAATGGTCCTGCTGATTGCATGTCTGGCTTCCCAATTCCGATGCCTTTGAAGAACTCTTCACAAGCAGCTCAAGCATCCTTTGCAAGGCTTTCTTCAAGTTTTAGGGGGTTTTTTAGTCATCCTAATTGCCTATTTACCTGTCATGGTTTATGGGCTCTCTTCCTTTGGGCAATTTTCCCATTTTTTAATATTGATCCTCTCCTTGTGATAGCCTTGACTTCTCTATTAAGCCTTGAAGGGATTTTACTGGATTTATGTTTTCTTTGTAATTGCAACACAAAATTTACCTAAACTTCTAATACAGTAATTTTGAGAAGCCTCCAGTTTTATCACTTCCTAGACTACTGTTTTCAAGGTTGGTTTATTTTCTTTTTTGACAAATTGCCTCATTTTCACAGTTTCCTTTCTTGAAATTGAATATTCATGTTCTGAATTCATTCGGCTTTCTTTTGCTGAAATCTAATCATGTTAGACAGCTGTTACAGAGCAGGTCTCTCACAGCTACCTCTTGAAGTAGGTCTCATGCACCACTTGGGACCAAACACAGATCAGCATCTTTTCTTGCAGGTTGTTCTAGGAAGCAGTCACACAGCACGTCAAAATCTTTTACCTCTATACCTCACCCTGACAAGGCATCGATCCAGTCTATAAATGGAGGTTGCAACTACCCACTTTACTGTCTGTCTTACAACTGCAGCTCCTCTCACCTCGCTTAATATTTCCTGGTCATGTCATGATGATCAGTCCCTGTCCTGAGCAGGGGATCATCAGTATGATCCTACCCCAACACCTTGTTATTAGGGGTTCCACTGCACACCTCTTTTCCTTGGAACATTTTTGTGCCATTACACTTCATATTATCCTTCAAATACAGTGTCAATCCCCCACCAATATGTCCTGTTTTCTCATCCTGCAAGGTTGGTAGCCTGGCAACACCGTATCCCACGGATTATCCTCCTGCCACCGTGTCCCTTGGACGACTGCTCCATCAGGGTTGCCATTTGAGCCCAGGAATTCTCATTCCCCCATCCTATTTTTTAAACACCAAGCGCTGCTGTAAAAGCACAGGTATGTTTTGCCCTAGCTGTGTTGCTCAGCATTGCTGGCCAAGGGGGACTGCAGGCAGTCTCGTTTTCCTTGTTTATTACAATTGGGCTGTTTATTTCCTTCCCAACCTTTTCAGAGGTGCATAGCCTGACCTCATTTTAACCATGGCACAGCCTTGCAGCCTGCACAGATCCCTCTTGTCCAGAAGCTTCCTCATTTCCCAAAATGCTTTAATTCTACCTTTCTGCCCCATCACCTCCTCTGGGCATTGGAACACTGGCTCTTTGCCTGCCTCCTAAGCCCTATTTACGCCCCTGGCAGTATTTCAGACAGTGCTACTGCAGAAGTCTGGGATACCAGTCTCCTGCCTCCCAACCTGAAGACAGCCCCCCCCCACCCCCCCAGAACATCCCTTTATTGGTACCAACAGGGACCACAAACACTAGCTTCTCCCAGCACCCCCAAATGAACAATTCAAGCCTTTCATGAGGTCCCCTACCTTTGTGCACAGCAGGCAGGTTACAATGCAGTTCAGTCAGACATCACAGACCTAGTTGTCATTTTGTCTAATATTAGAGTCTTCCTTTCTATCACCCGCCTCTTCCTAGCCTTGGAGGCCTCCTGGGTTGCAGGAGAACCCTTGGTACAGGAGCCAGAGGGCTGGTCTTCTCTATGGGGTTAGACATCAGCTCCCTGTCACTCCCAGCTGCTCCAGCCTAGACTTTGGAGAAGGAAACTGCTCTCCCAGGGCCACGGCCTCCCCACACTGACAAAAGGACACCCACCGGTCACACAAGGCAGAAATTCAACAAGCTTATCTGCTTTCCAGGGCCCAAACCCCCTTTCTTCTTCCTCCGCCCTTCCCTAGGAAAAACTGTCCCACAAATGGCCCTGTTTCCTCTCCTCTGTTCATTACTCAGGCAGGGAAGGACAGCGAGACCTCTTGCCTATGGAAATTGCAAGGCAAGGATCCTGATAAAAAGCTTAGAGAGCCTTATCCATCCATGTGGTCCTCACTTTTTAGCGAGGTTTACCCCACCTCGCTACAGCTGTCCCTCGGTAGGGCACGGGCCACCAGTGGGCTCCATGTCACATCCGTCGATGCCATGAGACCTGTCAGAAACCTTAAGGCATTCAAACAGCACTAGATGGCTGTTGTTTAGGCAACTGAACTGAGCTCCTTAGGAATGCGAGATTTGCCCTGGAACAGCAGAGAAAGGACCCCACACTGGAAACACAGAGATGCTTTGGCACAGGTAGATATAGTATACAATAGGTGGTACTTCCTCTGAGCAAAGTAAGGAAGAGTAAGAAAGAATTAAAGACTTTTTTCAGAGCAGAGATACACAGCTTGATCAACTTGATTCTAGACACAGCTGCTAAGAAATTGTCCTATAATATCAGTCAAAAAAGGAAATAGCAGTGAAAAAGCAGCCGGAGGTTCTGGGCTTGGTGCTTTCTTTTGGGCTGTCCCCCAGTACACACCTCCTGGCAGCTTTTCTAAGCAGGGTAGCAAAGCAGGGAAGTCCCCAGACTCTAGGTCAATCCACGAATGCTCTGGGGTTTGACATCAGAGTTTTGATTGTGCCTTTCCAGCAGGTTTTATATCGCTGAGATCAAGGATGTTATATGCTATGCATTTTGTTATTAGCCACAAATTCTTTGCCATGAGGTTTGTAGTCACTTTTGCATTGTATGTTGTTTTAAGCATGAAATAAGAGATCTCAAACAGAATATCAGAAATAATTATGAGGTTTGAAGGACACTTAACTATTCCTAAGCCTTAACTTTCAGTGCACTGATTGAGGGCTTTGTAGGACAACTTCTATGCTTTTGGAAGCATTCCACATCTCCACAAAAGCATCAAAAGAAGGCAACCTTGATGAAGAACATTTAATCTAATTTGCTTTGCTTTTTCACGCAACTACAGTTTCTGCATGCCCCTTCCAAATACAATATAAATGTAAAAATGCATCATTTTTCCCCCTACAAAAACGTTCTTCTGCATGACCAAGGACATTGTCTAGTGCCACAGTACATTGTACCATACTCTCATATATTGTGTAATTCGTTTTCCATTAAACCATTGCACGTTTTTTCTTTGGACTCTAGCTCCAAGGCCAGCAAGAGCAGTAGACAGGTCCTGCTGGGATTTCTCCCAGAATTTCATGGAGCATTCACTTTACATTTCAGTGGTTTAAGACATCATTCACTGATGTCTTTTGTGGGTGTCTTTACAAAGGAGCATGCACTTATTGCTTGTGAAATAGCCCCTTTATGGGATATTCAGAGCGACACATTGTAAAATATAGGACAACTAAAAGTTTTCCTTCAAATGATGTAATACCACAGAGTACAGGGCAATCCATACTTAAATACGGATTAATAAAAATGAACTTGAATATGGACTAAATACATAAGTACTTCTGATTTGGACATGACTGAGCTCACAGGTTCTCCGGGGACGAAATATAAGTTGCACAGCCATCCCTGGAAAGTTGACGGGGCTATGAAGCAATGACTCACCGCACATTCTACTGACTCAAATTATATTCTTAGTTCTCAAGCATATTATAATTAATAAAGTAATGCACAAGGAGACTAAGTCCTCTTTGGGACTATTTTGCAGTGTCAGTCTTTTGTCTTCTGTGAAATTATTCCTGATCAACATCAATTACATAAGAATCCAGCCAAGGGTGGGCCCTGTATTGTACGAGAACAAACGTAGCAGAGAAGAGTTTCAACAAGTGAGCTCTAGCCTTGATAGGAGGCTGCAGAAGTAGTTATCCAAATTAAACAACACATATTCAGGCACTGAGCAGAACTATTAAAGTAGTCTAGGAAGTATCATTTTTGCCCTAAGCCAACACCCAAAGAAGTCATTGAATATTTTTTCACCAGTCCTTCTTTTCACAGACTTTTTTCATTAGCAAGGACAAAGAAATCACAGGTACTGCCAAAAAAAAAAAAAAACAACCCACAAAAAAACAAAACAACAAACTAGTGCTAGTGGTTCAGCAGCAACCTTCCCTCCGCGTCTGTGCTGAACTAAAGCCATGACACTTGGCCAGGAAGATCTCGTTCGTTGTCCTCCATGCTGAGAGAAGTTAACCCTAGTGCCTTGGGAAAACTCCAGTTTGAGTCATTAACATTCAGCCCATGCAAATCCTCGCTATCGTTATCCTTGGGCATTGTACTCCCTTCACCGCATCCCATAGACTACTGCGCAACATTGCAGCACAGCATTCAGCACTGGCCACAGCCCTTTCAAACAATAGTTGTATTTCAATGGCAGATGACAATTATTTAATATAAAAGCTTCAGCACAAAAATGTATTTTTGACCTTTTCAGAGTAAAGATGCATGGGATAGCAGTAATGAAATGTAAAGCCAACTGGCTAAAACTCAGAGGGGTTGGATTGGGTTTTACTTTTTGTTACACAAACCAAAATAAGTCTATTTTAGCACATAGGGACATTTTCTTATTATCTTTAAATGCTGAATAGCCTTGTTTCCAATCCAAAAACTAAATAAATCCTACTTTCAAGCCAAAGAGATTTTGTTTTTAGTCAAAAGCACAAAGGGGGGGGGAAGAGAGTTGTGGGATTTTTTTCTCCAGGTTACATGAAATGTGGTAACCAGAAGCTGCAAAATGTAAGATCAGAAAACCATATGAAGTGGTGAAAGTATGTATATAAAACTTAATTTTGCACAGCTCCACCAGGGATAAAAGTACTACCTCAGTGAAAGATATTATTAGAATTTGTAATGCTCTTGCCCTGGAAATAGCTGTCATGTCACCCACCAGGATTATGGCCAGGTGGACAAATAAGAGCAGCAGATGATGATACATGAAAGCAGTAGAGATGGAAGCATTTTTCAGAATTAGACAGCAATGACAAGGGAAATGAAAATGACATGTAAGGTCTAATTGGAATTCCTTTAGTCACTTGGAAAGGATATTAAAAAGCCTTTCTCAAAAGCACTCTTATCAACATTTTCTTCAGGAATTAAAGTACAGCATAATTTAGTCAGTGCATAAGCATATTAATTTTTCATTCTGCGAGCAGGTGGCAGAAAGCTTGCAGATATTAACGCCAGCCCGCAAGCTCTTGTTTGAGCCACAGCAGAGAGCAAAGCTGAGGAGCAGCAGGCTACCCCCCATGCCCGGCTCCCCGGGACACCGTCCTGCCACAGCCCTCAGCCACAGGTCATCCACAGCCGTGACCTTGCCATACAAGCTCACTGGCCTGCCAATGCTCAGGGTCAAAAGACCAGGGCTCACCAGCAAGAAGCTGCAGGAACACGGCTGGGAGGCTGAGCTGGGGGACTACGAAGGGACACATCACAAACAGGGTACTGGGATTTCATTTGTGCTTCTTCATCCTGTTGAAACCATGCAGAAAGCAGCCAAAAAGAAGTATTTAAGATGCAATCATGTGTCTACTGTCTTTGAACACCCACTCGATCCACACACACACGCTGTCCCTCACTCCCAAGACAAACCTACCCTTGGAAGCAGTGGCACCACAACAGCAATAGAGGCTGATAATAAATGACCCATAGGGGGAAAAAGCTGGCTTTTCCAACCCAGTAAGAAGTTTCACCTACAGCCCACATACTGATCAGCTTTTCTGGGAGACAGCAAGGCGCAGAGGTTATGTCTATTGGGGAAGATACTCTCACGGCAACCAGAGAAAACACTCGAGACAATCAGTCTGGATCCAGTCAGGGTCCTCTTTCCACCCAATGGCTGGGCAAGGACTAGCTCTCATGGACAGGAAAAGCTGCTAATTTTCCTCGGCCACGTACAGTGCACTTGGGGGTCAGTCTTACCCAATCGCTTCTCCGGCAGGACAGGCTCAAGTATCAGAAATACTCTTCTTGTAGCACATATTTGCCATTGATTCTCCCAGCTCAGGCAGCAGCTTAATTGTCCTTTTATCCCAATGTCTTGCATGAACTGCCAACATCACAGCCCCAGTGAAAAACAGGTAATGTGAGCAGATACAAGAAAAAAAAATCTGACCTGGCAAGATTCATTACTTCTTCACAGCCTTGACCAAGACACAGTGATCCACATAGTGATCATTGCACTGGGACTAGCCTACAGCCGAGTGCCAAAAGAGAAACTGCACAAAGCAGTCACTGAATCACAAATAGGCCCTGAATAACCTGATCTGACATTGAGGTTAACTCTGCTTTTGGCAAGTGATTAGATTAAATGACCTCCAAGTATTCCTTCTAATAGAGCTATTCAAACCTATTCTTCCAATAACTCCTTATTGCATCTGACCATTTCTAGCTGTCCTGCATGAGCTGCATGTCCATCAAAAACTTACTGAAGATTCTCGCTCTCTAAGCTCATCCTGAGCTATAACCTCACCCCAAGGTCAGTTCTCACCTGTATTGACCTTACTGCAATTAACAGGAATCTGGACAGCCTTTGGGGTGAGACAAACTAGAGTAGGGACTGTTGAGTTCCCTGCCACAGTGGTTATTGGAGGGCTCATGTTGTTCCTTCACACAGTGCAAAATTGGCCTCTCCTGACAGAGGAACAAGTTCTTCTCTGTATCAAAGGAAAATTGACAGGACATACTGGGGGAAGAAACCCCTCCTTTATTGGCCCGCCCCCTTCTTGCTCTCAAATGAGGGAATGACAAAAAGGCTGTGCGCACTCATCATCCAGCCCCCAAGAAAAAGCCTTGGAAACCAGCCTAGTGAAGGTCAAAGCAGAAAGTGCTGTTTTACCAAAACTAACATTTGCTGTAAAAGTACCGTATTTGCTGCCTACATCACTGGAATGAGAGCCATGCAGCTTGATTTATCATTAAATGAGTGTTCAACGCAGATGTGCTTTTATAAGAGTCAGGAACATTTAGAGCTAGTTAAGACATTTCAAAATAGCAATTTAGAATATAATTATAAAAATACTTAGTATAATTCTTTAACCAGTTTGTCAGTTTGCATGAGAAATTCATACACTCCACTGAGATGGCAAGTGGTAACTAAGGGGTCTGCCCCTTAGAACTGCTCTCTCCAGGAGGTAAGATCAGACCAACTGCATCAGACCAACATCCACCTGGCCCGGGAACCCCTCTCCAAGCAGTCACCATAAGCAAATGTCTAGGGAAAAACAGGAATAAAAGACAAGCTTGTATGATTCTTCTCCCTAAGACTGTCCCACCTTTTCCATAGTTCCAGCTCAGACTTGTCCCAAATCAGATATGTATGAGGGTTATGAGGGTTTATCTTTTTGTAGTAACCAATGGCTCTCTTTTCCTACTAATCATTCAGTCTCCCTTGAACTTTTGGCACCCACAACATCCTGTGGTAAAGACTTGGCTCTTCAGGTCAGCCACTTGTTGTTTAGAGAACCCCGTGTTTTCATTTGTTCTGAATCTGGATTGATTATCTTCATTTGATGCCTCTCAGTTCTCATATTAGCTGAGTTCTGTCCCTGTCTACCCTCCCTGTGATTTTGTAAGCTTCTAGCCTATCCACACTGGCACTTCTAGCCTGTACACACCATCTTCTCTAGTCCAGCATCTTCCTTCCTGTACAACAGGCTTAACACACCTTGGATCATCCTTGTTGCCCTTTTTTGAACCTTTTCCAGGTATACCATAACCTGTTTGAGATGAGAGGATCAGAACTGCCCAGAAAATTCAAGGAGTGGGTACAAAAAAGTATAGTGGCACAATGTTCCGTTTTGTTCCCCATCACGTTAATAACTCCTAACATTTGATATGTTGGTTTTTAAACCATCACAGAGTACTGACCACTTAATTATGTTGTCCAGCTCCCTCAGCTCTTATCTCGTTATTATTTTATATGTGGAGTTATAATTGTTTTGTTCTTACATGCATCCCTTAACATTCATCTGTACTGAATTTCATGTGTAATTTTTTTGCTCTGCCACCCAGTCTCATGAGTTTCTTCTACACATCTTTACAGCTGGTCCTGCTCCTTACCAATTTGAACAATTTAATGCCATCAGCAAGTTTTGGCAGCTCACAGCTGACCCCTTTTCCAGGTCACATATAATTCTGCTGAACTGCACAGACCCCCTGGAGCTCCTCTGGTGATTTTTCTCCGCTGCAAGAACTGCACGTTTTCTCCTGCCCTGGTTCCTGACTTTAAACCCACGTAAGGATTTTCCCTCCCGTGGGATGGCCAAGAGTGATATTGTGGGAGGCAGCAAGTGATCATCCCCTACTCTGTGCTAAGCTTCGGGTCTTCAGCTTGTTCAGCTGGGCTCTGTGTCTCTCACACATTACCTTCAAAACCACATCTCTGAATTCCTGTAACTACATCAGTAACATTTCTGCCTCGCAGACAGAGATACACAGATACACTGCCTGTTTGCCTACACCTGTTCCTCATGTACCAAGTGCCTGTTAAATTAAAAAGGGGTCTACAAATACACCAGTGCAGTTTTAGCAAGATGCTGTCCTCCTGGTTTCAGGGCAAACTAGAGCCTGGTGTGAAAGACTGCTGCAGAGATCTTTCCCGCTTGAACCTGACTGCCTGACACCAAGCACCACACAGGTGATCGAATCCTGAGGGGAAAAAAAAAAGAGATACCACTTCTGTCAGTTGTTTTCATTTCTTGTACAGTCTTTATGATGTGATCACATCTTTTTTCCCCATGGGACTCTTGCCTTATTTACTGCACAGAATAGTTGGGTTTCACTTAGCAGTTATTCAGTATTTTTTTTTTTCCCCTTTATTTTTCTGCATGAGGTACAACTTAGTCCCTGCCCTGGAGAAAGAATTAGTCACTTCCTCCTGTGTTTTTCAAGGCTGTCATCCCTATCAGGTCTCTGAGCATGTCAGAAGCATTCAGACATCAAATGGGAAAAAACACGTGCAAACCCTGCCAGAATTTAGACATGCAGCTGACTGCTGCCACTCAAAAGAGAAGCACAACTGAAAGCCAAACCTGGTTTGCTTCTTTTATCATCTGTGGCATCAGGGGAGATGGGACATTTTGCCCAAGGCTTTCCCACATGCCTCTTGACAGCAGAGGAAGAGTAAAAGAGGAAGAACTTGGATTGTCCTTATGGGCTTAGAAGTAAAGGCCACTTCGGTGGACAGTGCTTTGGGTCCTCTACTCATGACCTAAAACCTGACTTCTTTTGCCTCTCAAAGCTAAAATACAGAGACATTAAAGCTTCTTAAATAAAAAGTCACCAGACCTTTTTCCAGCATGGTCACAGCAACATCACAGTGCCAAGGAGATGCTGGTTGGGAGGCAGTCCATCCCCCACTTACAGCAGGGCTATCAGCAAAGCCACGTCAGGTCAGTTGCAGCTTTGTCTAGCTCAGTCCTGAAAAACTCCAAACCTCCTCAGGGTACCTTTTCCTATGCAGCACCAGATTCCTATCCTTATCCTATGTAATACTCTTTTTCCTCAGGTCCAACTCGACCACCCCATGGTGCAATCGGTGGGCATTGCCTCTTGATATACTGCCTGACACTACTGGGGGGGATTTGGGTCCTTCATCTTAGCGACTATTTTTCAAGTACTTGAGCACCTCAGCCTTTTCTGTGTCAACTGTCGCTAGGCTGCCTCCCCCATCTGTGAGCAGATCCATATTTACCCTGAATTTCTTTTAGCAGCTAGCATACCTGCAGGATTCCTCCTTGTTACCCTTAAAATCTCAAGTCTTTGCTCCAGCTGGGCTTTTTTCTTCTTGATTTTGTCCTTAGGCACACGAGTGATGCTTTTATACTCTTCTATTGTCTGTCCCTGCTTCCATCTCCTGCATGCTCCCAGCCTCGTCCCAGTTGTCTTGAAATGCTGTTTTTCAAAGACATTCAGCCTGAGGCAGACAGCTGGTATGGAAAATTACAGCCCAGTCATAGCTTCTTAGAGTTATAACTAACTGAAACGAGGATCTTCTAATGAGCAGGGTCAGGAAACTAATAATTAGTAACTCTAGCCTTCCCACCTATAGTTATTTACTGTCACCTATTACAGCCAGCACTCACTATGCTCTGGCCAGAGCCATATAATCCTCCTAAGCAACCCTGAAGTGTATTTGTGTTACCCACATAAATATAGCATTGATCTATCCTAGTAAATGAGTGCACGCTTGCTCTGTTTAATGTTATTGTATTATCTTCCACTATTTCTGCAGTCCTAGTCATTTTTACTTTATTTCCATGATTTTAATCTTCTTTTCCTCCAGCCACACCTCATTTTATGCTCTCTAGCCCTTGTTGAGTTTTCTATTTGGATTTTTATTATATCTAATATCACTTGCCTGTACTCTGTTCCACTTTTTCTCATTTGACCTCAAGTTGTTCCCTGCCTCTCAAGCTCCCTCTCCCTTTATTTCCCCTCCTGTACCTCACACACATGCCGCTCCCCTGCATCTCTCACACGCAATCAGTTCCTAACTTCATCTTTCTTCTCAGACACAGCTCTTCTGGCTTGACACAAGCTCTCATCCATACCCATTTTATTCCAGCGCAATTCAGCATCACACGTTATCTTCCCTCCTGCCGCGGGGAGAGACCAGGCTTAAGTGCAGCATTTCCCTCAGGCACGTTCACTTCCTCGCCATCTGTGCTAACCTCACCCCTCGTCCCCATGGCCAGCAGCTGTCCTGGGCAGCCCGCATTTGGCAGTCCAGCCCCACGTGCAGACATGTCCTCAGTCCACCCACAAAGCCACCAGCCTTTTGGGGCTCTGGGAGAGCTATTCCTGCCCCTTGGCTTTGGTGGATAGATGGGAGATGCTCTAAGCAGAGCAGCTGCTGCATCCAGGCCTGAGCTGGGTGTTGGGTTTGTTGGTTTTTTTGTTTGTTTCCTTCTTCTCAGCAGGGACCCAAGATTACTGTTTTACCTGCTACAAAAGTCATCAGCCTTTCCGGGAGGATTGAGGTCAATAAGTCATATCCACTCCTCCCACCCAGCTGCTGTAAAGCAGCATAGACATCTGCCCCTTGCTGTTTCTGGATACCACCAGCGACAGCAGGAGGGACACCGTGCAGAGCTCCTCCAGCAGCAGCAGCCAGGGAGAACAATAAATCCAGCAAACTCGGAGGCAAAGCCCCCACTCAGTACTTTCTGCATGATCTCAGGCAAGTCGTTCAGCTGCTTTGCAATCCCTAATGAGACCAGTGCTTTCCTGAACCTACTTAGTCTCCCACTGGCCTGTGAGGTACCCTGAAAATATATAGAGCACCATGAATATTGATAAGATAAACAGGACTTTGGAATAAGGAATAAAGCAAGCTGCTGGGGAATGTTTTCTATTTTCTTTGCCTGGGGGAAGTGTGATTGCTATCCATTCGCTTTGGCAACATCCACCCATGCAGAAGGGAAGATAGAGGGAAGCTGGCAGAGCAAGAGCTCCAGCTCAGGTCTACAAGGACATACCACAGTGAGATTTGCCCACAGCAGATGCATCTTTAGAAAGGAAAGTGCCTGGTTCCCATGGTGGCTGACCAAAAAAGATAAATCCAGGAGCTGCCGAGCAGCTGAGTCTACAGGATCATCGCTCTAACAGCACTGTCCATTGAATTGATTAGTCAGCCCCACACCGAAATCCAGGTCAGGCAGATGGTCTCCTATCGCTGTGCAGATCGCTCGGTATGAGGCAAACGGCCTTTGTGCACTTGTCTTCTGAAGTGTTGCCTAATTTGTTCTTAACTGTTTAAAAATTAAGTGCATCCTCAACCCTTTAGCTACTCGTTTGTTTGCTTCATTCTGTTAGCAAGTACTACATATTTAAAAAGGTCGTACGAGGTACTATCTAACAGCAGGTTCAGTTGTTGCTGTGCTGCACATTAATAATTTAACCCCCCTGGAATAAAAATGAAGCCTGGAATAGCGCGTTGGTATAACCTTTATATTACGCTGCTGTGCACAGCCACACAGGAGGCTACAGCCAAGGGGCTTCTGAGACCACAGTGAGACGGCTTGACACGTACGGACCTCCCCATTCACACCTCCCTCCTCCTCTTCTCCTCCTCCTCCTCTCCCTCTCACACCTTCTGCCCCCAACTGACTAGGAAAGCATCGAGCCATCAGGCCAAAGGAAAAAAAAAAAAAAAAAAAAAAAAAAAAAGAGTCACAGAAGCCATTTTGTGTACCCACAACTCACAACCTGTGATTCTGAAAATGAGCTGCCCCCTTCAGCTCTCCCCCTTCCCTATTTGCTCCACGCACCTGGGAAGGCTGCTTGTCACTCTGAGAACACAGCGGCAGACAGGCAGTCATGCCGCCTCCAGGTAAGCGATGCTTTATCACAGGGCTACAGGCTGACCGGCATCGGACATGAGGGCGTCTCCCTGTGCATTGAAGGGGTAAGAGACAGAGTTACTGCAGGTGACAAGCTGTAGATTGACCTTCCCCACTCCTGCAGAAGATTCCCTTTCTTTCAGGGGAATTCTCATTAATGTTTCAGCTTTTATTGCAAATAACTGTCTTGTTCGCTCTTTCAGCGGCTCTCCTTCCACAGGCATCTTCACAGTTGTCGATACGTATCGCTGGAGCCCTTGCAAGGGAGCCAGATTTCCCAGACAGCTCTGCCAGCAGTGCAGAGGCTTCACCAAGCCCCACAGCAGCAGACCATGCCTCCCTGTGAGCTTCTGCCAGAGATTGGGGCAGGCATGCAAAAAGGAGCTTTGTGACTGTAATTATTTAACCTGTCAGCTTGCCTGTACGTGTTCAGCGGTGTTGGCATATACAAACTGACTAGGAAAGCATCAAGCCATCAGGCCAAAGAAAAAAAAGTCACAGAAGCCATTTTGTGTACCCACAACTAAGGTCACAAAGGCAGGCGGAGGGTGCTGGGACTCTGCAAGTACAACTCTGAGTATTTGAACCAGACAACAAAAGCTTTGTCAAATTCAAGTTTCTGGCTACAAGATTACTATTATTATTATTATTTTCTTTTATGCACAAGAGCATAAGACTATAATGTAAGTAAAAAAGGGGGGGGGCAAACAAAAAGCCAGAAAGTTAATACAGACTTAACTGGAAACACCAACTTTGCCTCAAGTCACCTGGCATTGGGAGGCACTGCTGGGTAACAATGCTACAAACAACACAGGCAGAACTTTAAAAATAGTAACATGGGAATTATTAGCACACCAGCTTGCTATTCCTCTTCAGCTCTGTAACCCGAGAGGGCTCTGCTTCTGTTGAGCAAAATGTAAGGTGCATACCGTGGGTAACGTTAGGCTTGTAAGTACAGCACTTCCCACACTGTTAAAATAACCTTTCCTGTCTCTATACACTGGACTTTGGAGTTGGGTTTGTTTTCCACTTTAAAATATCAATACAGTTTTGAGGCAAGCTAAGAAAATTTACTTCACCAAGGTGAAACTGCATGGGTGACTTACACGTCCTGTTTATTGTGTTTGATCCAAGACAGTCAAGCGGCTCGTGTCACCATGATGCTTTCCTGCCTCAGCTGCATTTACCCCGACAATACCCCTGTGACAAAACCAGCCCTCGACCATTACTGCAAGGGGGGCTGATGCGCAGAACCAACTTTCTCAAGGCCACACAAGAGGCTGCTAGCAGAACAGCAAGCTTAAATCCCAGTTTGCAGAGCTAAGAAGATCCTTTATCAACCGCATTTTTTCTTCATTGCAGCCAAGCTCATTTGTATTGCAACTGCCTCCCTTCTAAACAGGTGAAATCCCCAGAACAACACCCAGGTACATCACAGAAGTAATAGCTTGGGAGATCCGTGTAATTTCTCGTGGGGTGATGCTGTGAGCACCAGCCCTCAGCTCGACCCGAGACCTGTGCACCTTCCCTGCGCTGTCAAACAGCACCGAGATGCTACCGCTGAACAGAGCCCTGGGGAGGAGGAGGGGGTTCAGAGGCAAGTCAAGCTGCCCTCCCCTGTGGGGAAAAGAAGGGCTGCCAAAGTAGGAGGGGTCAGTGTGTGGGTGAGGGAGGGCAAGGACAGCCACCAGAGCCTGGGGGCCATGGGGACAGGCACAGTGGAGTACGCCAAGAGGGCAAGCACAACAGGAGCAATGTGGAGCTTGCTCTATACCAGGTCAGGAATATTTTATCCAGCCTTTCTACTGAGCTGGATCAAGCCCTGGTCCAGTGTAGGCTGGCAACATCTGAAAGGAGATGTGCCAAGGCAGCGTTACGTAGCCAGAGCAGCCAGCTTAAAAAGAGAGCAACACATAAAACTAAAAATGGATTAAGCACCCAAGAAACCCCACACGTGCTACTTCCTCCCAGAGCAGCTGTAGTGTTTTAATAGTGCATTTGAATCATCCAGTTCTTTTCAGGCTGCCCACTGGGCTGGAAACCTTGCAGTCAGGCACTTGGGTTTCTTCTTCACCCCCGGCTGGGTCAGAAAGAGCCCTCCCCCCCACCCTGAGGTTTTCTGCCATCCCCCAGCTAGGCAAAACCAGTGGGGATACAAAGCCAAGAGTTAATGGCTTCATACATGAAACCCTTTAACAACACCCAGGGTCCAACATTTCTTATTTCATTCAAGTCCATTAAAGCCAGCTCACACAGCAACTCATCTATTGCACTTGTCAGCAAACATTGTTTGAAGCTGACCTTCACTCAGGCCGCAGCATCCCAAGATCTGACAACTCAGGCTTCCTCCGAGCCTCACCCCAAGCTCAGAAATGCACCATTTGGCTTGAGGATTTCAAGCTCTGTTTGCTGACGATGAACATTGCATACCCGAGCCCTTCTTTATTCTTAGCTAGTTACCAGTGACTGCCTTTGCTTGGTTCATTGATTTATTCCCTTCCTCAGCCCTCTGCAGATGACCTTGCTCTGCTCCACACCCCAGGAAGGCCATGCTCTAAAGCAAAGAATCTCATATGCCCTGATCTGAGGCATGCAAACACACCGAAACGCCTCTCCCCCCTTCAAATAGCAGAAAGTGCTGCATACACATTAGGGACAAAGGAGAAAGCAGTGGTCAGTGTTAAACGAACATTTTACATAAAGTTACCTGCTGCATTTTAAAAAGAGTTGTTGGGGTAACAGAAGGTAGTTTGGGAGGGTTTTTTTTAATTTAACCCATTATTTTTGTAGGACAAAAAAGCTTACTGCCTGCTATACAAATCAGCTATTAACACCATCCTGTCTAAAAAGGCAGTTTATGTAGCCATAAAGCCTGGCTTTTTATTATTTTTTATTTACTGCTATAGTACCAAGGAGTCACAGGCACTGCCTAAATAGGTGTACACCATTCACTTTGTCACTATCCAGAAGATTTTTCAAGAATGGCCAGTGAGTTTGGGAGCCTTAAATTCATAGTGCTCCAGATGAGAAACATTGTGAAGAGAGTCATTATTTTTTAAATAAAGGTCCTTTTAAAGTGCCCCATGTTGGAACACCAATAAATCAAGGCCCTTCAAATCAGTAGTTAATTATGACTGTCTCAGCCATTGGCCTTAACAAGCTTGCAGCAGAATAAGCAGTGTGTGTTGTTAGTAAGAGAAAATCCTCAGTTAGGCTGGGCGAGCTTCAACCTAGACTATGTAGACTACAGGAACTTTATATTTGCCCATAGAGTATTCCCGTGCCATAAAAAATGGTGTGTCGCTAATATTCTGGAGGGATAAAGATTATTATTATTAATGGGAAAATAAGTATCTTAATCCAATTTAAACTTTTGAAATATACCCAAACAACAGTCCCTCAGTAGAATTCCCACTTGTTACATCTGCCATAGCTCCCCCTCACAAGTGATCTTACCTTACACAGTTCACATCAATTATTTTAATTTTTTCAAAGGTATTTTAAAAATACTACATTATTCATGACTCCGACCAGTGAGCAACTGAGAGGTGATGGAGGAGGTAAAGAGACAGAGAAACATGAGCAAAGCTCCTCAGCACTCATTTCGGTGTTCGCCTTAAACAGTAAACCGCATTAATCCTCAGAAATTAAAGAGGTCAGCGTGCTGTTTCTGCCTGTGATGTGTTCAGCCTAGACGGGGCCTTTGCTGCCAGGAGGCCAGTCCAGCTGGGAGGGAAAGATATTAGAAAGCCACTGAATCAGCCAAGAGACTCCCTGCAGATTTGCTTCATTTTTCCAAGTCACTGCCAGCTTCCTGTAGTCTCCTCCTGGATGCTTTTGACATGTCAGCTGCTAAAAGGACCGACTCCACTCCTTTAGGAAACTAGAAATAAGGGAATAAGGAAGGAAAAATACTAATATACCATTAGATACTAGCAGCATCTTGTTTAGGAAACTGCTGTCCTGAGATGCTCTGCTGTCAAAGCTATGAAGGGCACCAGGACTCGAGATGAAGACTTTTCCTTTCCTTCTTCAGAGAGAATCGCCACAATCTGTCTTGACAATGTGGCCTAATATTAGATGCAGGAGAGTTCATGTTTGTTTTCCTACAGGCAACAGACTGTCTAGTACACAAAGCTTTCAGTACATTGACTGTTAAGTGCTCCATGAAGAGGAGAGGAAGTGCTGCTCCTCGCTTTTTGGCACTGCTGTTGACTAAGCACCGGTGACATGCCTGCCTGAGATGTGTACAAGGAGGGAGCACTACCCGTATCTGGGCTTTCAGCCGTGGGGCTCACCGACACCACTTTAGGCAGCCTCTACATGAGCGTGTGAGGATCTGTATTTTACCTGAGTCCCAACAGGAACAAGTAGGCAGGTTGTGCTCGCTGGAGCCCTTCTCCTTCCCTAAGGAGTGATGGATAGTACACTGGCATGATCCAAGTAGGGACAGTGCAAAAAGTAGGAATTAACAGCCAGTTTCTGTCATGGCAGTGGGTTAATGCAAAGTGCTGTCTTACACCCTCCAGTGGAAAACATTTCTCCAAGATCTGCAAAGCAGAGGACAGTCGGACAACAAAACAGCAAACAGTAAGAGATATTTTGGTCAGAACAGGATGGATGGGACATAAACCTCAGGCTGCGACAAGCTGAGTGGCCACCAGAACAGTAGATGAAGTAGAGAACCCAAATTCTATTTAATTAATGCCAACAAATAAGGGAAAAAATATTTTGTTGTATTTATTTTGAATATAAGGGTTCACTCATTTGCTATCCCTAAGTGAGGGACTTCAAGTCTTCTGTGCACTCCCGTGGAAGTGAGTTACAAGCACTTACCTCTGCTGAGCTCCGGGTTGCCCAACATGTAGTGAACAGGTGGGATCACCTGCCCTTCCACTCAGCCCTGTTCCTTCTCCAGGAACCCTTCTGATTCCCTACGTTACCCTAAGGGCAGGGGGGTCCCATGCACTGGAGAATAAGATACTGTTTATTTTTAATAACTTCCAGCAGCAGTCACACACTTGTTTTATAAGATAATCCATGTCCAAAGCTCTGCACAGAAAGCAACCACTGGTTATCTGTCTTTTCCCTCAACAGTGTAACAGTCCCAGATCATGTGGGAAAGATGTGTGGGTAACTGAACCACACACCTAACCTGTCATTTACAGAAAAAGGATATCATGAAAATGTCATTTTAGTTTGCTCCCCCTAGCCTACAAACACGTGGCATAGAAAGCTGTGGATTCATCTCCCAAATGCCATTACACAGCTCTGAAACCTCCTGCCAAATTTTAATAAATGAATGGTAGTTTATGCTCAGAGTTGTTTGTTCTCAATAAGTGACCCTTCTAACAATGAGGAGAACTCAAAGACTTCCATGATTTGCAGACAGTCCAGCATTTGGCAGCCTTTTTCTGTCCCCAAAAGGCAAAATTTGGAAGTGTAATTGGTTGGGTGTTAGCTAGGCTCCACTGCAACACACTTTCAATCTAAACACATTTTAAAAACCAGCTTGCTCCTCTCTGCCCTCAACTATTTATTAAAAAAAAAAAAAGAGCTGTTTATTTCTAGCACCCACCCAAGAACTGTTTTTTCCACCAGGGTCCCTATGTACTGCAGCAAAGCATGGAAGTGATATATGAAAGCCCCCTATCACCAACCCAATTTAAAGGAAGGTTGCTTTCTAGTTAATGACATGAGTAGCCTGCATTTAACTGGACAGAGGGTAAACTACATCAGCTCTAAACCCAACTGATGCCAGCATATTTTAATTTTGTCTAGCTTGTCTACCTCACGGGTTTCTGTGCATAAGCAGACCTGGGGTCCTACCAGCACAGGGGGAGCTCCACAGGCTACATGGGATGCACCAAGAAGGACACTGTAGCAGAACAGGAGCATGGTCAGCTCCAGCATCTACAAATGTTATTTTCCTGATTGTTCCTGACCTTAACGTTTTTATCACAAGCCCAGCATCCTTCTTCCTAGGAGTTCTGTTCCTGAAATTGCTGAAGATGGGAAAGGAAGTTTCAGTCCTCCATCAACAGAGCAAACAACTTACAAGTGGCCCCTGAGAAAGCATCTGAAGAAACAATCAGACAATCCAATACGCATTATAAAAGATTCAGGACTCTGCAGCCTCAGACTGCCTACATTACTTAACTCATGATTTTTGAGCATTTGAGACTAGCAAGGTTCAGACAGGGAGGAAACTTTGAAAGAAGTGGAAGGTCAGCATATTCCTGTACCATACCTGCTGTTTGATCTGGGTTCCCAGCCCTGATACGTATTTGACAGCTGCTCCTCAATTTCTAGTTAACAAGAGTCAGTGGTTGGATACAAAGGCTCTGAACAGTCCCAATTTTTTTTAAAAAAGCCAACCTCGTACATGAGCCTGATCCAACATATTTGAACCAACTCCCAAATTTTTAAGCACCTTCTTTCAGGTGCCTCCTGCCTAGAAAAATAAACCCATTCTCCTAGGGAAGATTCTGCTTTTATGAAAAAGAAGATGTGAAACTCAGGACTGGGGCTGGGCATGATAGCCTAACTTTCTTTCAGCAAAGAAAACACAGCAATACCGTAGGTTAATCTGATTTATTTGATCTCTCTTGAATCCCTGCCTAGTTATCTTTGCTGGTGCTGCAGAGGTGGCATGATCTTGACATACTTGAATTTCTGTTGCAAAAGGGATGAGAGCACTAGGGAGGAATTCTGTGGGAGGGGGAACAGTTGTTAGAGCAGATATCAACTGCAACCATAAATAAAAACTGTAAGAAATAGAAGTACTAAATGAATTAGGAAGCAGCTAACAAGATCAGAACTGAAAAAGTCATACTAATTTCAGGAAGCGCTCAGATTTTCATACGCGAGAGGTAACTAGAAGAGGCAAAGTTAAACAATTACCACTTCACTCAAAACTGGCATTAAAACTTCTAATTTTTTGACGAGTTGACATATATTTTTAAACACATTGTCCTTGTGCCAAGGACAGAAAATCCAACCTCAGAGTGATTAAGTGCTGAGCTGAACGTACAGCTTCACAGACGAAGAAGTAATCAATACAATATGCTAATTGGCAGCTCTTGACCAAGGCACAGAGGACAAAAGAAAGAGCAGGTGCTTGAGGTAGACTATTAAAATTCCAAGGATTTACCATTATAAAACATGCACTACTGTGGTACATTGTTGATATGGAAACAGAAACAGCTTCAAGACAAGTATAAAGAGGGGAATCTTGCAAACAAGTTATAGCATACATAGCCTTTTTCCAATATGGGATCATTTTGTGTTTAAGTCTAAACCAGCACCAGAAAAATTCCCCAAAGGAATACGTTAAAGCATTTCTGATGACTGTGAAAGCTATATTAAAAGGACAGCTGGAGTTTAGGAGGCATGAATTAAATGGGTCCAGATAAAAGAACATTGAACAGCTTCATTTTCTCTCAAAAACAGACGTTGTTAGTTGGTAATAGCATGTGTACACCTATACCTATTCAAAAGACTTGCTTTTTAAGTACATATATCAGAGGAACAGAGTTATTTTTATGTTTGGGTTAGCAACAAATCCCTGTCCTTCCCAAATGAAAACCATGCTTTTTCCTAATTTCAAGGCTGAAAAGCTGCCGTATTCCTTACTGGCAGCGGTAGCAGGGACTACACACATCACAGCCACTGCAAAATGGAAAAGGGTGATGACACATCCTACCAATGCTCTGCCTGACACGCTGGCTTATTAGCAGCCCAAACATTGGATTCAGGGTTGAGCAAGTTAGCTGGTACATGATTACACAAATGTGCTTATATCTGCATTACACCTGAAGAACTAGTACTCACCTCTACGCAGGGCTACTGCCAGAACCCAATGCAGAGCTCAGCGGAGCCAGATGGAAGGAAGCTAATCTCTGACAAAGCGCAGAGCTCAGGAGACATGGATTTTTTTTTTTCCCCCAAAGGACAAAGAAGGTCTCCATTTGGCGAGTTTGTGTGTCTGCCACCAGTTATTCCTTGTTTTGTTTGCCCTGAAAATGCTACTGGAATGTCTTCCAGATATTTTGGGGGGGGGGGGGGGGGGAACTAAAGGCCACTCACACACCCCACACCCCGAACGTGAGAATTTGTTTGATTAGCTCCAGGAGCTTTGTTCTCTCCTTATAGTATGTGGCTGAGTTGCAGTCACACACTGATGAAGACTTATTTGGGAAAGTGAAGTAAAGAAATAAGGCAAAAAGTTAATAAGCTCCAGCAGTGTAAGACCATAATTCAGAAGACACTAAATTTACAGCATCCTTTCTAGTCTGTTGGATTGATTTGGTATTGACAGCAGAGCCTCTCTGGCAGAAATAGCACCAGATGACACATTCCCATTTCCACTAAGTAGTAAAAGGTCCGTAAGAAAAATAATCAAGCTGTTAAACTTAAAGGAATGGGGAAAATTAACGAAGACTGTAGACAAATGCACCATGACAGTACTGGAGGCAGTGGATGCTAAAACTGATTTAGTAACTACAGCTTCAGTAGGCTTGAAATTAAGACTGGAGACACAACAGAAAACATGCAGTTCATCGAAGACCGTTAGTTGCAAGAACAAGGTACGAAACCGCCTGAGGGCCCATGTTAGCACAGGTTGACTCCAACTCCATTTTTGGTACGCTGTGGTAGTCAAACAAGACATGCGACCCTTTGCATTTCTATAGGCATTAGGCAGTGCACCATCACCCTCTGCCCACGGTGTTGTCCATGTGCACTGGAAGCAACCCACAAGCAGTCTTCTCTGTTGTAGCAACTCTTAGGACACCTGAAGCCTACCTATCCAGCCTACCACAGTAAGCCAGTTCTAGTGCCTTTGTCTCAAGCACCATCATGGCACACTGTCTGTAGTCTTGACATGGCTCTGACTCTGTACTGGTTGCTGGACAAGTCTGAGGCATCTCTTGAAGCCTTTTCGTTTGCTTTACGAAGCTACCTGCTACTTACTGCAGTAGTAGAGGCTGCACAAACAAATAGGAAAGCAGGCCCTGACCCAAAGCCAGGTTCAGACAGAGCTGTGGTGAGAGCTGCCTGCAGGGTCTGCACAGCCACCACTGTCACAAATTGGCTTCTTTTACTGGGAGACAGCAGATATTGATGGGAGTTTCAACATATTATCCCTATCAGGATTCCCTCTTTGCTATAGATCAGTATATTAAATAAAGGTTATTCAGACCTGGTTTTGCCTCAGGTCAAGCAACACAAAGGGATACACTGAGCCTGGATAAGCACAACCCTGTCATAGACCTGCATGCTCTAATTCTTCATATATCTGATAGTACTCACTGCTCCAAGTCCCACAAGCCCCAGTATGACTATGGGCTACATGAGGGGACACAGACCCATCCACAAAGCCAGGGCAAGAGTTGGAGCCTTGTTGACACTGATGTAGGGTCTTCATGTAGGAGGTGGAGAGCTTCTTGTGCTCTTGTCCCCCCCTGCCCCCCAGAGGGGGTTGTCAGGCAAGTCTGTGTCCTTGAAGTGGATCACCTCCTATATTTTTTGGTAATTAGTTATTTCCTTCAAGTCCAACCCAGTATTATACAGTTAGTCAATCAGACTGAAACCTCTGCTAAGGGCTATCCCAGGATATTTTTTATTTTGAACCTGGGGGGGAAATCAACTAAATAAATACCAATGCAGTGAGAGAAGACATTTAAGTTTACTACCAAACAAAACCTGCTAACTGCTCCTCCAAAAGAAGTTTCAGTCTTAAATACATTTTTTAAAAAAAATAAGTTTTCAAATAGCTCGGTTTCTTTAATTTTAAATAGCTAATGTTAATTTTTGTTGGAAAACACAAGAGTCTAAGTAGAGTAGTGTAAGCTAATAGCTCAGAGAATTTGGTCATTAGTTCTACCAAAAAAAAATAAAGCAGATAAAAATCCCATCAGCACTAGGTAAGATTATTATACATAGCCATTTCAAAACTTCAGAAACACTGTATTTATGCTGTTGGCACAGTCCTAAAATGGCAAGAATAAATTTTGCAGCAGTAGGTACTTTCTAGGCACATTTTCTCTTCTTCACTTCAATTTCTCTCTGGCTTTCAGTAGCAACTGTAATTACATTCACACTTACCATTTGCTTACTGCCAAGTAAAAGAAAGGCGAAGTAACATGGAAGTCAAGTAAAAAGGAGTAGAGTTACACATAGTATCTGTAACTGGTACAGGTGATTTGACCACTACATAAGCATAATACCTAAACATACGAATCAGTTTCTTACCATTTCTTCTGCTTTACACAACTCTAGAAAAAATTTGAAGCAGAGGTCCAGAGTTCTAAGGCCCTTAATTATCTTGACTGAACTGAATAACTCATCTAATGAGAACTTACCTAAATTTTCTTAGTGATTTTTTTTTCTAGACTTCCCAATACTTGATTTCTTTTCTGACTCCCTCCCAAAACCTCAACATCCTTTAAAAAGCATTTCACGCAGTTATTCAGTACCTGTTTACCATCTGTGCATGATGCTGGCAATGGTAAACCTTATGTAGCCAAGAAGCAATTAATCCTTTTGTTATAGCACTTCACCAAGAGTTTAAGTTCAACTGTTTGTTCAGAATGAGACCTGTATCTTCTTCCAGTTTCCAAGCAACAGGCTCTCTGCCGATGTGGCCCACATGATTTTTTGTTTCCCCCTAGAGGGGCGTGTTTACATTAAGGCTGTCTTAAATCAGCAAAACCATCATAGAAATAGATTGCTGAATAATTCCAGTTTCACATATGCAATTATACCTACCAGGGTAAAGTGCTAAAGGCTCTTACCAAGACTCAGTGTCAAAGAGTTTGAAGTACACAAAAGGAACAGATATTTTGCTCCTGCTTTTCTGGGACATGTTCTCTGACAATAGGGAAAGCTTCCCTCTCACATTTTCCCCAGATGTTCCCTGCATGAATGGCAACTTTAGGAGTAAAACCCACCATAGGAATAATGAGGGGAAGGGACAAAACCAAGGCTGGCAGAAGAATGGCTCATCTTTCTTCTGTGCCACAGGAATACACTATCCTGTCACGGCAGCCTCACAAGGCACACTAAATATGATTACAAGCACTTTCCTCCTCTTTTTAAGCCAACTGGAAGATCAATGACAGGAGACATCACACTGTCAGCTCCTGCTGTAAAACATGCAAAGGCTAATTATGCCATGAAGCAGACCCCAGAAACATGCGCTCTTGCGGGCAATCTTTGTACACTGGAGAGGCACTTCAATACCAAAAAAAACCTCAGCTTCTCTACATATTTATAAGAGGGAACTTCAGTTCCTTTCATTAGCCACTTTAAAAGCCCAGAGTAAGCTCTCACTACAGCCAGACTTGGCCCTTCACATGAAAGCTGTTTGGCCAAGGCAGAGAAGAGCCTGGACTGTAAGATGTAATTTCAAGTTGTTTCAGTAACAGTGAGCTATTGATATGCCCCTTGAATATTGCCCAGAGCCAAGAACACCCACACAGTATAAAGACATAAAGCACAATGAAATCTTAAGTGAATTGGTCAATTCTCCCTTCACTTACACCAAGGCCAAGAGTATCTCCATTAAGTAGAGGGTAGAGAGAATGAGACCCTGTAAATCTCCAGGAAGATCATGCCAGCTACAAACAAAAGCTAGAGTTCGTTTTTGCTCACTGACACTTGTAAGATAGTAAAACATAGAGCAGGAGGAGAGGAAGCCCTTCATAGAACTGACTGTCCCATCCACACAAGACAAGAAAATAGTAAGGACTGCCCCAAACTTCATTGTCTCTAAGCGTATTACCAAACCAATTGGTTTCAGAAGGGGTAGACTGCTATTTTCCACAGCTACTTCAATGCAAGAGGGATGGGACTAAAGACATAAATGGGTGATGCACACAATTGGGCAGGCATTTTTTTAGCCAAGTAACATGAGGAAAAAATATCTGTGGAGTAGCACTTTGCTGTAGGAGGTAAGAGAGAACTGGTGCAGTTGCCATTATTTGACATTGCTGATTTTGCACACCATTATTACAAAGGAAGAAAAAAAAATTATATTTGCAGTTGCAAGTGAAGTCAAAGTGCATTTGTTGATGTGGAAATTACTAGAACCTTTATGTTCAGACTTGAGGATGTTTCTAAATATCACCTGCAAAACGTAGGCAGTTATAACTACCTCAGAAATTGAAAAGGTGTATTGCATGCTCTCAGTTGTTTCAGCCCACGTGTTAAATGCACATGAATAAATTTATCAGTCAGGGAACAGTACCCACGAGCAGACAGCATTTCAGACACCAACTCAAAACTCTAAACATTGCTAACAAGTCTCAAATCAAAAGGGTTTTTTTCCCATTTTGGACATAATAAACTTGGTGCTTACAAAAGGCTCTCAATGGTTTACAAACCAACAGGCTTTCCAGAAAAAGGCCTGTGAAAGTACTTGCCTAGTCAAACATCAGAAGTTCGCTAGTAACTAAGGCTTCTTTACTAATACCACTGATTTCTGCCTCCAGATTTGAGTGAAAAAAAAAAATCTAACAAAAGGCCCCTTACCTCAGGAGTTAAGGAAGCTTTTCCTGTAACTTTTTCCTGTAACTCTCTCCTTCGAAGGGTGATGTTGATCCCAACTTGGTCATTTAGATCTAGCTACATCAGATCCTCTGCAAGGAGCACAGACCAAGGAGAGAATCTCCTTGTGGCAAGAGAGGTCATTCACATGCACCTCTTTCAGAACCAAAGACATTCCACTGATAACAATAGTGGGAGATCCCAACACAGAAAGAGATGAAATCACAAGCTCCCCCACCCCAATTTCCCTGGAGCACAGGTTTCACTTCACAATTTTAAAAGATTTTGCTGGAAGACTCCTTAGGAAACCAGAGCTGAACTGCAACTTCAGCAAGGTACAAGATTTAAATTTAAGATGCTGCAGGCAAAACAACCAAGTCTTTTCTTAGGGCTGCTGGAATTTCTTGAGGAGAATTCAGAGGGGTGCAGAAGGAAAGAAAGGTAGAGTGTCTCTTGCTGAAAGACACACTTCTGCCACATCTTCAGTAGAGAACCGTCACCCAGTGTAAGCCCTCCCCTACTCTCGACTCTGGTGGAAGGAAAAAAAAAAGGAAGCAGTAGCATTTATCTGAAAGAATTTCCAGGATATTTTTTTTTTTCCTTTTTAAATCCCCCAGGGCACAGGGAAGCAAGGCCTCATCTACAGAAGACTTTCAAAAGTGAGGCTGTGCACCAGGTTACGGGAGCTTGGCTGAGTGATACTGGGCAAGGGCTTTTGTTGCACATTAAAAACCAGTTAGGGTCTATACAGCTGGATTCCCATGTACTTACCGCCTCATCGGCTTCTCTTTCTGATGAGCAAGTTCATTTACCAACTTACTCAGCAACAGTAGTCTTGTAAAGTGTACATGTAACAAGTCACAAGTTGTTCCATTTATTTGAGTAAATATCTGGTAAATAAAATCATTGGTAAACATTACAAAATTAAATACATTAAAAAAGCTTGCCAGTATACATAAAATTCACAAACATGTACTTCTTTTGAAAAATAAAATATGTTCAGAGCATCCTTGATATAAAATGCCTGACTAGTGTCACCTACCAGCATGTGGTAGCTTATTGAACATTTTAGTTCGGACATTTTCCAGGAGGGAGCAGGGATCTCTCTTCTGTTCTTGCTTTTACAAGTAAGAGAGCCCAAGTGAAGAAGTCTCCCCGCTTCTCAGGGCAGAGCCATAAACAAAGACTATAATATTCTTTGCCTACCTTAATAGGAGAGGAATCTGCATTCGATTAAGACCACATCACTAAATGCAAGACAGTGCTTGTAATTCATTTTGGTAGCATTGCCTTTCCTCCACTGTGAAGCAGCTTTTAAACAGCGACAGACATTTCTCTAGATATCACTGCAGGCCCTTATTCAGTATAGGTTACCACAGTTCCAAGACACCATGAGGTGGAGAGGAAATGATGTGGCAAAGCAAAGTCAAGCAAATAACTCTAAGTCTACAAATTAAGCCCTTAAAATTCCCAATTCTCCTATGCTGCAGTCTAAACAAGGAGATATGATGAAATTCTTCACCGGGCTGCTTTAAGGGTATTTAGAAAAATGGCAGCACTCATTTTAGTAATTTAAATTGGTACCTTCTGGTAGCAAATTTGCAATAACCACCATTTAAATAATTTACTGTAACAAACTTTTCCTTCCATCCATGTGAAACAGTATTCACAACCCACTTTATAATTTATGTACAGACAAGCACAAGAAACTTGACACCCATGAGTTAAATGTACAACCAACTTAAAAAACGTTATCCAACTAGTTGCACGGAGAAGTCTCCTAGCTCTGTAAATTTACAGGGTCTTCTGGTTCACCACGTAGGCTTGCTGCCCCTCATCACTAACTCTTGGATTCTTCACTTGCTTCAGTAATCCTCAAGTGAAAGTTGAGCAGCATCCAAATTGTTGATATTCTTGATTTAAAAAATTGACACTTAAAAAAGAACCCTTAAAACACACAAAAGAAATTCCTTGAGTCAAAACTGAATGAAATCAAAATCGTGGAGAAAGACAACTATTTTAATAAAGGTCTTGTATTCAAAGTCCTATTTCCCTTGCCATGTCTTTTACAGAGTGCTACTACTTTGAGTTATTTATATACTCTTCTTTTGAGGGGGACTGAGTTTCCTCATTCCTCTTATCCGAGTTAGCAGCTCTTTGATAAATTCCTAGGAAAAAAGATTAGAAAATGAGTAATTTTTATGATCCCATAATACCATGCTTTTCAATTTAAAAAAAAAATCAAAGCAAACTATACATTTTCATTTAAGCTTTTACTGCTAAGCTGGAATTTCTCTGGCCTGATCTCCAGGAACCTTATATGCATGCTCTCATCACACAGCGGAGGTGTGAACAACTAGCTTTTCCTCTGCATGAGTGTTCAGGCTCAGTCGCTAGCCATCTTTCAGGCTTTTACTACACAGGGCCTTCTACCAACTATTGAATCAAGCAAAATCTATGGCTGGATACAACACAAATAGTCGAAGCAGACTTTCACAGTTTAAGCCTGCACAGAAAATCAGCACTCCTGCCAAAAGAGGTGTTTCTCTCATCACTCTCTATGCCGGCACTAGCATTTTGCTTGGCTGCATACTCAGCTGGAACAGAAAGCCAATCTGGCTAAAAACTCAGCTGTTTTTCCTCTTGCCCTGCTACTTTCCAAGCTGGCTCAGCTCTCCAACCAGGCTTACCACTCAGCCCCACACCACTCGTGCCAGTCTGAGGCAAGGCAGGAATAAGGAGCCAGAGGTAGCACCACTGGCTTATGCTGGGTGAAACTGGTTGTGGAGCTCAGTGAATGACACTATTCTAAAAAAAAAAAAAATTTATATATATATTCATTCATGGACAAGGTCTTTATTCACAGTGATATTTCCCCCAGTTTGATGAGTTTCTCTTTTTAAATTGTGGGAGAACAGAAACTTACAGAGTTGTACCATTATCTGAAATCCTTTTGGTATACAATTTCTTATAACAACTGCAGATGCATTAAAAGCTAAATCACCCCCTTACTGTCACATTGGGAGAATAATGTTTACCCATAGTACTATGTATACACCTACAAAAAGGTTCTTATCATGAAATCATTTATCTGTAAACATGGAATGTAATTATGGATTTAGTCAGTCAGGTTGATGTGAAAGTACAAAAAGCGTGACTTCCTAGCTGAATGCTTGAGGCTAAAGATTCCAGTGAACAAGGTCACCACCTAAGTGGTGCAGTACCTTTCCAAAAAGTCACATTGAAACATATATTATCCAGGTGCTACACTGTGCATAAGGAAAGTCTCTGTAAATGTGTACTTTAACTTAAGAAATATGTCAGGTTTTTCTGGTGGGACCACAATCTTGGCAGGTATCTCCTCAGCAGAGCAATTTCCTTTCCTGACAGTTTATGCACGTCTATACTGTACTGCATGTACTTTTGCACCATGGTTATCGTTGCACCCATACTAGCTGTGGCTTCAACTAACAGCAGCAAAGGCAGAGCAGCATACACCTCAGCGTGGGCTACAAAGGCTCACCAAAAACCTTGTATGTTCTGGCCTCCACTCCTGAACTAACTAGATCAAGGCCAGTACAGGAATACATCTATGTATATCAATATTGCGCTTCCCATCTGGATAGACAGATAGCCTAGAGAGATGATCGGAAAAGCAGATTTGTTAAGACCCCAAATCATCCCCCTCCATCTTTTAGAAGCCGTCCTTTTCCACATAGGCACAAGCCACTGCAACAATATCCACTCAACTTGTCAGAGTACAGTACTTATCTATTTAGAGGTCAGAAAAAGGAGGGAGACAGGTTTACTCTAAAAATTCACAGCTTTCAATGCACTATGCATTGATTCTGTGTTACCCTTTCATCATTGTAAAGACCTGCTAGATAATGCAAAACTAATGTGGCATGGTGCTGTTCAACACATCCTAAATACACTTTAGTATTTTTTACTATCAAACTTAAATGAAGCCCTGCAGTGAAATCATTACAGAAATAAAACTCTAAAGTGATCTTAAAAGATTTTTTACTTGGGATTAATGCAATTAATATTGCCTTTCAACAGCTCTTTCCATAAAAACCTATGCTCCCATGCCAAAACATCAGATTAAGACAGTTTTGGGAAGGAACAGGCTGAAGTTCAGTCTTCCCTTTGAATGACTATTATTCATCTGTTAAAGCCACAAATACTCTACACCACCTTCACTCGCCATCAAGGCAGCAACAAGACACTGCAGCTGGAAACTGTCCAACTAATTCACAGAAGTCAAAAGTAAGAGCATTACAGGAAGGGGCATCTGCAGAGTGGACAGGGAATTCTATGGTACTCTGACTGTACCCATTTGGGATATCCCTGTTTGAAAGGCACCTCTACCATTTCTCTGTCCATTTTTTCCCACAATTCAGAAGGATTTGGAGCAAGTTTCCCTTGGATATGAAATGCAGCCCAGGGGTCAGTTGCTTTTCAATACATTACAGCAAGGGAGGGGAGTTCCTCCCCTTATACTCTGAAGCGGTACCACAAGCACCTTCTTTTGTAAAATAAGATATTTGCTTGAGGTTTTCAATATTAAAACCTCCTAGAAGCTTCTTAGTTTTACCAAAATAAACCAAACTGTAGGGGCAACCCTCTAACCAGATCTGAGGTAACTGAGGCTGTTCTTAAGGAAGGGGAAGGGAGCTGTATTCACTTGAAGAAGTACATGTGATAATTGAAAATGCTTTACCCCTCAGGAACTATTTTTCTTGAAATAAGTGTCTGCAGTACCAAACAGTAAAACAAGAGCATTTTGTATGTGGTAGACATTTTACATAATGCAGTAGTGCTGTTGTGCACATCCTGTGGGTGTGCAAACTACAGCATTGGTTCAGTACTTCTCTGATTTAAGTATCATTTTGCATCTGATGCTTGCATGGAGCCAGCTGTCATTAACACAGCTGTGCTCCAGTGCTTGCACCTTGCTTGTTTTGCAGCTCCCCATCAAGGAAAGGCGGCATTCTAGAAAAGATGCACATTTTCCCTCTTGGAGGCAGGAAAGGAGACAGAATTTCAGTAAGCCTTCACTTTATAACTGACTCAGCTTTATGACATACAGCAATACCCATTTGTTTTCTTTAAACATCACTCAAAAATTGCAGTTTTATTCCTTGTGGACATCTGAGTCAAGGCTTAATAGAAGGCTTAATATCCACTGAGGTTTGTGATATCTCAACCTCATACACAAAAATCATTTTACATAGAGCATTTTCTTGAAATCCCCTCTAGAAGATATGCTAAAGTTTAGCATCATGCATTTGAAAGCTGATCACGTACCAATCTATGCTAAAAGTAGTTCTGTAACACAGGTTGGATTATCTACTTATATAATACTTATTTAATTCACAGAGTTGGAAAACATTTAATAATTCAGCTAAAGATTCAAGAACTTAAGACTTATTCTTGGAGAGCTACAGCCAGAAATACACAGGTCACATCTACTTTTAAAAGAAAAATCTCATACCAGCACTTCAGACCTTGGTAAATGGAAAAAAAAAATGTACACAAACTCAGTTTAAATTCTTTTTGCAGATTTTCTGCAAAGAGGCCACCTTTAAATAGAGTTTTGTTACAACTATTGAGAGTCCTGTTAATTTATAATACAAAATCATTGTTTCTAGAAGACGTCTTTCTAATTCTAAAGGCAAATTTAAATGAGACAGACTAAATCTATAGTTCATTTGAACTCATCTATATTAAGCCTTAGGCATCTGTCTTCTCCCTTCTCTAATGCTTTCCCTTGAATCAAAGGCATTCCGTTCAGCAAAAGCATTCATCTAATGCAGAATAAAAAAAATAAAGACGACAAACAAAGGTGAAATGATAATTCAGGAAAGAGGAGGAAATCATTTCACCTTTCTGCTTTGGAGGTGTGATTCATTGTTTTAATGAGGTCATTTGACAGACAATGAATTTGAGGCTTCCTATTCAAGTCTTCCAATTAATTCTGGAGACTAATTAGAGTCTGTCTCTCCAGATTTCTCTTCCACAAACAGTACACATGTACTAGGACTAGTTCTTAAACCAAAATGTAGGGGTTCTAGTCCTCCTGCTTCACTAGAGCATGAAATGAATCCTAAACCAGCTTTCCTCCACGGCTTTACTTCCCTGCAGCCAAGTCAAAAATCAAAATTTCCTTGACTGCTTGCCCAAGGCTATTTCCTGGAGAGAGCCTGACTGGTTGGATGCAAAAAGTAAAGTCAGCCTGGAGAGCAATCTCCACAGCTACTTGGAGAAGAAACTAAACAATAGCTCAAAAATGCCATCAGAATGGGAAGGAAAAAAAAAAAAAAGAAAGAAGAGGGAACCCTACTGCCATCACCTTCCCTTCCCCACAGGCTCAAATCTGAAGCTGATCATACGGGAAGAAGGGAACTGACGAGGCGTAGATGCTTCGGGAAAACCAGGCCAGAAGCTGCCTTCTATTAGCAAGAACTGGTGCAGCATCTCTGTGGCTTCACTGAACAATCCCATTAGTACGGCCCCTCCAGTGAGGCCATGGCCCCATCAGTGCCCAGGGGAGGACAATACACAGCAATTTATCTTCTCGGTGAGCCCTATACAAGGCATTGACCAAATACCACAACGCTTAGCTATGGTCAAGACATGCAGTCCAGCTATTCTCCAATTCAGCAGCACAAACAAGCACAGCTTATTCTTGTCAAATCACCATTTGCTCTTCTATTCTTACAATATTGCTATGGGTATTTATAAGTTGTATTCATGAGTACTTCCTGAAACAAAAACATGCAAGCTTAATTCCCTCCAACACTGTAGTACAATATAGGGCAAATCTCAGCAGGCGTATAAACAGATTTAGTTCACTGAATTCAGAGTGGTCAAATGGATGAACAAGAAACCATGTTTTTCTAGAAATGCCTCTGTCTGCATTGCTTTTAAATATGCTTCTTAATTTTTTTCTCTACAAAGCGCCCTATTTGATTTCAAGTAATATGGACACATAATACAGTTACTGTGGCTTAATAATTTACCACCCATCAGCTGAGCTGCAATAAACATCTATGAGCTTCTACATTCCCCTAGATGTATGGCAGTACACTGCACTGAGGCTTCAGGACACACCTTTAGTTACTATTGCTTCGAATGGGTATCCTACATATTGCTGCCTTGCAATTATATTATAAAACAAATAGTAAAATGAATTTGAAAGAATTCATAACATAGCAGGACCAAAAAAAATATAACCCTTCAAAATTTTAAAGGTACCATTTCAGAAGGGTTGAGCTTTATATTCATATCTGCATACCGAGTACATACATTATCTGAAGACATACTCAAAATAGTTTTTAGTTTTAAAAACCACAGTGCTTGGACCACTCTAAAACGCTGCATCACAAGCCTGTCATTTGCTGCAACTAGGAATTAAATTTGGAGAAAAATGTAGTTAAGCAAATACATCTCTACCTTTCTCAAAATTAAAGTGTTAGAAGATGCTGAAATAGTCCAGCCACTGAAGTAACTGAGTAGTCAGGGACTTAAATCTCTGCCCAAATTCTCCAGGGAATATGCACAGCAATTTAACATAGTTTGTTTGGGAATTATATTGAAAATTGTTATTAAAAGTTACCAGCAGAATAACCTTCTTTTATGATGCGACTTCATCTCCTTTTTCTCCTATTTTGCACTGAGCGAAGAATTATACTAATAAGATAGTCTAGATAGATTTAATCCTGCCTAAGTGGGAGAGATGTCTAGCCCATTCGCCTGAAGCTCTGTATATTTCTATGAGAAAAGAAAGAAGCAAAGAAACCCCAAATCTAATTTATCTAGTTTTCTTCAAAGATTAGTTATCTGCAGACATTGTGTAGCTCAACTACATCCTGCAGAGTCAGTAAACAAAAATCGCCCACTCATTGGATTTCTCTCCCACAGTAGTTTAAAAGTCTCCTTGTCATTTCTGCTGTCATGACTTTGGCAGTCCCACCAGCAGAAGCTCTAATTCACATCAGCCACAAATATTTCAGATTTTCTCCAAAGCCCAGTCTAAATGGGTGGTCTTGCTGCTACCAACAGCAGAGATACAATAACACAGATTTAGCCAGCTTCCTTCAAAGTATGTGTCTTGACAAAACTTCATTGATTTCATGCCCACAACAGTCTTCCTATTCTAAATAAGAGATATCAAAACCCTATCATCAAGATTACAGATTATATTTAAATTTCTTTGTAACATTCACTGCTAACATGAAACTCAAAATTCCCTGTGACCTACATTAAAATTCTCCATCGCATAGACAGAATCGAGACAGCAACTTGACAAAGGTCTGGGTGGGATTTTCCACACACAACGCATTACACTGCGTGAAGCACCGGCTGCTCTGGCACATGGATGATGCAGGAGGAGGATGCTGCTCCCTGCTCCTTTTCAACCACAGAAGTTCAGGTCCGAGATTTGGTTATGGCACTGCTTTTGCTGATAGCATACCCTTTAAGTCTGTGCAGTCCTAAAAATGAATTGCTGTTCTCTCATGTCAAGCCTTGTCTTATGTCAAGACTATGTGGCATGTACCACTTTTGAACTAGGTATGATAGTAACAGGAGAGAAGGGGAAGCAGAGAAAGTGTAAACTGTCTGAAGAATACTTCTAGCACTGTTTAATTTTGCATGGTGGGAAGACCATCATCACGTGTCAAAACACTGTCCACATTTGAGATCCCAAAGCCTATGCCTTGAGTCAGGTAGCTACTCAACTTCTCCTCAACAAGTGCTACTTCACAACACAGAGCAAGGAGATTGTGGCTCAAGTAAAAGGATGTGAAATATAATAAATACAAGTCACATACTGCAGTGATGAACACCAATGAAAACATACATTTGGTAACTAGCAAACTGTAAAGTATCTCTTAGCCACGGTTTGTTTTTTTTTTTAATTATTATGTTTCTACAAACAGCCAAGTTGGCAAATTGTGCTCAGAAGTTATTTTTAGTTTCTGGCACAATTTACAAAACTAACTTTTAATGACTGAATGACACAGTCACATTGCATATGAATCTTGATTAGCAAATCAACATTTTAATTTAAGGATCATTAACGTAAACTTAAATAGCACCCAAAAAAGTCATACTGACTGTGTGCGCTTTCCTGATTAACCTTTAGTTGCCTTGTTCAGGTAAACTACACAGCTCTTTACAACAAGGTTCCCACATTAAGCATATTTCCATACAAATTAAAACAATGGCCGTAACTGCTACCTTAGAAAAGTTTTTAAAATTTTGGAGCACATTCAACAGTCTAGCTATATTTGCCTTAGAATAAAGGTTTCATAGCAGTTCCTCATAAGTTACTGTCAGCTACTACCTTTGGCCAATTTATTAGAGGCTGAGAATTCCTTCCACCTTTCCAGTGACCTGGATAACTCTGCTTCTTCTGATGAAAAGTCAATCCAGAATACATGCAAGAATCCCTCAGTCTTTCCTTAACCTTTAGTCTAAGTGGAAGACACTAAGCAACACTGACTTAAGATATACGTTTGGGTTTGGGGTTTTTTTTGGTTGGTTGGTTTGGTTTTTTTTTTTTTTTAAACAGATGGGGTAAGAGCTTCAAGTTATTAAGCTTTCTGCCTGCACTATTTTTCCTTATGTTCTGAATAGTGGAGACATCATATTACATAATTTTTTTCCCCAGTTAGGGTTTACTGCCTTTTGCAAACTGTATAACTCTTGATGCTAAAATCCCTAGTGCACTTGATTGACTGTATTTGATTGGTCAGGAGAAATTCCATCAGCTCACATCCGTTCGCCACAAATCTTCTAGAAATCCTTTCACAAACCAATTACCTCAATAGGTTTGAATGGTCTGCAAATATGAAAGGATTGCAGATTTTCTAGATGAAGTGTGGATCCTCACATAGCAAGTTTAAGCCAATTTAAAGGCTCTTCTTAGTCCACACATGGCAGCTTAAAAAAAAAAGGGAGAAATCACTATTTTTAAGTGGCCTATGTTAGCAGTCATGCCATATTACTGGGCTTATGCTACAGATGAAGAAAAGCTGCTGTTGTGAAAACAGTCCTGGGAAGTGACTCCTATTTTGGCAACTACCCTCACGGAAAAGTGGATTAAGTAACTCCTCTCAACTTGGCCATCTCAAAAGATTGTCACGGAAGATGGACATTCTCCCAGGTAAATGAGCTACCTCCATCCCATCAGCAGAGGACTGAAGAGACAAGTCGCAAGTTCAGTATTAAATCTCACCTTGATCCAAGTGCCTTGAGGGCAATCGAGCACACATGTCCAGGATGATGTTTCCTGTGAACTGCCATGCCAACTTAATTTACCGGCACAAATATTTGCTGCAGTTCTATGACCAAGGTTTCCAAGTGAAAACTCACTAACATCTGTCACGTACCCTTATCAGAGCTCTGAAATTTGTCCTTGCATTAAATGTCAAGCTTCAGAGCTAAGAAAAATAATTCATATTACATATTCAATGAAGGAGGAAGAAGGGAAATTATTTGATTCTCTGCCTTCTTCATCCACCTTCAGATAACACAGAGATAAGAGGTCAGCATGTGAGTGGCTGCTAAACTCTTGGCAACCTGTTCCTCCCACCCACTCATGACCCTCACATTCTCTCACTAGCCTGTGAGAAGAACCATGCTCCACATGCCGTATCAGTCTTCACACACCTATCTTACAAAGAAGAACTAAGGTTCAACAGCATTTGCTGAGAGAAGGCTGGAGGAGGCTGACAGGGGTCATCTGTAGCGTAGCATTACTACAGTGAGTCATCTGAAGACTTGATTTTTTTGGCCTGGCATCTCCATAATGGGAGATGTGTGTTATCTGCTGTAAAGAAACCAAGGTGCAACACAGACCAAGCTATACAAGTGTTATCATGCAAGTCTTTCTGGGTCAATTCCCTGCACTGTCAAAAAGTTAGTACCAGCAACTGTAATAGCAATTCTGGAGAACTTTCCCAATCTACCACAGGAGTCAATAAAAATGGAAAGGCCCTGAAGAAAGTATCTGATGGACAGGGAGGTGTCTATTTAACCGTACCAGTGGTTCTTCCTGACAGCCTGACTATCCTTAAGCCCCAGTAGTTTAAGTGGCTACAGCTACAGATGTTAGAGGAACCAAGCTATATGCAGCCTTGTTTCAAAAACCAAACACCTGGCTTCTAGTCATGTGCAGCTGAAAGATCCCTGATTAGGGGAATCCTGTAAGCCACCCACTCTAAATACTGCACAGCAGCCACTGGCAGGAAAGCACTGACTTTATAAATTGAACCAAGAAACTGACCCAAACTACACTTTTTTTTTAAATGAGTCCAAGTTTTTGTTACAATATTTACTCTTCCTAGTAAGCACACATTACTATATGAGAAGTAGGCTATATTGGCACTGGACACGTTAATGGATATTCAAGTTGAAAGTTGAGGACTTTTAACTAAATCCTGCTAATTCAGGTTATACCACGATTGTATTCAAGTCCATTCACAAAAACAATTAGCTGAGCTGCATATCTACATAACAGTTCCCAGAACAAACAATTTTACTGTCAGAAATAAAATTAAATGGCTTCAATGTTGAAGAGCACACAGTCCATCTCTCGAGTTGGTATTTCATGCAGATACAGTAGGGTTTTAACAATCTGATGAGAATTGTGTTTAGTTCTCTTGTAACACGACAGCTTTAAGCATCAGTCAAGTCAATAAGGACATTACTGAAGACAATATTGATACTTCAGCTGGAATGATCAGCAGTTCCTCCACAGGACCCAGTCCTGTTCCTACTATAGTCAAGTGACAGGCACAAACATTCCCAGGATAAAGTCCCAAGCCCATCAGCTCCCTATTAATATTCCTATATTTACTTTATTATAAGTATAAAAAAGTTACTTTAATTTGAACATAGCTACACTTTCCACACATGAATAGTATTTAAGAAAAGTCTTTTTACCTCTGTTGGTTTGTAGCAATCTACAAGAGTTTCCTAGAAGCAAAATACGAAAGCGTCAGTTCCAATACAGAATAACAGTGAACATAAACAAGTCTACAGTATGAAACCTGGCAAGGGAGTGGGGAAAGAAAAGGAGCAAGAACCAGGAATCACTGGATGAAGATGCCACTGAAAACCGAGCGTTATAGTAAGTCACCTTTACTCCCTAGGTGGATCAGAGTGATTTGCAACAGGAGAGAAATGATGGCTTCTTTCTCCAGGTTGGAAGCTACAAAATCCCTCTCTCCAAGAAAAACTGAGAAGAGGAGAATCCAAGGACATTTCTCCCAGCAATACACATGTGAAAAGTAGCTTTCTGTGAGAGCACCACAGTCTTTGTAATGCAGAAATACAAACCTTAGCTAGGTCGGGCATTCCTAGCAGGGTGGCTGGAGCAGCTAGTTTAGGCAGAAGCAGCAAAGCTATTTATGAACGCTGAGTAAATAGCCTGGGGCTACACCCCATGTCTCTGTGGCTGGGCAGTGAGCACTGAGAAAAGGGTGCCAATAGGCACTGCCATCAGATGTGGTGCATCTAAGCACTGGTTAGTCACCTCCCAGAAGTGAGCTGAGGGCAAACCACTGCTCTGGGACAGGTTTCCTTCCTTTAGTGCATCTGAAAAGATTATGAACAGAGACCCTCATATTGATTTTATATCTTGATTTAGATATATGTATCTCTACTAAGACAGTGATGTTTCTTTTCTTCTCCCCCTCATTCTTCCATTCATTAACTTTTACCTCAAGCAGGATTCAGAGAATTAGAGAGCTGGTTTGAATTATATAATTTCAGCAGACAGCTTCTGAATTTCCCTACTAATTCCTGTTGCTGACCATCTTATCCTTTCCTCAAGCTTTTAGACAAGTTACTCCAAGATAACTCGATGGTAACTTGATGGGTTCCAATTTCTAGGTAGTATAGACAGAGGAACAAAGTTTCCAGTATCCTAAGGACAAGGGAGGATTTCTGGTCTGTATATGCATGCATGTATATTGCTGCTGCAGTCAATCACAGAAACTATCCAGTCATCATAACTGACTCTCAGCCACATAATTTTTCTACGTGACTGTTCTTTATTTTCTTATGTTTTCTGTTCTTTATTTTATATACTTGTAAAAATAAGAATGAGTCTAATCTGCTTCAGCATATCTCCCTATATTACTGGATTCTTTGAACTTTTATTTACTCCTGTTATCACCTACCTTCCAGAAATTTTTTATCCTAAAGGATTTTGATTACTTTTGTACAGTCCAGTAGATTATGCTAAACTCAGACCTAGGAACCTCTCAGTTCTCATTCTACGCTTACAGTGGATTCAAAGATATGGACCCAGATGCATTAATTCAGCTACATTCTGATTGAAAATTAGAAAATAATACTACCTGTAATTTGAGAGCTCTCTCCTCTTCATTGGCTGCATCAAGAAGGTCATCAATGTCAATTTCTACATCTGGCATCTCTTCTTCCTGAAAAGCAAAAAATTCCCACTTAGTCCATAGAGATATCCTTCAACTAACCTCAAAAGCAGTCTAGTGATAGCACACATAACCCCATCTGCCTGGAGCCAGGCAAGAAGGAAGTCAGTAAGGGACGGTGGCTTGATTCCTTGCTCCCAGGCCAGCAGAAGGCCAAGCCCCAGCCACACCAGAGGTGACAGCTCCTAAGCAACCATTCCCTCACAGCCGGGACCTGTGTTACTAACCCATCCCCAGCAGCAAAAGTGATGTTATTCTCACAGTACGGGACAAGAAGATGAAGAGGTCAGGGCAGGGAAAGTAGGTGAGAGCTGCAGCAAGCCACAAAATTGCTTTGAAAACATTCTTGATTGGACTGCTTATTTTGTTACACTGTGGAAGATCTCCCTTGCTCAAAGGTGGCTTACAAAGATGACATACATGCCCCATCAGAAGAGCTCAGATTTCCAGTGCCTGCAGTGAAGCACAAAGTTTAAGGCATGGAGTATTTTAAGGAATTTTTTTTAAACCTCCACCACCCATACACTTCTCTCTTTGCATCAGACACGTTGATCCCTGAGTCAAAGCAGCAGTCCACACATTTTGAAAGACCCCTGAGCTCTAGAATCCCAATGAGAATTCATCGTCCACAGATACCACTGTTTATCGCATTTACAATTATGCAAAAAAATATTCTGCTGGCCTTTTTGACTTTTCTCATCATAAAAGGCACTTCAAAATGGTAAAGCAGCACCTCACTGCACATACAAGACACTCTGGTCTCAGGCTCTCCCCCACACCAAGTCCCACCCTCACAGTGGCCACGGTACCACAGACACATGGCTCCTCCGTTGCCCCTGCTCCAACCAAGGCAATGCATGGGCACTGCAAGCGTCCTCTCCCACAGGTACACTGCCATTGATCAGCTCACTGGCACTGCATCACCTTGGCACCTCCTGAATGAAAGCAGGGACCTAAAAGGGTCTAAAGGAGAGGGTGGATATGAGAGTCAGGAGGAAGCAACAAGACCACTATCCCCAGCAGCAGCTGTCTTTTGTACCCCACCAACACTCTTCAAGATCCTTTAACGAAGCATTTTGACAAAAACGTGGTGGTTCCAGCAATTTGCAAAAGTTTCAACAATTGTGAAATAATTTAACAGCTCCAATAGCAACTGCCACAGGTAACACCAAAATTACTCTTCTACTGGATAAAAGAAGAGTCCAAACATTAGCAAGGAAGATAACAAATTAGCCCGAGTTAATCTAATGAAAGTTTGGTACCAAAGTGCCAAACAACTACCTATATCAGAAGCTCCAGCTAAAATGCCAACTGCTCAACATTTATTTGGGTGTGAGGAGGAAGGACAGAAGTAGGATGATTAAATTCCCCATTCCCCATCTCTGAAGGAAAGCGTGCAGGAATACGATAGCGCAGCCGTGCAGGCTGTTAGACCCAATGAATAAAAATACACAAAGCACATCCTTTGCCCAATTAGCAGGTTCACTCTTTCAGCATGCATTTGGGTCAGAAAGAAGTGTGGGTATTGCTGAGTTGAATCACAAAAGTACTACTTACTGTAACACAATCTGGCAATAAGGGAGTTTCTAACCTCATGCTATAGACTCATTAGCAATTTAAACAATGGGGGGGAAAGGAGAGAAAAAGATTTCCACAGACTATATTCAGTAAAAGCGATCAGAATTGGAAGGGATAGAGATTAATTCATAACAGTGGTACGCCTACTTAGTAACTTACTATCCCAACCCTATACTAATTCACATATCACACTAAGAACAAGAAATTCACCAAATAGATAAAACGTTCAGTAGCTTTACTGTCTGAGCAGCTCATGATAAATACTGTTAAGACAAGGTGCCTGGAGTTATCATTAATACTGCAGGATTATCAAAATACACATCTATGGAACTGCGTAAATGCCAGTTGTGCCTCCATCTGCACTCAGAAGTGCTGTTCAGCACATTGTATCAGAAAAAATATTCACATTTTGAACTCTTGCCTGTCAGCGTGGCATTCTGGCCAACTGAAATGATACTGAAAGGCGACAGTGAGGGGGAATTCCCTAGAAGGTATATAATGCTTTTTTGTAATCACACTTCATTGAAGCTGAGCGCTCGTGAAAGGTTAGTTTTACTCTGATTGGTACCAGTCATGTGGGAGAAATCCTTGCTTCTGTCCCTCTTCACTCTTACCTTCTTCAAATCAACTTTCTCCTACATCTTCGAGGTTCACACTGCCATCAGTCCAGAGGGAAACTGTACCAGTAATTCACTGAAGCTTTGGTATAAGAGGTAACACAGCTCCTCTACATCAATGAAAGCCGTAACAAAAAAATAACTTAAGAATACTTCAGAAACAAGGGACTATAATTGTGTCTAACAAACAGACATTCAATTAAGTTACATTTTCTGTAAAAGATCACACGTATCTTCATCACTTCACAGCAGATTTGAACTCTGATACACAACACAAATGGAGGGGGAAGCCCCAAAAGGTAACTCGTGCTCTTATTTTTGGCTGAATAAACAAACATAATCAAAGCACTTTTTCCCCCCTCTGAACTACTGTGCCTGCATGATCTCAAGAGTTTTATGTTAGGCATGAAAAACACATGCTTAGGTCAGGAGCATGACCACTTCACAACAGCTGTAATGACTGTTTCTTCCTTCCCTCTGTCATGTCTTCTGTTTGCCTGATTTTATTGGTGAGATAAGTGTGGTTGATCCTACTACAATTAAGCAGCTAGATCCAGATTAGGCTGGGGCAAGCCTGAAAGCGGCTGTGCATAGCTGAAGGGTGGTATTTCAAGGGTCTTGTTAGCACCGTGACACTGTGCAAGAAAACCAAAGCACTGCCACATTCTGCTCCAATGAGAGGGAGACAAGGTGTTGCAAATAGATATTGGGGAGAAAAAGAAACCACAAGAAGCATGCTGACAGGGAGCAGCCTCCAGAAAAGCTAAAACAGAAGATGTGTGGGGTTGCGAGTGCAAACACCCATCAATGGACACAGTTGGGGGAGGGGAGGATGGACACTCTCCTTTGAAGCACCCTCTCCAGTTTGCATTAACAATGTAGGCAGGACATGAGCTGATTTCTGCTTGAGTATTCAAAAGTCAAAAAATATCACCAAAGTTAGCTTCCGTGCTATTTAATGCAACTTAAATTCAACCTTGCAGTGGAAGACAGCCCCATGGTTATTTAGGTTGCATGAATTCTTTGCAGGCTACTGGCAAAAGACTTTGGGGCACTGACATGCATTAAGTAGTAAATAGCTGTAGCAGTTTAAGACATTACAACCTCTCCAACTGCAGCCTCTGGCAGAGGTGATCACTGCCCCAGCAGTGAATGGAACAGAAACAGGTGAGCATCCCTTAGTGAGACCAGGGAAAAGGTTAACAGCCTCTGAAACCACTTCCCACAGCAGCTTAAGCCAAAGGGCTGGATTTTGCAGGGGCAGCTGAAGAACACTTGCACACTCTAGTCTGCTGACCCCGAGGACAGCACCTCCAGCACAGCAAGAGCAGGTCTGACATAGTTACAAGTATTTACTAATTAAACATTTATCTGAGGCTTTAAAATTTAAAGGACGATAGTGGGAAGTTTATCCAGAGGGCAACTATGAACCCAACTCCCAAATTAGCCTGCTATCCCTCATCCTCACTGCCCATTCACTGTGCACCATCTCATTCGCAGTGCTGGGAAATAACGAAATAGGTTTGTTTGGTTTTTACTTTAGATTTTAAGCTTGGGAGAGAAAGGAGAAGTTAAGTACAGCAAGAAAAGTTAAAGCCATCATTCGTATAGCGAGTTTGGAAGCAACCTGAAAGGACAGCAAGAGAAAGATGAAGGAAAAGGAGGGAAAGACGACCATACAATTCAGATCTATGAAAGTTTCATACCATATGAATCAGCGATTTCTCTCAAAGTCCTGGAAGATGGCCAATGTAAGTGACCAAAACCAAACTAGAAAATAGGACCAGTTCTTCTGGAAGTATCCATTTAATATATGAAAAGATTTATTTATTTATTTTTAAAAAGAGACATCTGCTGGACATCTAATACAGTCAGCTCTAAACAAGTTCATCTGCAGATATGGACGGCACTGCCCCAATGCAAGACAATGGTTTAAGTTTTAGGATGATAAATAAAAGTACCATAAATTACTAGGACTATAAGTCGTTCGTTGCATATGTAACCTGGTGGGATTATGAATGGATTGCACTTAGTACAGATAGAAGAACACCACCAAATAGTCATTTGTATGAAACACAAAGGAAAAAACCCCCTGTGTGTTCCTCGTTTCAAATCATTCAGTTGTTTTGGGGGACTTATGGGTCAGGGCAAAAGTAGATAAAAGTGAAAATAAGAAGGATAGTTTAAGTAATCAAAAATTATGAATCCATAATCAAAAGACAGCTCTTTTCAACTTAAAGCTAATCCTAATTAAGTGGAGAGTCAAAATACCACAGCTAAAATAAAGCTGTTTGCAACACAAAAAGGCTGCTAGTGTCTATTGATCGGTATAAAGAAGAGAAGATTAGGAAAGGTTGTTAAAGATGTTTAGAGACAACAAAAAATGTTTTCACAAATATATTAATGACAAAAAGAGAGCCAAGGAGAATCTCCATCCTTTATTGGATGCGGGGGGGAACACTGTCACCGAGGATAAGGAAAAGGCTGAGGTACTGAATGCCTTCTTTGCCTCAGTCTTTAACAGTCAGATCAGTTATCCTCAGGGTACTCAGCCCCCTGAGCTGGAAGACAGGGACAACGAGCAGGATAAACCCCCCATAATCCAAGAGGAAGCAGTTAACCTGCTATGCCACCTGGACACTCACAAGTCTATGGGGCCAGATGGGATCCACCCGAGGGTGCTGAGGGAGCTGGCGGAGGAGCTCGCCAAGCCACTCTCCATCATTTATCAGCAGTCCTGGTTAATGGGGGAGGTCCCGGACGACTGGAGGCTTGCCAATGTGACGCCCATCTACAAGAAGGGCCGGAAGGAGGATCCGGGGAACTACAGGCCTGTCAGCCTGACCTCGGTGCCGGGGAAGATTATGGAGCAGTTCATCTTGAGGGCGCTCACAAGGCATGTGCGGGACAACCAGGGGATCCGGCCCAGCCAGCACGGGTTCATGAGAGGCAGGTCCTGTTTGACCAACCTGATCTCCTTCTATGACCAGGTGACCCGCCTAGTGGATGAGGGAAAGGCTGTGGATGTGGTCTACCTGGACTTCAGTAAGGCCTTTGACACCGTCTCCCACAGCATTCTCCTAGAGAAGCTGGCGGCTCACGGCTTAGACAGGTGGACTCTGCACTGGGTCAAAAACTGGCTGGACGGCCGGGCCCAGAGAGTTGTGGTGAATGGAGTCAAATCCAGTTGGCAGCCGGTCACGAGCGGTGTTCCCCAGGGCTCAGTATTCGGGCCGGTCTTGTTCAATGTCTTTATCAATGATCTGGATGAGGGGATCGAGTGCACCCTCAGTAAGTTTGCAGATGACACCAAGTTGGGCGGGAGTGTTGATCTGCTCGAGGGTAGGAAGGCTCTGCAGAGGGACCTGGACAGGCTGGATCGATGGGCCCAGGCCAACTGGATGAGATTCAACAAGGCCAAGTGCCGGGTCCTGCACTTCGGCCACAACAACCCCAAGCAGCGCTACAGGCTTGGGGAAGAGTGGCTGGAAAGCTGCCTGTCGGAAAAGGACCTGGGGGTGCTGGTTGACAGCCGGCTGAACATGAGCCGGCAGTGTGCCCAGGCGGCCAAGAAGGCCAATGGCATCCTGGCCTGTATCAGAAATGGTGTGGCCAGCAGGAGTAGGGAAGTGATCGTGCCCCTCTACTCGGCACTGGTGAGGCCGCACCTCGAATACTGTGTCCAGTTTTGGGCCCCTCACTACAAGAAGGACGTCGAGGTGCTGGAGCATGTCCAGAGAAGGGCAACGAGGCTGGTGAAGGGTCTGGAGAACAAGCCTTCCGAGGAGCAGCTGAAGGGAACTGGGGTTGTTTAGCCTGGAGAAAAGGAGGCTGAGGGGAGACCTCATCGCTCTCTACAACTACCTGAAAGGAGGTTGTAGCGAGGTGGATGTTGGTCTCTTCTCCCAAGTAACAAGCGATAGGACAAGAGGAAATGGCCTCAGGTTGCACCAGGGGAGGTTTAGCTTGGACATGAGGAAAAAAAGTTTCTTTACTGAAAGAGTTGTTAAACATTGGAACAGGCTGCCCAGGGAAGTGGTTGAGTCACCATCCCTGGAAGTACTTAAACGTGTAGATGAGGCGCTTAGGGACATGGTTTAGTGGGCATGGTGGTGTTGGGTTGACGGTTGGACTTGATGATCTTAGAGGTCTTTTCCAACCTTAATGATTCTATGATTCTATAGCAAGAAGAGACTCAGAAGTGCCAGGGTTGGGGACACTTGCAGTAGGAACAAGAATCCTCAGTGGTACAACCCAATTACTAAATGACCATATGTTTTGTCCAATCCTAAAATATTAACAGCAGTAATGTCATATCAGCCATGATGATCTAATGTTAGACACGCAAAAAAAATTCTCCCCTTTCTGTTGGTCCAGATGAAGTGGTTCATGCAACAGTGAATATTAGTTCGCACAGTTGATTATCAGTGAACACATTTAGGATGCTCCTCCCAGTATGATACAATCCTGGTCATGCAGTTACATACTATTTTCTCCCCCATCAGACACTTATCTCATTAGCAACCAGTCAGTTGAATGTGAAATCTCAAAGGCACCACAGCATGTGAGGCCCCACACCCCTGAGCACATGCCATCCTATCTTGGCTCCAACCAAGACTTAGAAAGTCTGTGTTGCACCCAGGCTGTTCTAACCAGAGCAGCAGCCTCTTCCACCAACACCAGGTCTACCTTTCTTCATCACTTGTTTATTAAATAAAAGTGCAGAGACATTAAAGGCAAAGTTACCAGATTTGTCCACTCATTTTGAGTCAATGATCCTACTGTTTCTGAATAATTGTAATTTATCTGTGGCATTGTAGCTATTTACAGAAACCTCCTGTGCTGAGCCTGTCTTCAAGCCTGACCTCATGTAGATCCAGTTAAATACCCAGAAAGGGAGGGACACTAAGTGTCCACCCGTCAACAGAATGGCTTATGCAAGTTGCCCAGTATCTCACAGGAACACCAACTGCATCTATATCTACATAACATGGTATGAATAGCTAGATAAAAGTAAAGGACACTGTTTTATCTATATGGTCTAGATCTGATCTACCCTCACCACTGGAGCTAGTAGGGGACTGTGCCCATAGCCTTGCAGACACACCACTAGAGGGAGGTAACACTTTACAAACACAGCAAAGGCCCCTGAGGTTGCTGGTAGAGCATGGAAAAGCCTTCGAGACCTAGATTAAGTTCTCAAGTCTGGAGAACAGCAGTCTAACTTTTGTCCTCAAGTAACCATTTCCCTCCGCTCCTGTTCTTAAAAATTTAGTCCTCAGCTTTTACTCACAGCTTGGTTACTGCAAAATCCTACCTCGTCTGCTCCTACTTTTTGGGGTATTGCTTCTACTTCCTTCCTATGTACCCTTTCTCCTCAGCTGAGGGCCAGAGGAAGGACCACTGCAAGTAGGGAAAGGAGCGAGACTCAGCTCCCAGGCACCATGACCAGGGCTCCCTACCAAGACAAACTGCAAGAGCCCAGCCCTTCCTGGTTCCCTATAGAGGAAGCTTGTTCACATAAGACAATCTTTGAGCTTATTGCCAAACTTTAACAAGTTTGGGCACATGACAAGGACAAGTGAAAGAGGGGAGATGCTTGATTAAACTGAGAACAATTTCATGAACTGGCCACAGGCATCTCCAACAAAGCAAGTCTGCTCCCTCCTAAATTTCCAAGATCAGATATACCAGAGTTTCAACTAAGCTGTTGAAAGTTCTCATATAATGTGGAAAAACACTTTCCCCCCCCGATTTTAATCTCAACATCAGAAATAACTGAACTCTTACCTAAAAATCTTTCCAAGATATTCCAGCTGAGGGAGGCACCTACTGCAAATCTCTTCAGCTCAGATTATTTCAATGTGGACAAGTTTAACGTTTTAAAAGTGCTTCCCAGTTGTTAAAATCAAGGGTAATGCCAAGAACAATGCTTATGGGCCTCTGCATGGAGGAATACACACCTTGCTGTAAAGCAGAGGGGGACCTTACCTAGGAATCATCAGTGCCTGGCAATAAAGAGGATGTAACAAAGCTGTGGGGAAAGGATATTAAGCTAGATGAGAAAGATGAACAGACAGTCACACGCACACACACACAATGATAGTGTCTACACAGGCAGGTACAGCTGGACCTTAGCTTGCTCAGCCAGTGTGCACAAACTGCATGGTCCAGAAGCTATAGCTGCATTAGTGCAGCTTTCAGACCAAGACAATAAACCTTGTTGGCAGAGCATTTACATTCAGGTGCCATAGTTTATTAACACAGCAAACAAGTTTCCAGACCAAAGCTTACTCACATCCACCTAGCTCAGAGAAGAAAGAGCTAGCTAAAGCCTGTCTGCATCTGCCAATTCACCTTATGTTGGTTAGTAGATAGATGGGCCAATAGCCTGAAGCTTAGATCAGGAAAAGCACATCTTACTCCCAAGGAAATCCCAAAGAGGAGACCTATTGGAGATTGACGTCTGAACCCAGGGAACAGGGAGCACTCTCAAGCTCCCAGGTCTAAAGCATAACCTAACACCATCCCAGATCCATGTCAGTATGCAACTTAGGGGTGTGTTGCCCCCAACCAGAGACACACTATGAGAAAGTGCACAGGATTACATGTTAAAAACGATACCACCATGCTCCTTGGACAATTGGAAGAGCATGCCCATCCCGCCATCTAGCCAGCCTTCACTGAGACAGCGTGGTTAGGAATTCTTCCTTCTCCTTCCTCCCCTTATCCCAGCACAAGCAAACACACCCACTTCAAAATACAGAGACAGATTTGCAGAAATAACCTTATTTAAATTAAGTCAGTAAAGTCTGGAAGGACAACACTGACTGGGTGGAGGATATGACAGTGACTAGATCCCTTTGCACTTTCCAGGCTAGTACTTTCTGTATAAGTCATACCTTCAACCTATCAGTATGTCTATACACACCACTTTAAGCAGCTGAACAAGTGACTCATGAAAACATGAGTCCTGTGAGCTGAAGCTTCAAAGAGAAGGGAGCTCACTCTTGACCTCCAATGAGCAAGGAAAAAAAAAAAAGACTACTGAAGCTCCCTCTTTAGCTTTAGATCAACAGCTCCTTCATTATTCCGGTGAAGGACTACATAGCTTTCACAGTATTGTCAACTGCAAATATTTGAAAAAAGCACACAGGGCTGCAAAACCATACTGTCACAAGGTGACAGTAACCTGTAGGTCTAACACACTCATCTAGATGAACAAACTAGAGTATGCTCTCCAATAGACAGCAGTATGGAATCAAAGGGAAAATGAGACTGGGGTGAGAAGGGCTTTTACTGACATTTCATATAAGCCATTTGCAAGCGTTTTGGTGAAAGATACGGTTCCTTTTTATAGGCTTGGTAAGATGTCCTAAAGTTAAACCTAGTTAAAAAAACCACTAGCCCATGGTACATCTGAAGCAAATGGTTTCCTTGGCCAAAACACAAAAACCAGACAGAGGAGAGGGATCCTGTGAGAATGTCTCCTTAATGGCTGGGACTCTTATGAGTTTTGAATAATCAGGATCACTGATTCCCTTCTGAAGGCTATGAAAGGGGGTAAAGTTAGCCGAGAGACACAGAGGAAGAAACACAGAGCTGAAGTATAAAGGGCAGCCTCTAAGTAGCTTGGCCTCCTCCATACCCACCACTATCCCCATTATCATTTCCTATTATACAGGTAGTAGACCAGTTTGAGCGATATGTCCCTTACAGGCAAGACAGGGACCCAAAGTTTGGATTTAACCAGCCTCCACAATGACAAGTTTAGAGATTTTTTTAAATTTAAAGGGATGCAGTCAAACAATAGGGACATGCTCCCTCTGTGAGTTACATTATCTGACAACATAACTTGTCAACCAGTACTCTCTTGCAAGCTGCCTGGAAAGCATAAATCATGAGGGTCACAGGCTTGGAGGTTTGGTTTTGGGTGGTGGGAGGGAGGAATTCAGGACAGAATGATGTCAAGCAGGACAATCCCTGTCTAAGGATATCACCCTAGGCAAACTGAGACACTAATCCTGTATATTAGTGTTACTTATCAATAGCCAAGAACAGCTCAGACTTCCTTACTTAGAAACAATTATAAAGAAAAAACATGGTGCAAAACAAATTTAAAACAACTTCTTGAAATCACTTAAGTATAAGGGCATCTTAATGTCCATGTATGTGCCAGGAGTTAGGTTCAGCTGTAGCTTCAGAATTCAAATGGAAATGAAAAATATACTAACAGGACAATGACTATACAGCACACAGAAAACACTTAAAATTCTAGTTATGAACCTCATTAAAGCAATTAACAACAACTGATATTTTCAATAAGCAAGGGAGGAGCACCCACTCAAGCCAAGTTCTTCCATCTCATTATCCAAGCTGGCTCTTTCTCTTCCTTCAGTCACTGTAAACCATTGTTTTCTGTTTCAAGCTGGCACTGCCACAGATCGGCCTCTCCTCTTGGCTCTCAAGCAACTGCAGAGCAGATGAAGTGGACAGATGCTATTCCAATTACAGGTTCCATTCAAAGAGTCAGCCCCTCTAAAGCAGCACCACACAGCCCGCATTTTTATTATAAAATAGTGCTCAAGTACACCAAAATAGCAACAGCACAATCCTGGCACCTCAGTGACACTAAAAGAAGCAACTCTGTTGTGCCCTTACTTCAGCTGGGTGCCCCTGTCAACGTGGAGGGATCAGGGTTACGGGCAGAGATAAGAACATCATCCCTCAATGCAATTACTATGAAAGCTCCCTTTATGGGCAAGCCTTTCTGAAAGAGGATAGGGAAAGGACCTCCACATCCAGAGCAAGGGTCCCCACCCAGCTTCCCTGAATATCTTCAGCCTCCCCCAGAACACAAGCCTGCCTGCATTGACACTCAACAGAGGCAGCTGCTGTCTTTGCAGATGCCATTGCAGTTTTGCCTTTCCTTCAATTAGGGCTAGAGGGTAGAAAGACAATGGCAACACCATGATTTCCTCTGGACAAACTCCTTACAGCTACAGGCTACACAAATGCTAAATTTAAGTCAGCTGCTTAGGTCCTACATCAGAACATGGTTAGCACATATAACATTTTACCCTGTGTAAGGGTTGGGGGAAGGGTAAAATGGCCAACTGTGTCAGAAGTCAGCTTGAAGAGGGGAAGGGAAGGTTAAGTTAAAGCACAGCAAGACAGGTACAAGTACTGCCAAACCATTCACTGAAGTGAAGTCACTCAGGGAAAGGGAGGCAGGGCCAATTTCAGAGGACAACTCAATATGTAGAGGCTACACAACTAAAGGTTTTCAGAATTGGAGCAATGGAAAAATCTGGACCGCTCTCCTGCTATGGTGTTCTGATGCACTGCAGACAGATGCTGCACATCATGTCTAAACTGCCTTAGTACCACACAGTTATGCCAACACAAGGCTTGGAATAAAACATGGTACACTTAGCATACAACAAAAGAGCAAGTAGTTGAAAAACTGTTGACATATTTACTTGAAGCTCGCACTTTATAACAGTAGTAGCTTGTAATAGACAAAACATCAATATTTCCACGAGCTGTTTCAATGTAGATTCTGGCCTACCTACACTCAAGAGTGATGGCAACAGGCTTTTCAAATGGAGGTCAGGGGCTCTCTTATCAGTAAAGGCTAACCAGCCATTAAAATTCACTGTATACTTCTGCATCAATGTGACCACTACTGTCAGAGATGCCTCTGTGTTTATATAGATCATATGAGAATGCCATGGTGACCTCAGTCAAATGCTCTAAAACTAGCTCTGCAGAAGAGGAAGCCTTGGTCCTCTCTTCCCACAGTTCTCTGTTGCTTGCTAGCAGGGCCGCAAAGCTGCTATTGAAAGAATAATGTGTTAGGAGATCTAAACTGGAGTTTTACTGCACTTCAAACTCTTGCCAATTCAGTTGAGGCTGGGCTTGCCTAGCAGACACACTGCCTACTGTCGGTCACCAACACGCCCGTCAAGTTTTCTTGGCTGGTAGGAAGACTTTCTGTGCTCTTTCAGAAGGTCATGCCTTTTTACTTAGACACCCCTAGAGCCAGCATGGGCTAGCTGCCACATTTCACTGGCTGCATTCTCCCATCAGCAGCAGGGAGGTAACTTTGTATGCGTGGATGCAGCCTGCAACTCCATAAACAGCACTGGAGGCTGTGCAGGTGCCTCAGTCAATAAAGATAAATAACCCATCCTTTTACTTTTCTTCTCCACACTTCTGTTCAAAAAGCCCTCAGGTTTGTTTTTTTTTTTTATATTATATGAGAGCTAAGGAAGTAATCTGCAAAGAATCAACAGGAGTACTTTTCCTCTAATTAGCTGCTAAATGGGCTTTTACAAAAGTAAAAAAATGCATACACACACTACTTAGGGTTGGTTTTTTTTTTAGCAAATTAATTTCTTGGTATCATGTGTTTTAACAACACGTTCTCAAAAGAGCCTATTATGTAGGTGACTGAAAATACTTATCCTGGGCCCTGGACTCGCTATTTTTAGTTTGGCATTTATCTGTTCCTTGAATGGGTGACTGAAACACTAGTCAGGGGTCACACATTTGCAGTGCTGACTCTGGTCTGTCCATACACAGTAGCTCTTGTATAAGCAGCTGTTTAGGAAGCACTTGCTCAGATCTCCTGACACAAAGCATCCAACAGTGAGAAACCAAAATAGGTTCAGACTTGGAACAGAACAGCTTCTAAGAATCCCATGCTGGCCAAAAAACACAGTTTGGCAAGCCTTGCTTGGTTTGTGGCCCCATCATTCATTTAAATACTTCTATTGGTTCATTTGGGAAATGAAAGTTGAGAGTCAGATGCAACTTGTTATTTACTCTTATTTTACCATATGGGTATTTGATAACTTCAGAAAAATTGTGACATCCCTTAAAAATCAGGTGGTTTTAACTATGACACTGATGCAGCTGCCCAGTACAACAGAAACAACAAACTGTTCTCTTGAATAGGCAGAATACCTCTTTGTGCTTTCCTCTCCTGGCTGGGAAATCCTTGCCTAGTCTACAAGGAAAAGTCATCATGATGCCAATGCAGATGCAGCTGCTAAGTTAGAAAAAGGCATCTTTCCCCAACATTTCCGTACAGACAAAATAGCACAAGTCAGTAAGAAATGTACAAGGAAAGCTCCATTTCTCTACCGCTTGACAATTTAATAAATGTCTTATCTAAAAAGTTTGTATCAACAGAAGATAGAGCAAACAAGTAAGTGCTGGAAGGTGAAAGTTGAACATAAAGTTCAGACTATATTCTACCATTGGTATAGGTGTATTAATTCCTTTCAAAAATGGGGATTTTCAATGGAAGCATTCAGTTCTTTCTTGCATTCAAGCGTCGTTTTTCCAGCTGGTTTGTTAACTGGGATTTCTGTCTTGCAGCATCACCCCTCCTTCATACTTCCAAAAGCACGATTTCATTACCTGACATATGTGCTCACAGGTCCTATGTGTCATCTCATCCTGTTTCAGTTAACACCTAATTGCCAGTAAGTTTTAGCCCACTCTTTTCCAAAATCCTTTTATTATATCTAAGTGTAGCATATTTGAAAGGAATTTAGGCTTTAGGCTTCATTTTAGGATACCTCCATTTAACATCTCTAAGAAGTCTGACAAAAAGGTTTTCCCATTCATTTAGTTTCAAGGATACACATTCACTCTTTCCTGAGAGTCTCCGAAAAACACGTTGTAAGGAGGCAGTGTATTTCCACATGAAGAGCACATCTTTGCAACCAGAGCACTGAATGCAAGAGAAGAGTTCACTGCAAAGAAGTCCAAAGCACCACTAAAAGAAAAGCTTCCAGTAAACCCTTCTGAGTCCCAACTCCCCCCACATTCTTCTACTCATTTCACTATGAAGCCCCCTATGTCCCTATGGGCACATTTACCTATCCCAAGAGAAGCGAACCTTTCCTCACTACCAAAGAATTGCGCTCTAAACAGCCAGCCAACCTTATAAATGGTGTTGCCATCTTGAAAATGCAAACTGAGCAAGTATCATTTGACAGAGTCTGCAGATGATCTGCAACAACTGTTTTAAGAACAGATACCAGCCTAACTGCCTTCCAAGGTAGCCTACAGCATCAGGACCTCCCATTTCAGCTCCCAGGATCCTTAAACAGTGCACTTTTTCAACTGAATTCTCACTTTGCTGTGGTCATCCTAAAATTTGTTCTCCTTCTCCTGCTTCAACTTCAAGATTTATCTTTCTTAAGCAGATGTCATAAATATGTTAAAAATATTTCCCTCCATTTTTCACAGAAACACAAATATCCAAAGTCACAACTTGTCAGCAATCTCTTATCTGCATTGTTCGAAATGGTCACAGGCTGAAGAAAAACATGTTTCTCTTCCCAGTGGCATTCCAGAATAATTAAGTTATGGATGATATGGATATTTCTTTTTTTTTTAAGGAATAAAAGCTTTGTAGTTCCATAACCATAGCCTGAAGAGTCATTTAAGGCAGACTGAAGGACAAAATTATAACATAAGGCAAGATATTTGTTGTTTTGTCTTGGTATAAAAGTGAAAAAATGAAGTCATTCTGAAGCATCTAATTTACTCACAGCTTTACTTTTTAAATGCTAAAGAGCCCATCATCTTCCAGGACATGCTATCTTGCCAGCAGCAAACATGTGGCAGACCTTTTCACATTGGATAATGAAAACTTGTGGTGAGCTACATGATCATGACAGTATTAGCAAGCCCAAAACAGAATGGAGCTAAAGCACTGCGGTGTCCCTCTGCTCCTCGGATACACAAACAGGCAATATTTTCCAGCACAACTGTAAAAATTCCAGATGCTCAAGCAACAGCTGCTAGCCCTCACAAATCACTGTAGCTGAAAGATGATGCAGGCAAACAGAGCAAGTCCAGAACTGATGGGCCCTTGAATGAGATGAACTTACAGACGGGCAATATCAAGAACAGAGAAATTGCAATTGGGCTGAACTAAAGGGAAAGAACCCCAACAAGCTGCTTTAGGATGAACGCTATTTTTTTCCCCCCTTTAACAGCACAAATCCCATGTACATGCTAAAGAAAACAACTGCTTAAACTTGTTTCCTATGACTGAAATGCAGCTCTGGGAAGGAACTGTTTTTGAAAAGCCTCATCAAGCCTAGCCCTTCATTACTGTGTTGGAGCCCTGGTAGAAGTGCTATAATCCTCACGTTTTCAAGTTAAGAGTAGTCTGTCACTCTTCTGTTAAGTATGTTAATTAACACAGTAGGCAAAAAAAGGTGGGGAGAGGAAGAAGGTTTTAAGGGGAGTGTAATTTTCTCAACTATCCCTTAAATGCCGGAAGGAGCCACCTTCAGTTATCAGGGATTCCAAAGCTTCCCAGAAAGGAGAGAACTCGCATGCGTACTCAAGATCCCATTTCTTAAATAGTTTCCTGGTTCTGTAGGACATCACACACCAGGACTATATGGGATCCAAAGCACTTCGGTGTAAATCAGAGATGCTCTGCAACTCCTGGAAGTCCAGAGCACAGTCAGAGCAATGCTTCTGGTTACCACTGAGTTTCCAGAAGCCAAAACAAGGAGGTGTTAGCAGGGGCTTTGTCTGCAGCCAGCTACACACAGCTTTTCAGACAGAACCCAAATGAGTACAGCAGTCTTTCAGTTTTCTTCTGAAGTTACTGACCGACTATGCAAAGCATTTCCAGCAGCTTTGGTATATTAAAAATACAGCCGAACAGTAGCTTCATTCAGTTTGATGTTATACTGAATTGTAATACTATTTCATGTTACACCATCCAACAGCATAATATATACACAGCATACACATATATACACACTAGCCCTTCAGAAGCATGTTAATAGACCACAAATATGCACCTACGTACACATATGTATGAACAGTTACCTGTTGTTACAGAAAGTTACCAGAAGAAAGAATCTGTACGCAGATCTCTGCAATGAAAGTATAGGTAGCAAGGCCTTGAAGGAGCACAGCTTGCCGTAGCACAGCAGAGCATATTAACAAGCCATCTGCTCATTATAACAAGCTCAACAGGATTCATCTTCTAGCTGCAGAGATGCTACCTACAGCACACCCCTTGATCAAGCCGACAGTTGTTGGACATTGCCAAAGTCTTGCCACATCCCTTTCAGAGAACATGTTATATGTCTCTGCCACCAGCACAGTCTGGATTTAAAAACTGCTTTCCCAGGAGGCTGTGCCTTTGAGCAGAATTAGTCACACTAACAAGCAGCCCAGAGTCAGGTTCCTCCAGCTAGAGATACGCAGACATAACCAACGCTATTTGCTTAAAGCTCTCACCTTCTGCTCTCACCTCATAGAAAGATGCATTGTATTTCCAGGACCACAAGCACTGAAGAACATGAAATCTGTTCTCAGAAGAGATACTGGCTCTTGAAAAAGAGACAAGAACAACATTTCTCTCTAGTCCTTTGCAAGCAAGATGACTAGCCTTTCAGTCTCTCCCCCCCCCCCCCCTTGCTATGTCTCTCCCTTCAAACAGAAGAGTTATAAAACAGCTGTTGCTTTCGCCAGCTTTGTGAGAGGCAAAGAGCAGCAGTCAGAAGTAGCAGCAGGGGAACAAGACTGTAACATACTCCAGGTCCCATCTGTTGAGAATGGGCAACAGAGGGCAAGGAGACAAATAGGGACTCCAACGTACAGTCAAACAGCTCCTTTCTCGCCACCTATCTTATGTTCTTTGGCTCAATATCCAGTGACTGCAAAGGAAAGGACAAAACTCTTCAAGTTAAATGTACAACATCAATCAATTTAGTATCCTGACAGTGTTCACAAGCAAGTCGTTTAATTAATACACTGTGCAGCCAGTATTTTGGCTTAGTTGTTACTCTGCCATGTGGCAAACTAGACAAAGCAGATGGTCAATAAGCTCTGTTAAACTGTCAGGGCCAGCTATTATGAGGAGACGCAAAACAGCTCTCTACTAGTTCCAAAATTTTTAAGCTAAGTCTCAGCAACCTCAGTTCAGTTCCTTCTCCTAGAAAAGCTGGCATCAAAAGAATCAAGACTAAACTAATAACTTTCCCAAGGCTCCAACCCTGAAGTTTAGAGCACGCCAGGTCCCATCCTAAAAGACGCTCAAATTCATTAAAAGGCGCAAAAACGTGAGAATAGCCAGTATCATCTGCACTACACTAAGAAACCACTTGTGAAATCAGCTGGTTTGCATCTTAAAAAAAAGTGTAGCACTTAAGTCAGGAGAGCTAGGATTGAAGTCGAATATTAACAGCCTTTGAATTCCAAACAGGGAGACCAGCACAGCATGAGTCTTACTTAAAAGGATGAATCAGTTAACAAGTCAAATTTCAAACTACTTTCTGCTCCTCACCAAGAAAGTTGTTGTCACAAACTCTGAAACAATCTCAGACACTTTACCTCATGTACCTCCATATAGTACTTTGATCCTTACAACAAAGACAGATGTTCTGAACAAATAACCAAGCAGAGTTGAAGTCTGGTTCAGCAAACAGCACCAGCTTTGCCAGGTTAGAGGAGAAGGTTTCTGGCAGGGTACACAGCTACACCTTGTTTTGTTCTGCTAAAATCCACCTCTTCCCACTACAGTAGCCTCTCTGCCTGCTCACCAAGAGACATTCATGTAGGGGCCTTGTTCTGAGGCATCTCCAGAGACAAGTGTTCACATTTTGACAAAAACATGCCTCTGCTTCCCCTACCAACTCCCACGACAGCAGGCTTTCCCTCAAGGCCTTCAGGTGGTACAGTTTAACTTCTGTGTTTCACCCAAGAAAAAGCACACCATGTGGTTTTAGAGCGGAGCACTGTTATGATAGCCCTAATCCCAGCTGCAGCAAACCATGACATACATGCAGCCCTGGGGCTCCACAGAGCTCTTCTGAAATGAAGCATCAAATAAGGAGACTGGTATTTCTGTAGTGCCCAAGCAAGGTATGTTACAGTTTACCTGAAGAAGATGGGAAGTTCTGCTTTCCCAAATAAAAGCAGCTGAACCACTACACCAGGAGACTAAGAACAACTAACTTTTATTAGTCTGTAGTACAACAGACCAACATCTTAAACAGAGCCATCCAAATAATGAATGTGTTTGCTTAGCACAAGGTAAAAGTGAAGTTTTATCATATTTTAAGGCAAACTTTGACAACTCAAAGGCTCATGCATCTGCATCCATAGGCTTCAGTCCCACCTACATAGGTTATCATATTGACTATCACAATGCCAGCATGTTTTGCTCCCAGGACCATAAGGAACCCAGGTAATGCCTATGTGTACTGCTCCCTGGCCATATAATGGCTAAGCACAAGACATGCCTTCCTGCGTTAGCGCTACATCTAGCTAAAGTAGCTAAAGTTTGCTTAGGATTGAAAAGTTTTGAGCCCAGTTCTCTGTAAACCCCCATAAGAGGCTAGAAGCTTAAATGTGTCTTTCAGGCCTCAGAAGATATGGAATAGTGTTGTGAAAATACTGTAGTTAGAAGTTGGTTTGATGATGCCATTTCTTACTGCATTTTAACATTTATATTTACAGTAATTGAAAGTCTCCCTTAACAGACAAACTGCAAACTTTACTAGAGAGTCTTGAGAGGGTGTCCAGTGAGCCGATGCCCCTGTCTCTGCAAGCTCATGAAAGAAAAGTTCTGGAAGTGTCCTTCTAGAAAGCCACCTTTGTTCACAAGCAAAATATTATCAGTTAAACCTTCTGCCACCCAGAACCTTTTCAGGGTCCAAAATGGCTCTCATCTTTACCATGCTACTTTGAGGCCAGCTACCTCAGATGAGAGCTTTAGACTACCAACAGCTTTTGGATGGATCCTCCACAAGCTCACTTCAGTGTGTTACAGTCACCATCACTACACACTTCAGCACATTTTTCAGGCAGTACTATCATTTGTGTTTGCAACTAAGTACCTATCACAGTAGGGCTCTACTCTTAGTTGCTTGGTCTTGCAAAAGCTCCTGCAACAGCCAAAGTCCTTTTAATCATAAGTTCGCTGGCATCATTCAGAAGCTGCTGGCAAGAGAAATTAAGGAGTCAAGAGACAGATTCACTTTGTTTGTCTAAATTATCTCATGATTTGTGTAATATGGGCTCAAAATTTTGTGTCTTGAACTCAGTCGATACAATATATTTACAGCAAGGAGCTAGACCAGCTTGAGCAAGCATCAGGTAAGGCTGTAACAGCATGGGTTTCCTCCTTCTGGACAACATTGGCTAGTTTCTAGCCTCTGGCCGACTATCAAGGAACCATTCAAAGAATTTACCTGGATTCACACCTCAGCTACTCATTCCTGTGAGTTTCACTTTCCTTCCACTGTCTTGCATCTTGGAAGCACTTGGAGGTTAGCCTTCTCCTTTCTTCACCTTCCCTGCTTTCAAACACGATCACATGACAACCAAGATTCATGCACATGAAGCCGCTTAGTATGTAAACAGTCATACCTAACTCAAGAGCAGCCATCTTCCAGAATGAGACCTTTATCTGATCAAAATCATTTGTGTTGGGCAACGTTTTTAATTTAAGCTACAAAAATGACCTTTTTTTTTTACCAAGGCCCAGGACTCACAACTTGGGATTTCTCTCATCTGGCTTTCTATGTCTACCATCCATCTACAGTAAACAGGAGACTATAAAGGGAGAGTCAAGCAATTATAGCACAGAGGTCTGTCTCACAGCAGATGAATCTTACTAATGGTATCTCTCATATACCTGCATGGAAGACCTGTATCCTCCTGTTTTGGGAGTAGCTGAAGTTCACTGCTACTATTTTTGATCCTGAAGGCAACATACAGCATTATCCTAGTCCAGGAGAGCTAGAGCCAATGCCCTTCTTCAGATCTTGATAAAGTTAACCAGTGTGCCTTGGGAAAGGTTGAGTCAGGAGATGAGACTAAAGACAGACTGTCTTAAAGTCTGGCTGATTGTGTTACTTATACTGCTTCTCCAGAAGAGACAAGTTACAAATCACAATTAATGTCATTTAGTTTTTCCATCTGTTACACTATTTTAAGACTAAACTTTTTACTACCAGATCAAACGAAATACATCAGAAGTTTTAAAGATGGGCACTACCAGCTGGCTACTTTGACCACCCAACAAATGTTAATTTCAGTGCCAAAAAACCCCCAAACAAACCCTAGCCTGCCTCAAGTTAAACATTTAACTTGGAAAGATTTTAATTTAGTCAATATAGTGCAGTAGTCTTTTCTGTAGAAAACTATTTTCTACTTCCAGATACCAAGAAAAGGTAAATACAATCTGAGCATCCTTTCTGCTCCAGTTCTTAAATATAATTTAGCTTTTTCTCATTAGCACATCTTAGTCAAAGAGCTGACTATTTTGCATTCTTCTCACATTATTCCACCTTTGAAATCAAAGATAGGATTGGAAATGCAGGAGAAGAAAATTTCAAGCAGTTAAACATTACAACTTAAAATAAAATGGTATATGTAAAGGACAGCAGTGCTCTCACTGACACACTGTACTTAGCATATACATTCAAACCCAGAGTCTTTGGGTGGCAGTGAAGTATGTATAAGAAACATACCATCATTATCCCATGGGGCATAGATAAGGAACTAACTCCAAGGAATCCAAAAATAAAGTCCTTCAGTGGAGCTCCTTCTCAGATGACCCAGGCCTGCAAAACACCTGCATATAAACCAAATACCTGCAGCAGCCTATTTCCATTCTAGGGACAAAATGATAGCCGTAAGTAATCACACACCTTCTGCAAACAGAAACACCATTAAGTCTGACCTCACAATCATGGTACAGAACTGATGCCATCAAAAGGAATCCAGAAGCACTCCTGGGCGTCTAATTTAAAGTATCAGTTGTGTGCTAGTCTATGTTTAATACAGAACAGCCAGTTCAAAGGAACTTTGAATTCAAAGTATAATACCGTGTTAAACAAACAATCAAGTTATTTTTAACTGGCTACTTTTCTTACAAACATCCAAAGTCTAAGATGTGAGGCCCTTGTAGAGATCAGCCTGGACACAAACATGTTCATGAGGAAGACTCCCATAATCTTTTCCAGATTCTCACAGGCCTGTTTCTATTTCCACCTACAGATTTTCTCAAATGGGAGATATTCCAGGAACACCAGAGACGATAATCAAGTCTTCAGACATGAAACTGCATGAACATGCACGCAGAAGCAGGTGGAAGGAAGGGAGTAAGATCAAAGTCAGGCACTCCCTTTCCCTCCCTGGGAAAAAAAGATAAGAGAGGAAGCTCCATGCTGCTCCTGTCTCATATTTCTGTTGTTTCCCTGCTTTAAAATATTTCAGTCATCAATAGTTTTCAGCACAAACTACATCCCATGCATCCTGAAACAGCTGACTTCCACAAGACCTCTTGTAGAAGTAATTAGTGTTCATCTAGCTCCCAGGGTAACGTACAGGACCACTGGGATCTGGGGGGGGGTGGGGTGGTGTACTTTGAGGTGAGTTGTTTTGTTCTTTTGTTTGTTATTTTACACTGTGGCACACAAAAGAGCAATGACTACCAATGAAATGGCACATCAACAAAGTAGATTCAGGGGATGATGAGTAGCTTGAAAATGTTTCACAAAGTCTAACTTGTTACTAACAGGTAATTTTCTTTAAGACAACAACCACTTTAAAGTGAACATTGTCTCCCATAAACTAAAAAAATAAAATAAAAAGATGGCACTATGATCTGCTATGAGTAGCAGATTTATGTCTGGTCTGTCAGAGACCAACATAGGAGCTACTCAAAAAGAAGGCTACGTACCACAGTTGTGTTTGGATTCCTCATGTCTGTTCTTACACAGAGCAGAAACAATGACACAGGTTGGGGAGCACCAGAGCTAAGGAAGCATGAGTTTCCTGTAATTCATGTCTTTATTCTCAGGTGCCCAAATAAAGCTCTTCTCTTATTAAAAATATATAGAAAGCTATAACAGCTTACCTGTGTGGATTCACTACCATCTAATAAAGGATGAAGATCTTCCCTTCAGTGAAGATACTCATGGGGTCTCTAAGTTTTGTGAAACTAGGCAGCTAAATTCTACAGTTATCATGCTATGATACCATTATCCCTCTGGCCAATTTCAAGCTAGTGTTATAAGAGTTAGCATAGCAGAAGACACAAACATGGATTTTCTGCCAAACACTTCTAGCCTGCCATTTTAGCTTAATAATGGAAACAAATACACTCAGTGCCTTTAAGATACAACCAACCCTGTTCTAGCAGCAGTCCAAACTGGTATTGGCCAGAGAAGCAGCTTTCAGGATTTGTATTTGAATGAGTTCAGCAAGCTGTTCTGAGCTTGGGAAAAAAAAAGCGTTTATGGCCATAAAAAAAAAACCTGCTCCTGCTCAGCTTTCAAGTACCTTGTAGCACCAGCTCAGAAGACTTTCTTGCAGTGGAAGAGGACCCTTTTAATATTGATAGTGGTAAATCAATGCTCAGGTAGCCCCAAAACCTCTTTTTTTCCCCAAATTAAAAGCCTGAGCTTTAGAGGAGTCCCCATGCAGCATCACAATTGCATGCAATCGCTCTTGTCCAACCTACATTACCATATTTCTTTAAAACTCTCTTTTTAGGCATTCTAAAACATGTTAGCATACCACATTAGACACAATCTGCAAGGGATGCACATTTCTTTAATATTTTCTCTTATCAATGAACAAGGAAACAAAACAAGGAAAGAGTCAGCATAATCAAAGTGACAGGTGGATTTTGAAAAATCACTTCAGGCTACAGCTGATAATAGAATACTCAATTTCAAATTAGAAGTTTGGATGAGCAGTCTGACACCCTCAATGCTAAAGAAACACTAGTGCTTTTCCAAGAGCTGGTCAGGGAGAGTGAGCATGCCAAAATACAGGAGCAGCTTGAGAATTTTCTCATGCAGTAATTGGCCTGAATCCAACCTCCTGGATAGACCTTTTCCTCCAACGAAGGGGAGCTGGGCTGCACACATACGCAACCTCCAAAGGCAAGCTTTGCTCCAGCAAACCCAAGCCAAAGCATTCTCAACCTAGCTCAGAAGAGGCACTAGCTGGCACAGGGTCATACCAGTCAGCACAAAGCGGTATCATCAGCTCCTTCCCACTGGCCTTCACTTAGTGCTAGGCTTCTTAACCATTCAAATGGCCAGTGAAAGCAGAGTTTAAAGTTCACCTCACCACTTTCAGGTGGTCTCCAGAAAAAGCATGTGGTTAGACATTACAAACTCCTCCAGGAACAGCAGCAACCGCACTTTCCACCCCTGCACGTCCCTGTTTACTGAACTTCACTGTCAGAGCAACAGCTTAAGAAACATCTGACTCACTCCTGTGGCAGAGGGCTTGGACAGCTTGGGCCATTTAAGAGGTCTATCTGCTGGCTCAAAGACAACAAAGGATTGGGGGAGGGAGAACTGTTTTCTGAAAAATAAAGAGAAAAATGTTGAGATGTTGCTAAAGTAGCTACATCTGGACACTGCTAGAGGACCCCACCTTCTCATTATTGCCCAAAGCTACCAAATAGCTACTTTTAATCCTCCTCAAATTCTTCCAAACCCAGACGGTTTGGAAAAAAGAAGATGGAGCAACCCCCTCAAACCCATCTTCACAGCTTGTAGAAGGTACGTGCAAGGGACACTGTATCCATATTCCTCCCACAGGCAGGCAGCTTAGAAAAAGCACAAAGGGTCAGTCCGAACCTGCACACATGGTGCCAAGCACAGGAGGAAGGACCCTAATAAATCCTACATTCATAATAAGCAGTGCTACCTTCCATAACAAGAGTTCACAGGATAAAATGTACTGAGTATGGAACAGGTGCAGCAGCCATTGCCTGGTCATTTCAGCACAGCACAATACAGGCATCCAGGGAGCATTTTATGACCAGGAGTCTAACCCAAGCTTTTTAACTGCCCTATGGAATAGAGAGTTAAAAGAAGGTGGCAGAATCCATTGCTGCTTACTAAGATCAAACATATCCAACATGCCTTTGTTTAAAATCTGCATTACCTACAGCTGCAAGCAGGATATGAGCTGTGCCAAGAGTACTCTTATGTGTATTCCACTTTAAAAATACTGAAGATCCTTCATATAATGCCTTTGGCATCTACCACTGAATAAAGACAAGCCAAGTCATGTGTCACTTTGTAACACAAAAATATTCAAAACCAAAATACACAAACTTGCAACACCATTTTCCAATCCAAAGAGATTAAACAATTATGTACTTAATCAGAAAAATTAGGACATCAGTTTCACCTTGTTTCTATGCAGACCAGAACTCATTTCCTGCTGTGGTTTCAGATGTAGCTCTGGATGACTACTTATGCAAAGACAGTAAGGAAAGCAGATTAATTTTTAAGCTCCTACGTGTTGTTTTTAAGTAAAGAAAGAGTACACAGAAGAAAACTACTTTTTATAATTTGAAGAGAATCTAATATATATGCACTCAAACAGAGAATGTTCAGGTGAAATCCTGAAATACTTCAGATAGAGCCAAAGGAGAAATAACAGCTGGTTGAGCTTCCAAATCTTCCAATTTGGAAGATTCCAAATACACAGAGGAACAAGTGAGGGTAAATTAAAGTTGCAGTTAAAAATTACTCATCCCTTGGTAAGTGCAGCTTGGTGGCTTATGTTATATACACATTCAACCTGGCAATCTGGCTCAGGTGATAAGAGTTGTTTTGAGCACTGGGCCAAAGTTTTACATCAAAGCATCTTCATATTGCCCTAGCAGCCAAGGCAATGGTATCTGTCTTGTTTGACTTTTTTTTTCTTATTTGTAAGAAAATACCCTGGCCTTCTTTTAACACTTTGTTTTATAGCAAGTCAGCTTTGGCCTTTACTCATGCATTGCTCCTAACAAGCTCCTACCCACAGAAGTAGTCAGTCCACCATGTACTCAGCGCTCCACTCCCAGCCACCCTGGCCTATGTGGAGCTACAGGCAAAAACCCTGCTGCTGCTTACTCATGGGCTGGTACTCTTCCACCTTTTGATGATTATAGCCCTTTGACTACAGCCCTAAAGCAATTTCAGTAATTTGATGCTTTCCCACAATATCTTCCTCCCTTCCCCCTCAAAACATGCCCCAAGGACAGACAAGTTCCCACAATTCACTGGGAAATAAAGAGCTGCTCTGTTTACTGCAGCAAAAAAAATGAGAATAAGACACCAGCAGTCCTAGCAACGGGCATATGGGACTGAAGTGCCTAGGTACACAGTGATCCATTCGGCTTACGAGTGCACCGGGCGTGGGAGCCCAGGTTAGTCCACCTGCTCTGCATCTGGCTGTGTTTTACATGCAAGGTTACCTTGCACACAGAAGAAACATGCCAACTGAACACCTAACTCATTCATACACTACAAGACTCCTACCCAGGGCCTGCAGAAGTTTATGATTCACAAGGAAGTGTGTTCTCGAAAAGAGTGAAGAGCTCCACATTTAGGAAACGGGAATTACAGATAGTGAATGAAGGTACTCCTGCAATTAGATGAATGAGTCCAACAACCTTACAGTAGGATCTTACCATGAAGTGTGTGTGTGACGTTGGGCAAGTCATAAAGTGATCATTTCCATCTCTAATGTGGAAGAAATAGCCCTTAGTTCTGAAGCTTTGTTCATTAACCTTTGAGCACTTGAGACTGCTTTAATTCTGAAGCACAGTCAAGGTAAATATTTATCTGGGAAACAGGAAGAATAAAATTCGGTGAGTAAGAGTCAAATTAAAACTAACCTCAGTTTTAAAAATCTGTCTTCCAGTTGCTTGACTATCCTCAATCGCACAGCCTCAATGTTAAATGTAACAGGCTTCTTCCTTTTAACTGCATATAATTTTCCTTGAGATGTGTGTTTAATACTGGCAGTTAAATGGATCATTAGGATTGGAAACGTTCATCTCTTTGGAGATGAATAGGATGGAGCTGGCTAAGTTTCTGTTTTCAAAGCTGCCATTAGCCTGCTGATAGTTTTCTTTAAGGCACCATTAACACAGCAGCAGCCAAGACTGGCTTACATTGCTGCAAAGAAACTATTATCCAACGAGTTTAATCCTTTTTACCTTACCTACATGAATCTTTGCAGGTCAGGCAGTACTCTGAATGTTATGAAGATACGATCGGAAAAGTCATCAGCTCCTGTACTTCCTTTTATCATGTGTTATCTGCACTTCCATGACAAAGTGATTGGAGGGGGTTGCATGGCTGACTTCTGGAAGAATACTGGATCAGAAACAATACTTGGGCTCCTACCATCTCTCCTCCTTTTAACGCCTCTGGCCAGCCCCCAGTCCCTAACAAGACTGCAGTCCCTCCACACAGCATTCATGGGCTCTGGGCTTAGCCTGCCCTATCCTCTCCCTTCCCTTCCCCTACTCTGCCTTGTACGGCTATTTCATCTGCAGCACCAAGAGTCTGTGACAAGCAGAATCTTTCAGCATATCAAACTGTAGTGACATGAGGAAATTAAGATAAGAAACATCATTCCAGAAATTGATATTTAAATGGGTTTCATGGCTATACAAAGGCGCTTCAAAAAAATGAGTCTTTACATGAAAACTAAATTAATGGCACGACACACACCTTCTCATCAGGGTCCATGCAGCCGCTCTGGTTATGATAACACAGCTGGGTCTGCACCAACATTTTCAAAAGCTCAGTCTCCAATACGCACGTTAACGTACCTCACACCTCCATGTCACAGCCTCTTTTTCAGACCTGGAGCTCTCCCCACAAGGCCAAACTTCCCACGTTTGCCCCTGACAGCCTTAAGAAACACCCAGGACTGAAGGCTTTTATAAGAATGTATCCTAAAGTGAGCTCTGCTCACAGGCAAGCCAGTCCCAGAAGCCAAACTCACTTGAGTGCCAGGGCCCTGGGGACACCACCAGCCCTGACTGTCCCTGCCCAGCTCCCCAGGACTCCCCCACGGCCCAGGACCCCATATCAGCCCCTGGGGCCATCAGCCCCTACCCCAGCAACACCACAGCAGTGCTCCAGCTCCTCTCTGGCCATGGGCCCCACCAAGCCAGGCCCACATCCCAGCCTGGCCTTGGCCCATCCCCAGGGAGGTGCCCGATGCCCAGAGCTGGCCCTGCCCAGCCCAGGCAAGCTGCATGGTACGCTGAGCACACTGGACAACTGGCAGCAAGGCCCAGGGCCGCATGCTGCGCCTGAGTCCCCACAGGCCCCGCACAGCACTGTAAGACCACTGCATAAAATGAATGGTGAAAAGCAAGATCTCTCACCAAATACTATTTTTGCAGCCAGCGGCAGAGGCATCCCCAGCTGAGCTCAAGCAAGGAACTCCTCCCGCCCAGCACTGGGGAGCCAGCTGCAGGGCTGCTGCTGCCCTTCCTCCTTTCTCCAAGGGTGCTCAGGTTTTCCTTCCTTCACTGCCAGCCAGCCTTGTCAGCAGTACCACTGCTCTGCAGCCATGCTTTGACCAGAAGTCAGCTTCAGCATCGCTGCTGCTCCACACTGAGCATTACAAGATTTGAGAGGGGAGGGACTGCAAATTAGGAGAGAGGTGAGACGAGATCACACCCCTTTTCCCCCAGCTTCCACTCCATGTCTCATTTCCTGCAGCATCTCAAACACTAAGTCAGAGCAATGCCAGACAGGCATGTCTTTCCCCTCCTATAACACACACCCTCTGCTTGCTATTATTCTTCCCCTTCTCCTTACCCCACTGCAAGCAAAGACTCCTCATCTACAGAAGCAGAGCTGAAAGCCAACTGCTCTGCACACAGCTCCTCTGCAAGCCAGTCTTTGCTAACTCACAGATGGCTTCCCTTCTTTTTGCCTTGTCTGTGTATTTTGTCTTTTGGGGCAAGAAATTTCCAGGCTAGGTTTTATTGCAACTTTCTTCATGTTGATTTGCTAACTGATAACTTGAAAAGCAAAAAAAAATCAGAAACCTGGATGACTGCTAAAAGAAACAATCGTACAGGATGGAGTCAACATGAAAAACAAGCCAGTGTGGGAGGACAGAGTCAGACATACTCTAACTTCACTGCTTTTATGCTTAACACTGCAGCTGTGAAAATCAGAAGGGAAGAAACCTGCTTTTTCAAGGCATAGCCAGCCTGCTTGCTGCAGTGTTTCAGAAGCACATCCCTAGTGCTCCTGTTCAGCACTGTGGAAATAATTGCATTTATAGTTCAGGTTTTGCCTTTTTGTAAAGATTTTTAAAAAAAGTCAAAAGGATGAGAAAATAGTGCTAATCTGGAATAACAGCAGATGCCATGATGTGACAGGGTGAACAGGTCACTTTGAGACTAAATGTTGAAAGACCATCATTTTCTAACACTAACTGTTTGTACCATAGCTCAAGTACTAAAATTAAGTAAGTGTTAAGCTGGGCTCAGTAAGTGGAAAATTGCTTCTATGAAAAATTTACCTCATAACATGCCTCTAAGAGGCACACAGTGCAGAATATCAGCTCAAAACTGTCTATTATTTCATTTTTGCTATAGCCTGTACCTCAGACATTTGGACCTCGTGATTCCTGTTCCATGAGAAACTCCTTATGGCCATCAACAATTTGTCTTACTGAACACCTGTCAGCCCAGAAAAGTCTGAGGAAAAGCCATTTACAAAGACCATTTCACCGGTTAGTGATAGGCTTGGAGTGACCGTGGCAACTGCACAAGCGTACCTGAAGACACTTGCCCAGATCTGATGCCCAAGTTACAAAAAACACTGGACAAATTCTTTAGAAGTGCTTGGGTACATCATGTGCCTTGAGAGCTAAATGTACAGACCTCACTTAATTGTAGAAACACCAGCAGTTGTTGATAGTGATCGTATTACTTCTCCCTCTAATCCACTTCCAGTGGACTCTCCAATACTGGCATTGCTTTAAACATTACTGAAACAAGTCTTCCTAAAATACAAAATCCCAGTACCCATTTGTCCCAAAAGCAGCCTCTAGAGCAAGAGAAGCGAACTTATAACACAACTGCTGTCAATCTCATTGTCCCTACAAGCCCTGACTTCTTGGAAGTTCTCTCCTCCACTACTGTGAATAATTCTGTGAGTCTTTAAAGTCTAACAAAGAAGAGAAAGACAGAAGGGGACAAGCTGAATCAGGGACTTGGGGGCATAGGAAGAAAGCAGGCTACTGAATAATTACTTACATTTATCAAATTGGCACCTTCTACTGCCCATACTCCTGCTGCTAGAAGCAAGCCAGCAGAGTTTAGGCAAGGAGACATATACCCATATACCTAGATCAGAATTACCCACTAGTGAAAGAAGTAACATGGAAAAACAGACAAGGCAGGCAGCCTGCCATAGGCTTTCTATATGTATTCTACCATCTCTACCTTACTTCTGCCTCTCCAGGTCCACCCAACTTTCCATTTTCTCTTTTGCTTCTCCAATCTCTTCCTACCTGGCCCTGATAACCCAACACTTCCCATTGGTTCAGAGGCAGGAGATATCCTTCTACCGCCTATTAGAGATGGACAGAAGCAAGCTCTAGAGGAGAGAGGAGTGTTTGTTCTCCACTAATCAAAGACATGGTGTTTAGGACAGCACAGAACTTGTTCTCCGCTTGCTGGCAGTGGAGAAATAGGTGGAGGAGGGGTGGGAAAATCCTCATCTCCTCAGAGCCCTATCAACAACTGCAGCCTTTGCACTTTCTAGGACAAGGATTCCCAAAAGAGTTCCCAACCGCTCCATCTTCTCAAGCACTTAAATTTCAGAGCAGTTCTCAAGGCAGGAGATGTGTCCTTGTAGTAGAGTAAATTGTCTAGAGTAAATTACCCTAGAGCCACAGACAGTAAAAGCAGGGATGTAGCCAGCAGGTGGAGGTGTGGGCAAGACACAAGGCGGAGCAGCAAATTATCTGGGATTCATGCCATTGCTACTAAATTATGGAAAACAAGCACCACAAGAAATACAAGACCAAATGCCATGAGATTCTGAATTTTGAGAACTCTACACCTCATGGTGCCCATAACTTTGATAATAAGAGTCAATCCCCTGTTACGATGGCTGCAACTCTCTATCGTCTTTATCACAACACAAAATAAAATCAATTGGTGAGAACATGCGATTACAAGAAAAGATTTTAGGACACCAAAATACCTGTTTCCCCAAAAAGAACTGCCAATAATAATACAGCACATCAGGCATTCCATTCAGCCATATTTAAAAACAAAAACAAAAAACACACCTCTGCTCATTATGCAGAAAAAGTAAAGTCTTGCACTCTGCAACTGCCACATTGTTACTAAGCATAAAGAAGGAACTGACATCCAGTCACAGTAAGGTTTAGACTTCATTTAGCCTTCTTTAGTACTAACACTGGTATTTTACTATTTTCATAACTGAACTGTCAAAACAACTTCAGCTTATCCAAAAATATCCGTAACATGCTGGTTAAGGAATTGTTGTCTAATTTGTGCATCTCTACAGAAGTCTAAAGGAGTCACTAGAGTGTGAAATTGCTAAATGAAGAAGAGGCATTGATCACAAACTACACTGAGCAGAGGAAGAGAGAAGCATTCAGCACTTCCTAACTATACCCATGACATGGATCCAATCTCAGCAAAACATTTGTTAAAAAAATCAAGTGCTGTCTGCAAAGCAAATGCATTGCGTTCTCAATATAAAAATAGGTCATGCTAAGTCTATGCTTGGTTGTCACTTCTGTTAAACAAAACACTCCAAAGCAGATAGAGAGGACACATCATGCGTTTTGTCATCATCCACTTTCACACAGGGCAGAAATAGTTCAGTATTAGCAAATGCGTGTTGTACGCTAAATCACTGTTACATAGTCATCCTTGAGAGGCACAGGAAGTTAAGCCATCAGGAGCTTTCTAAATGGTGGTACTTTGAAGATTACACCAGTGGAATGACTTTCTACATAGCAGTCACAGGACATCCCTACTTCTGCCTGATTCACAATAGCAGGTCACTCTCCACCTCCAAATAACAGAAGCCCCATTGACTGCTTCCCTGCAATTTGTACATCATTCCGCATCTGGGAAGAATGCAATAGTTTGGTAACAGCTAAGCCCATACTGTGTTGTTTCACACATGGAGGGCAATGGTGAACCAGAGAAGCTAAAGAGAGGGCTTCTTGTCTAAGAAAAGAAGTGCTTGTGAGAACAAGCTGCACTACATGGAAGCAAAGTTTGAGTGTACTCTGAGCTCCACAGCTAGACAACACAGGAGGAACATGCAGGGCATTTTCTACAGTTACAGGTTACCACACCTCATCCTTGCGTTTCCATGCTAATACGGCTTTACTTGGAAAGCACATACCATGCCTGGAACTGACTTTCTAGCCTCCGGTAAGATCCATTTCCCCTTCAGAAAGGAATAAAACTCATACAGCTCTAGCTTAAGATTCCTAAGTGACAGCCTAGCAGTTCAGAAGAGTCCTGAGATTCATCAGTTCTCCTTCACTCACTCATGGTGGTGCCACATTCTCCTAGCGTGACCCCTGACGACTAGGACCATTTCATGCTAGGTCAAATTTGACGAATTGACTGCTTTCTTTTAAAAGTGGAGGTGAAAAAGGTGCAAGGAATACACTTTAAGAAAACATTTCAACCAAACAGGATCAACAGCAGGTCCTCTACACACTGGGAATTTAGGATAAACAGCAGTGCAATTAAGTAGGTTCGCCTCTTGGGGCACTTCAAGGATTAATTACTCCATCAGAGCACTTGAAAGAACACAAGGAAAAAGCACATGAGATAATGAGGTCTCTAAACTGCTCTCCTCACCTCAGCTTCAGCAGCCCTGTAAAAATAATCTGTTAGTCTCCAGTATTGATTTTTCTCTACGCTGAGAAACTGTGTGTAAATTGACTTCTGCAATAAGTCATACAGTGTGGGTACATCAAGTGTCTGACACACTCATCTTCTCACTGCATTTTTGTCTTACCAGGCAATTAAAGCATTACTGGTTGTAATAACAGTTTTCAAATGCCAATATTTCTTTAGTCAGAAGTTTTAGGTCCTGTCAGATTTCACATGGGAGACAAGAAGCCTGCCTTCTGTGTGTGGGGGGGAAATGTTTTATTCAGTGGTACCAAAACAAGTGCTTTCACATTCTGCAGAATCTAGAAGCAACATAATCTTCTTGTTGCAGAAATTTAGTCTGTAAGATGTCTGGAGAGCCTCTCATGGTTTGTAGCAAGTCATTCCTTCAAGTGGTGCCTGGGCATAGCAGTGTGCTCTACATAGTGATGACTGCTAGACCTCTCCCTCCCCCAAGACACTAATTTTGAGCAGCAGGCAGGCCAGGGACTGGCAGTCAATACATTTTGGCTCTCGTCCACTGGTGTCAAGAAATATCAGCAGGAGTTCTAACATGCTTTAAAGCAGACACTCCTCTTCCCCAGGGGCCAGAGACACCACTTCACTCCCCAGGCAAGTCCCCACACTGCGAAAGATAAAAGAGTGCCCAAGGGATCTTTAAAAATTAATTCGCCGAACAGCTCCAGATCTAGGCAGTGGGATAATCTGCTGCGATTATCCCACTGAGGATGACAAACCATGGGAGAAGGGAGCTAAAGACTGTATGGGACCCCTGTTTGACTCCAGGGCTTCTCACTGTCAGATTACCAAAAATGTATTTTGGCACACGGTCCTGCCTCCTTCCACTTGCCACATCCAATGCACTGCAAACTACTAACCCGGAGTAAGAGCTAACGATTCTAATATCAAATGTAGTCACTACCTCATTTAAGGTGAAATCTGACAAACTTTTAAAAAAATGAACAGGAAAAAGTGTTCAGAGACCTACTGAAAAAGACGACAAAGGGGAGAGGCTGTTTAGGCATTCACTTTTACAGAAGAAGTCCTGGAAGCCTCTGTTGCAGGCACCCTGAGACAAGACAGCCTCCAGATTATAAAGTGAAGGACTGATATCTTGCTTCCTCGTATAAATGCATTCTTTGCTTATCAGAATTACTTTAAGACACTAAAGCAAATCTTCTGTGTAAGAGTTTGGTCTTGATAAACAAATAGCAGCTGGATACCTATAAACAAGTCAATTAAATCTTTAGCTAAGCAGACTAATAAACTGGTACTACAGTGTCAGCTGAAGTAAGAGCTGAGATGTTTCTGGCTGCCCGTGAGCTAGTTCCCACCAGTGCTCCTCCCCATATTAGCTTCTGCACTCAGAGAGGATTCAGTTTTCAATATTAAGGGGAGGAATTCAACCATAATCCAAATTTAGGGAGTTTCATTAACTTTCTTAGAAAGAAGACTAAGTAGTTTTGCCTCAGTGCACCTGAAACAGGAATACAGAGTTCGACAGTAAGCCTAAAATGGCATGATTACTACCAGCATAACAAACAAAGACCCAAGAATTTATTCTAGAACATCTGGACTTCTTTTCTGACAAAAATGCAGTATGTGCTTCAGGTATTATCTTTTAAAATGTAAAGCAACCAATTGTAAAAGCGCAAGGCATTCTTTGTGTTTAAAGTAAATGTGTCAAAAGTGTTATACATCAGTCACCTAAAGTAGAACAAATCATTTGTACCACGCTAGAGTGAATTTAGATATCTACTTCAAAGAAGTTATCATTCAAGTGCTAAAGTAAGTTAGGATCTTGAGCAGCTAACATCATATATTTTCCAAGTACTGCTACATTAATTCCATGAAATATTAATGAGCACATTTCTCCCAGAGTCTGCAGACATCTACTCAAAAAGACAGATTTTGTTATAAGGTAGTAAGTGACCTCAGCAGAACCACTGTCTTGATACTTCTGCCCCTCTACTGTGGTCATCACTTGAGCTCGATGATGCCCAGAGTAAGGACGGACAGTAAAGTGCATTTACAATCTACTTAAACTTCACCCCAGAGTGAAAGTCCAGGCAAGCCCATCCCAAGCAAGCATTGGTCTTTTGTCTATGTCTTTCTATATTTTATGAAGGGGGTGGGAAAGAGCCTAGTGTCTAAAAGGTTTAAAGGTATATTTGAATTTATGAAATAATGTGGAAAGGAACATCATATAACTGAGTTACTCCATTAAAAAGTGGTATCAAATGCAAAGAGCTTATCTGCAAATGAGAAAGACCCTGTGACCTAGGAGATCCTTCTCAATTCTGTGTTCTGGAAAGTAATCCTATTAAGACAGTCTGATAAGAGGATTTTCATTAGGCATTGATTGTGCCATCATTTGCATTTATGAAGTCCAACACACAGGACCAAAGTGTGCGATCCCCTTGTTAGAAGCACACTCAGAATGGTGAACTCTTCTCAGCCACCACTGGAAGTGTCACCTGTAGACTAGCACCACTGCACAAGCTAGCCATTTACTTACCAGTAGGCCACTTTAAATTAATGCCATCTTTTGTACTAGCTTTGCTCCACATGCAGAACAGTATTACATTGAATTAATTAAGCTACCAGCATTCTAATAATTAAAGACCTATAGTACATATTATGATTTTTCTCTAGGTTTAGATCCACTAGATCCGCACTACTGATAAATATCACATGGACTGAAAACGTACAAGATGCCTTCTGGGGCTGTGATCTGTGTGTTCCCCAAAAATAGTTTAAGATACCGTGTTGAACTGGTTCTTAGAATAGATATCATGCTCCCTAGGGGGAAAAAAAGAAGGTAACAGTTCTGCTGTTCAAATGTGATCCTCAGAATTAAATACTTATCACTTCAAAGATTTTATTTGTTTCAGTGTGTACCTCTGCCCAAATGATTCCTTGTTCCAAGAAGATCTTTAACAGGCTAAATTTATTCTACCTTTGAAATATAGTCATACTGCTGCTGTATGGCCTGCATACAATTAAGATTTTATCCCCCCCTTCTCCAACGTCAATAACTTCCAGAAATCTTGACTTCCATAATTCCATGTGTCACATGAGGGGACAGCAAAAGAAACTGCCAATGTTTTATGATAGGCAGCCAAAAGTTGCAGTGACACAGATGGATGGCCATGTCTAACCCACTCAATTTGTGCTGTCAAACAGAAATTTCTGGACTTAGATGGAGGGAAGGGAAATAAAAAGGGAAGGGGAAAATGAGAACTTGGCTTTCTTATACTGCAGGCAAGACACAAGGCTGCTGGAAAAATGGATTGATATTGCTGCTGCTGCTTTATCACCTGTGGTGACAAGAGACAAGGTGACCATAATTCAGCCTGAATCAGGTTAGGGACAGGATAGCATATTTTTTTCATCAGCAACTCCTGTACTCTGAGAGCTGCTTCATGCACATGTACAGTAGTATGCACTACAAAATTGTTCAGCTGGTTTTGGTTGGATCTGGGGCCCAGTATAGTGCCTTTTAAGTGGCTGGACATAAGCTAATCTGAATGGAGAGCTACGAGAATGCAAACAAGAGTTCAGCCAGCCTTTGCAAGGCACGGGTCAACAGAGAACTAGTTTAGTCTTGCGTCAACCCTAAACTATCACACTACTTGTGAAACGAGGTCTTACTTCAAGTAGAAGATCTTTTTATTTAGATACAACACCTATTTGGAAGCATTCCCTATGCCTTTTAAGAGGAGGCAGACGTGCCATGAAATACATATTTTCCTCATTTAAACAGGGTTATTTTTGTTTCAGCCATTTGCTTCCGTAGCACAGTTTAGATCAGCTCATGCAAAGCTATGAGAAGAACAGGAGAGACCCCACTCTGACTTACCCTGTCAGAATACAGGGGTACAAGGGACTGACAATGCACAAGTCAGACCAGTGTCTTCAACAAAGCACAACATAACCAGCTCTCAGCTATCTATGGATAGATCATCCATGTTGTAGTCTAATTGTGCTACAAGTACAGACACATCCAAGCTAGACTCAAATCCAAAAGCAATTTAGATGAGTTTGTGTGATGAACTTGAGTGGGAGAAAGGGATAGATTAATGATTGATTCCCCCTCTTCCCCCTTCAGCTGTATGTTCACTGCATGATTTGCAGCACAGTTTACAGTTATTTTTTTTAATCCACGTTTTTTTTCCATTGTATCCATGTTCTCTCTTCTACCCCCTCCCCACCCTTGTTACCCAGGATAATCAAGCACTGACTATGTAATGCAATTTGCCTAAAGGCAGAAGAGCCTTTGTAGCCACAACGGTTGAAAGCTACTGTTTATAAGTACAATTATAAAAATATAAGTGATGTAAGCAATCAATTATCTGTGCCTTGTTATAAAACAACCACACCTACCACTTCAGCAAAGAGGCCAGTTGAATCTTGAACGGAGAGGGAAAGGACAAAAGATTTGCTACAGAATAGCTGATGGAAAATGAAGATTTATGTTGCAAAGCTTCTAATTTAGAAGTCAAGAATATTGCTGCTACTTAAGATAAAACAATGAACCATGACCAGTGCTGAAATGACATCCAGATTATACAAAGCTCAAGTAGTAGAAAAATAATTTTCTTGAACTCCTTTGAGATGTAGTACAAACTTTGCATGTAAAAAGGAGGAAAGTAGCTGAATGGTGGTACATTTCCTACTAGATTAGGGTCTTTCGAACCTAAGATCAGTTTAAGCAGCCCATTTAGAGACAAAAGGCTCTGGCCTCACTGCCATCAGGTGCTTGGCACCTTCACAGGTACTTAAGCCCACTCCTCTGAAAGCAGCAGCATGCGTTTTACAAGGGTTGTTTTACAGCAACATGCATTTAATAGGCCGTTTTGGGCTTCCTATTTTCTACTCTTGGGACTCAAATGCCTTTCTTTGGCTGCTACACGATATAAGAAGCCTTTGCTATAGCAGTGTTGCCTGTGTCCTTTGTAGGTCTCTGATCGCATCTCAGGAACCCTTCAACTGACACAGGTATGTTGAGCAGCATCCCTGCCCTCAAGAGAGTGCTCCAAAGTTCACGCCGTACAACGTGGAGATCTGACATCAGTAATAGTCGTCCAAAAGAAATAACCCAAATACATTTCTAAGCAATTTGATGGACCTCTAAGCACTTTACTCCAATGCATCTAGACTGTAATACTCGATTTCCTGAAGAAAGAAATCTTTTATTACGTTTCCTACTGACTCGCATCATTTTAAGGAGCGACACACTCTAATTCTCAGACCCCTCTCAGTCTCTTTCCACTTTTAATCCATTTAGAAAGGAGTCCACACGCAATTACCATTTGTGAGATCTTGGTCCAAGTTAGAGGAAGTCTATTCAAAGAGTCAGACAGTCAGCAAAAGTTGGTTTCTGTAGTGTTTTATTCAGCGGATTTCCTTACCAAACACCTTTCTGAGAAACAATGAATTTCAAACACTACCTCACCATAGCCTGAGGAATAAGTAGTACCTGATCATACCATCAGGTCCACATCACTACATGGCAGCCTTAGCAGCATGCTGACCAGGCTGTTTTGGAAAGGATGGGATGTTTGGGGTGTGCAGGGAAGTGTTTGGCCCTGAACTCCTTGCACCATTTTATTCTGCATTCTTCCAAACCCAGAGCAAAACAGATCACTGGTAACCATGGCAACTGCCTCAGACACACAGGATCTCCAGGGTGTGCAGACCCACTGACCCATGAGAGAGTGGGCTGGAGAAGGCGGTCCCTACTGTCCAGAAGGTCACTGCCCCATATAAATACAGTTCCGAATAGTAGGGAGAGAAACAGCTGCAACCGAGTCCATCAAATCACAAGACATGCCTGTTTGGATGCAAATGCACAGAGGAACTGATACCCTATACTGCATCTAGTTATTCAGCATATGCAGCACTGCTCTTGGTAGACCATCAATACCCCTCAGTCTGCAACCGGATTCAGTATTGAAAAAACACTTTGGAAATACAGTCAAGGCAGCTAATTCGTTCAGAGCTTCCCCACAACCCTCAGTCCACCTTTTATACCTTGCCACTAGCTTTATCACTACAGCCAATGCAGCTGTGCAGCAAGAGAGGAAAGGGAGGGCTAGGAAGTTTGTGGTTTTTTTTTTTTTTTTTTTTTTTTTTTTTTTTACTTTTGTGACCTAGCCCTCCAGCCTAGATAAGGGCCTTCCTCTTGTCTCCTCTCTAGCACCAACCAGTTCAAACTGAAGTGTGTACAGACCAACAGGCTCTCTGATGCTATATTAGGGACAAGCTGTTACTGTTACCATATCCCAGCAGCTTCAGGAAGGTGGCCAAAGAGGGTGTTCTCCAACACTGCAGTCACAGAGCAGCCAGGGCAAAGGGAGCTCAATCCATGCAGGACCAAGTTAAATTGCTCCCTCCCTTCCCATACCCCACCGATACTTTTTTTTTTTTTTTTTAAAACTAATGGCCACAGATTAGCCCTGCCAACATGAAATCCCTTATCCATTTTGGAGCTTCATGCCATTCTTGTCATTGCAGTACCTGTGTCAGGAGGTGAAAGAGAATCCTACATATGAGAATTGTCAGTCTGGCATGGCTTTGTACTCTTAAAGGAAATGCTTGAGGGGCTTTTATGGGCATCTCTTTCAGTTCTATTTTCTTGCACATTGAATTTTTAAACAGAATTCCAGGGTATTTTGCCCTGGAATGGAAAAGGGGTAAGCTTGGACATAATTCCCTGTTACTTCCAGACCAACATCATATCCTTTGCCAAGCACCGATTTCCATACATGATTAGACATGTTCTAATAAAATAGTTGATTATCCAACTAAGCTCATCAATATCTCATATGAGAAGACTAAGTCTTATATTCAACTTTTAGAGTGCAAAATCTAAGGGCTCATTTGATTTGTACATGCACGTCTTTACATTAAAAATTACTCAGCAACAAACCCATAGCACAAGCTGAGTCTTTCTGCATTGTTTACTAACGCTGTGCAAAATCTGTGTGCCCTCAATGCGCTCATTCCATCAGCATTCTGCCATTTCTAGCAAGTGCTGTAATTGTGGGTAGACAGGACCCCTGAGCACAGTAATTCACCTGCAATGTTGAATGGTTTCTGGGGACAAATCCAGTGGCCTTTTTTTTCATATATGAAGTTGTACAAGTTTGACAGGTGCACACAACATCGATCACACATCTGGAAAACTAGACTGTCATCACTTTCATGCTGAACTACAAGTTGCAAACCATTAGGGAATGAATAGTGATGATATAAGTTGTTCCGTGCAGCATTACTCAGCAATTCTTAACCAATAATGGACTTAGCCCAAAACATGAAGCATCTGTGGAAGAACTATTTTTAGAAACAAGATACCTAGTAAAGGTCAACAGTGAAGTCAATTCAAGTCCTGCAATTAAGGTACTGCATTTTCAATATCCTCATCTATAACCACAACCTCAGTTTCAGCATTCACAGAAACCAGAACAAACAGGTTATAAAACTTCACTTTTTAGTGAAGCAGTTCCAGGAGCAGACTGACACTCACCTGAAGCACTCAACCTGAATATGCTAACCTGACAGGTCCTGGTGCCAAACAAATCCTGCTTAAGAGTCTCTGGTCCTACTGAAGTTTTCTACCTTGGTGACCCTTTACCATTCAGGCTGTTTTTTATCCCTAAAGTCTGCATCACGTGGGAGTAACCTTTCTAAAGCTGATCTTTGTATCACAGATCTGTGGTCAGTATTAAAAATAGTCTCAAATTGCTCCTTCTAAACCACTTCCCACCAACTCCATTATCCTTCTTGGCATCCAATTTTTAAAACTAAAACTGTACCCCTAAAGACAAGATCTAGACAAGACTAGAAAAAGAACACAGACAAACCTGTCTCCTTATTTCCCAACCTCGTCTCCTAAACTTTCTCACCAAGCCAAGACAGGCTTATAGCTGACTTAACTTGCAAGTACTTGAGAGACTATGAATACATGTTTAGCTTTGAATAAAGGGAGTCTTTCTGCAAGTATCCACTTACTGATGAATCTCAGCATAATTTAATAGAAAACATTATTTAAATTGAAAACAGTGAGCAGGCACTACATCTATGCAGTCCCACAAAGAGACACCCAGGTCTTCTTGCACACCTTCAGTGCACTGCACTGCAAGCACCCTCTTACTTATTTTTGCTCTTCCCAGGATTGGAGTGCATTGCTCCTTGGAAACAGAGCTCCAAATCAGAATAGCAATGAAACACTGACACTGGTTAGCTCTTCCAGGATTAGTAATTCGATGGCTATTTCTGACATTCTGAAAGATTTCAGATTGTTTCAGAACTTAAGTGTCATCGCATCAAGAAGTTATGGTAGATCTTCCACAGAAGTTAAAGCGAGCACAATTCCCAACCCCCCCCAACCTGCCTTCAGACAGGGTTATTAACTGTCTGCACAGGTGATTAAGTTTCAGCCTGAGCACTACTCTGTAAGCCTAAAAGTAATTCAAGCAGATTCAAGCAAAGCATCTTGCATTAAATCGCTATCATCTTTAATCACTACACTCATCATGCATCTTCAACTTTATTCTGATAGCATATTAATTGCTTGACCTTTTCACTACTATCATACATGCTGACACTTGGATAGAGTTCATGCATAACAGCAAAGAAGAGCAGAAGACTTAAACATTTTGCCCTCAACCTTCAAAGCTAAAAAACATTTTCATCTGTTGTGTCAAACCATTTTTTCCCCTAAAAGTCACCTTAGAAACCAAATCATCAAAAAAGTTCTTTTTATGCAGCCATATGCGGTCCCCATCTTAATGGAGAGCCCTCCTTCTAAAGCAGACCTCCTTCTATTTCAGTCAGAGGCAGAAACCACAATAAGGAAAAGATTTTTTTTTCCTCCAGCAAGCCAGTTATTTGAACACTGAAGAGCAGCAATAATTCCTCTGGACCTCGGTTTGGTCCCATGTATCACATCCTTTCTTACATACAGAACAACTACGCCTGTATGTTGAAAGCACACAGCCCAAACAGGCCTGGTGTTTTGGAACAACGAGAGTCAAACCAGAGGCAATAGATCCAGTAGGCCAGCTACTAAATACATTATCAGCTCATGCAGGCACAAAATCATCAGTTCATGCAAGCAGTTGTAAGTACTTCTGACCTCAGAGAAATCCTTGCAGCCTACAGGCTATGTGGCCTAAAAAATCATGAGGCTGGAGAGGCAAGTCACACCAAGATGAAGAGTAACAACTGCTTCTTTTCAACCAGAGTTTCCATTTGTATCTTTCCTTCCCTTAGTTCGTGGATGTGAATAGTTAAGGAGGTTTAACTTGTCACATGCACATTTTTTATGAGAGCAAGTCCTTCTGACAAATTTGCTGATAAACTGGTTTTGAGATGAAAGGAAGTTTCTTTAAACATTTGAATTACGTACGTGCTAGATATTCAGGCCTGGTTATGTAGGCCCTCACATCCACTCAAGACATCCAGACCTCAGCTGACAAGACTGCCAAGCTCTTGCCTTCCTAGCTCCAGAATACCCGGGAGCCCTGGGGTGAGATGGCGGCTGCAGCGTTGCTAGCTGCAAAATTCACACTTGGCTTCAAGAAATCTCATTCAGAAATCTAATAAAAGTGAATTAGACTACTGATGGGAAAAGTATGTGCGAACCTCAGTTTAGACTTAACATTTTGATTCTTTGTAACAGTAAATACCTGAGGTGGCAGGGAGGTAGGATACCCTGGGGACTAGAAGGTCTACATTTCTAATGAAGCTTTGACAAAACCAAGTACTGGTACTTCCTTTACTTACAACATTGTCATCTCTGCGTAGAAGGTAACAGTTACTATTCCTCTGAATAATCCTGAAAAGTCTTCCTGTTCACCTGTCCTCTACATTAGAAAATTCATTCCGGCACCACTCATTTTTTGCCCAGAGTAACAGAAAAACGGGTTTGATACCTACAGATTAGATACACCCCCCCCCAGTATTTTCGATTCTCATCCTAATGGTCTTCCAACTGCTCGTTGCAATTTCCTGGCTGGTACCTACCCCGCTCCTGGAGGCCGGGGTAATACAAAACCATGGTCTAGTGGGGACCGTATCCGCACCGGAGTCCTTCCTCCACAGCAGCCGCCTCCGCACAGCCCCCGCGCAGCTCCCTCCTCCTCCTCCTCCTCCCCCCAGCACACCGCTCTCCCCTCCGGCCCGGCGGGCGCCCCGCCGCACGGCCACCTCGCGTCGAACGGGGACCGACATCCCCCCAGCCCGGGGAAGACGCCTCCGCGCCCCGGCCCGCCCTGCCCTGCCCTGGGGGGCTGCAGGGACGGCGGCTCCCGGCCAAACACCGCCCCGGGGCGCACAGCCGCGGGAGCCCGGCGCCGCCCGGCACCCCCGGGGCTGCCGCAGCCGCCGGGGCCCCCCGGGAGGAGAGGGGCCGCTCCGTGCGCGGCCGCGCGGTAGCCGCCGCCTGTCCCCAAGGGGCGGTCCTCTCCCATTCACCTCGGGGGGGACGGGACGGGGGACACCCTTTCTGCGGGCAGAGGACGTCTTCCTCCCTTCCCCGCGGGACAGGGGGCACCTTCCCCGCGGCGGGACACGGCGGAGGCGCGGGGCCGCGGCAGGGAGGGGGCGGCGGGCCGGGAATGTCATTTGGAGGTGGCGGCGACAGCCCTCCCCTGCCCGCAGCCGAAACGCGACTCGGGGCGGGAGGAGGACGCCGGGGGCGAGGGAGGCAGCGGCGGGCGGGGGGACTGCGGCGGCCGCGCCGGGGACCCCGCCACCCCGGCCCCGCACCTCGCAGCCGTAGAGCTGCCCCAGCTGCTCCACGATCCACTCCTCCAGCACCAGCCGCTTCCGCAGCTCCTTCCGATCGTATTTCACCGTCACTTTTCCCTGCTGGTGGCGCCGCTGCTGGACCTGCACCACAGCCGCCGACACCGAGTCCTCCCGGGAGGAGCCGCCGGAGGAGCCGCCGCTCCCGCCGCCGCCGCGGGGGGTCTGGAAGAAAACGCGGCTCCCGCCGCCGCCGCCCGCTGCCGCCGCCTCGCTGCCCCCGGTCGCCACCGACATGCTCCGCTCCGCCGCGGCTCCCGCCGAGCCGAAAGGCGCCCGCCGCTACCGCCGGGCCGCAGCAGCCGCCGGTTGCGCGTGTGCCTCGCTCCCCCGCACCTGCCGTTTAAAGCCTCTCATGGCACAGCGGCGCAGCCGGCCCCGCCGCCGGGAGGGCTGGGCCAAACCGGCGGGGGGCGGGGACAGCCGACGGACGGCGCGTTACGGTGCGGCGGAGCACGCCCGCCGCCGCTCCGGCCCGCCCCTCCGCGCTGGCACCGCGTCCCGGCCCCGCAGCGGCGCGGAGCGGAGCGCGGAGCGCCCCGAGGGAGCCGCGGTGCCGGCGGCGGAGCCTCTGGGCCGCCCCGGTGCCAGCGCTCGCCCCGGTGCCAGCGCGGCGCGGGCGGCTGCTCCTCGCTGTCGTCGGAGCCGGAGCGGCATGTGCCCGCGGCAGGGCGCTCCCCGGGGGCTCCCCAGGGACTTCGGCTGCTGGGTGGTTTATGGCTTTTTTTTTAAGGAAATGCAGTATTGCCCCGTCATGCACACGACGTTTATAAATGTTGTATCTCCGCAGCATTAAAACGCTGAATGCGATCGTTTTCTTCTCTCCGGGGGTGGGGGGGTGGGGTGTGTGGATGATTTCAGGGCAGCGAACCCAAATAGAAAGCAAATATTTCGAGCTCTCAGCAGTTAGTGTAACAATTAGCCATTTGGAGATGGCTGTCTTCCTACAAGGCACCGGTTAGCATTAGCGTTTTCAGCAGCTTTGTGTCTCGGAGGCACTGAGTGAAATCACCAATGATCCACCACACACACCAGTGTGCCTGTGACTGCGGGTAAGCAGCCAACATAACGCAGGCGCTGGTTAGGGGCCCTGGACCGTCCCCGTTAGCAAAGAGGTTTGCCTGTGACAAGGGGCAGAAGCCAACCCTCTGCGCATGCAAACCTGGGACTGGAAGTGCCCGGCGTCCCAAAGCTCGGGTACGGCTGTGGGGACTGTCCCCTGCACACGCTGACCTGGGGGAGGATGTCTTAAGTCAGCAAGGGGCAGAGGGGAAGTGCGCATGGATCGCCGGCCACAGTTACCCCGGGCATATCTGCTTCAGTCAAATCCTTGCTGCTGTTCCGCATGCCCCTGTGGTTGCAGTGGCATTTCAGCCTCTTCTGCTCTCTGCATTTGACACACCACTGAACAAGAGGCTAGCATGAGGCATTTGAGCCTCATCAAGCTATTTAGGTAAAACTCAGCTTGTGCTGCTCTAAAAAAGTGCCAGTTCTTCAAAGCAAAGCATATAAAGTTAAGCTCCTTATCTGCATGTAGGGAGCACATGATTTTCAGAGATACTGAGCAACTGCAACTAGGCATCAGAGCAGGTCACACTTGAAGCCTGGGCTGCAGGCAGAGCTTGAGAGAAAGTCACGTCCCGCGAGCCTGAGTTTAGGCAATGAGGCTGTCCTATCCACTGGGCGGTCTTCTCTGCCATTACCCAAGCAAATCTCGACTTCCAGCTGCGGCTGGGTAGTGCTGCCTGCCTGGCTTTTATAAATCTGGGCTTGGGTAAATACAGTAGGAAAATACCATCGTCAGCAACTTGTTCTTAGAGAAACCAAAAAGATGCAGAGGAGTTTTTGAAAGAGGGGAGCGGCTGTCTTTTAAACTTTTGTGTTTGGAGTGGCCTGTAATTTGGGTCTTCAGCTCTGCATGTCATGTTGGAAGTCTGGTGCTGACGGTCTCAACCACAAAACTTGAAACTTTCCTGTTTAGAGCAGGAACATTTTCATCTTTATAGACTGATTTTGTTTTCGGTTGCTGAGGAAAAATGGATTAATGCAAAAGAAGGTAAATATTGCACGAGAGGCTTTTTAAAGCCATACTAAGCACCATACTTGCTGTTTCATGGGATATATTAGCAGGAATACCCGAATTGTCACCATGTTAGGATATTTTCTGGAGCCAAAAGAATGCTGAGGTGTTCCACACTGGACTTAAGCTGGCTGGAAAATACTGAGATTTTTGTTGCCTGCTGTAGCAAATATCAGGTGCACAGATGGCTAAAATATTCTCATCGACTCTGAGCGTGAGAATCCAGAAAGTCTCAGCTGAAGGACTTTTTCAATACTATTATTAATAGGATATTATAATCGCCGCAGACATTTAAAAGCTGGCACCCGCTATTCAAATAGCACTTCCGCAACACTCTTAAAGTAGAAAATGAGGTACAGGGAATTAAAAAGCATGTCCTCAGAGGTTATCATTTCAAAGTTACAGTTCTAACATAATGCGTAGTGGTTGGTAAACGTGGGTGGATGAGAAACCGGTAGAACTGCCAGCATTGTCATAAGGCAGTTTTATGTGCCATTGGTTTTTCATTCAGTTTTTAAAGCAAGTGCATTCCTCAGGAAGCCAGGGCAAAAAGTGCTGCCAAGAATCTTTCCTGCAACGATTTGGCTTCATTTGGAAGAAAGATCTAGTTGTTCAAAAGTCAAAGTTGAGCAAAAATGTTTAGATCTGCTAACATCCTGGGAATGAGCAATGCATCCCTGTGTGGGCACAATCTGTACTTTACTCCTGCGCATCTGGAGGCGTATGAGAGCATTTCTTGGAGTGAGAAGTTTTCCTTGCAAATACTTCTCCATACCACAATGGAGCTGTTAACGGTTACACCTGTAACAAAGACAGCAGAGGGAGGAACAATCCGTCCCCAACCCTTCAGCCCCAGTTTCAGACCTACCTTGAGGAATGAATTCAGGGCATAAGAGATTAAGCTTCATAGGCGAGGATCTTCCAGCAGCTAAATCAAAATCAGTGTCACATTTCATCTAAAGCTAAAGGTTGGTCAGGAAAACCAAAGGGGAGATAAAATACAACACCGCTGAAATATTGTGCTCTCTCAGTGTGATCATGTCCAGGTCTCTCTCACAAGAACATTGTACAGGTGGCAGGATAAGTAAAGACAACGTGAATTAGGACACACCAAAGGCAGAGGAACACTTGCATCACCTGCACTTCCCTATGTTTCTCTCCCAAACAGTGGATGTGGGAATGTCTTGTGAATGTAAGCAACATGAAGCTGTATGCACTTCCCATGCACGTACTGCATGGTCCTAACCTGTTTTCCAGTCAAAGAAAACATTAAAGAGTATCTGGACTAATTTTTCAGGAGGCTTACACAGTGACCCTTGAGGGCTCAAGGCCCTGAGCATTAATTGCCTGTTCACCTTTAGTAACCCTGTTCGACAGCAGGTATATTCTTTTCCTGAACAATTGACACTTCCATCAGTGCTGGCCACAAATGTCAGTGTTGACTCATTTCTGTGGCTAAAAGGTTCTTCTCTAAGCAAGTTGCTACTTAGGAAACAAAGTTTAGGCTTATTATCCTCAGCAATAGTCTAAATCCCCATTTTCCTATGCTGTCAAACACTACACTGGCCAAAACCAAAACTCCTTTCTTATGCTGCTCTCCGCAAGTTTTCCTTCCCCGGAGGCTGCTCGACGGAAGGACCCCTGCAGCTTGCCTCTTCTGCATGGCTTTCCACCATTTCACAGCAGCTTCTCTTAGATGTTTCCATGTTCTTTTCTGAATAACTTTAAAAATATGAAGTTGCTGGACTCTGAAATAAACCAGTATGTGTCATGAAATTTCATTCAGTTCAGTAGCTGTTATTTTCCTGAGGCATTTGCTCTTTAAGGGATTCACATGTATGTAATTTTGCTGGTTTCTGCTTCTCATGACGATGTGCTCAGGAAGAAATTAGAGTTCAGTGGAAGACTCATAGGCTGGAGATTTTTAGCAACCTGGAATTGTTTAAACAGCAAAGTACACACCAGTTGGTGGCTATATTTCCTTCTTGAAATGCATGTTAGCTTTTACATGTTCTCAGAATCATAGGAGTCGTTTCACGCTTGTATTCCTTGGCTTGCTACAAAATACTTAAGAGTTGCCAGGCAATCTTCTGCATGTGTAATGATAGACTCCATAATTTTTGCAATGCTGGACAGTCTTTGTCTACCATCTATGCCACCATTTAAGAGCCCTGCATGGCATCTTGTAGGTGAGCTTGGACTTCGTTCCAGGCGCACTAGCGAAATTTACTGTCACAGGGCTTCTCTTTTGCACGATTATTGGAAACTGCCATCAACCAGATAGTCTGCCTTGTACCTGGTGACTGCATCTGGGGAGTCTAAAGACACTGTCCTGAGTTATTTAATGTTACTTCTGTGCAAGAAAAGTGTTTCATCCATGAGGAGCCTTGACACCCTACTCAGCTCGGAGGAGGTTTCACCCCTGTGGTGTGGGTACTGGGGTCATGCTTGTGCATTGCCTTGTCTGGATCAGTGTTTCCTTCCTCCCCATCAATAAGCAAAAACGGTTCGGGGGGATACTGCCATAGTTCATAAACCACTGCAAAACTAAGCTTTGCTTCCATCACAGCAGTAGCCCCTGTGCATCAGACAGTGTATAAGTGCCATTTTTGTGTCTCCTATTTGAATTCAGCTTGGGGCTATGAGCTGTTAATGGGTTCTGTGTCTCTAAGTGATTTTCTACTTTGCATGTCCTAATTAATGCCCCTCCCTCTGACTGGTAACTTCCTCGTCTCCCCAGATATGTTATGATTCTGTTTTCATTTTCAATCGCTTTTCATCTGTTTGCGATATTGATGTTCCATACTCCAAAGACACTGAGTTTGTGTCGATCTATCATTCTCAGCACCACCAACTTTTTGTTCTTGCAGCCCTCCTCTTGATGCTCCAAAACTCTACTTTTTTGGTTTGTTTTGCCTTTGCTAAAAAGGTCCTCAGAGTCTGGCTCTTACAAATGTCTGTTACCGAGGGCTGCTTTTTCCTTTGTCCTTTCTTGTAAAGGAGACACCACTGGCTCATTGCTCATCCCCCAGCTGTAATACCTGTGGTGGAAGCAGTGATTCTAATACTAGTCGTATAAACTAAGGACAAAAAGCAAGTATTTGTTATGTTGAAGTGTTTGCTCTGGTCCCTCTTGCTTATGATATAATCTGTTTATAGTTTGAGACTCTCTGATAATGAAACTTTGGAAGACTTGCATTTCAAGAGGAGACCATTGGGTACTCGTGAGTTACGCAGGCCAAGCTATATTCAGGTACAAGATAAATGCTACATGAGAGGGAGAGAAAATAGAAGGAAACACAAAGTTGTACGCATACACCCATTATTTCCTACAAAGTAAGTGTGCACAATGACAACCTCTTCCTGTCTCAGAGCAGAGATCCAAGCATGGGATGTGACTGTAGCCTCATTTCTCCCTATACCAGCAGCGGCTGGAGACTGTGATGCCCTGAAGTCTGCCAGCGGTGGCCATTCCTCTGCAGTGGAGTTCCTCCAAACTCTCGCCTTACACACATGTTGTAGAATCACATGATACATCCACGTAGCTGCTCCCAGACAAGAAGGCTAATTAGGACCCCTGTATACTAGTTGTCCATAGGAGCCCCCTTTCCTTCCCCCAGTCCTGCCTCTGGCTGCCCAGCCAGTGTCCTCACGTAGAAACCTGCCCTTCGGGCTCCTCCTGGGTGCATGTCTTGGCAGTCTGCATGGGATCCAGGCGCCATTTGGCTCTGGCTCTCCCAGCTGCCTTCGCAGTGGCAGTGGTGAGAGGGGATGCCAGGTCCTTTAGAGCAGGAGGTCTCTCTGGAGGGGCTACAGTTTGCAGTCTGGGTGCCCACTATTGGGTCTCAGAAAGAAGCCAAAAATTCAGAGGACTCCCAAGTATCAAGTACAACATCTCTGAGCATCTCTGGTGCATGCTGTTCAGTCATGCTAGGATACACAGGCTGCGCTGTCATGGTACTTTGTGTTGAGGACAGGTAGCAACTAAAGAAGAAGCAGGTAACCTCTGTTTACTTGCACTTGCCCTCAATAACATCAGCAATTCCTGGTAGAAATAACCTATGATTGTTCATCTGAGCACTACCACCCAAGCTGTCACTTTTATTTAGAAAGATGTGAACAGCCTTCCTTCCTTCTGGAAGGGATTAGTGAGGAGGTAGGGAATCAATAAAGGAAAAGATCTGAAAAAAACCAACAGCAAAACAAACCATGAAGTAAGACCGGACAATTAACATTCCACAGCCTTTAGTAATATTGATTGTTTGTTTTGCCCTTGAGTCCCACCCTGCTTACATCGAAATATTAACCCTTTGGTAAAATACAAAGGGAGAAAATAAGTGACACAGATAAAGTATTTGTATTAGTTCATAAAAAGAGACCAACAAAAACATTAAAAGAAAGTATGGGTTAGGGAGTGAGACACTCACAGTATCTAGATTAATAATATTCTGGATCAGTCATCTTCCAGACTGGTACCTGTCACCTCTGCTACACAGCCCATTTCACTTGCACTCAAGAAATAATGAAGAATGATAATAAGTTATTCTGTATAGCTTGGCCAGCCTGTAGAGGAGGGATGTAATGTATTTTACCATTTTGCTTGGCAATTAGTGGTGAGTGATGGCACTCAGGTGCTTGGATCTGGAAAAAAAAAACTGAAAAAAACCTGAAAGCTAGAGCAGAAAGCAATCACTTAGAAATTTGGGTGCCAATAGTCCTGGTTTGCCTCATATCCCCTCATCGCTGCACCTCAAAGCGTTCTGCAGAAGAATGTATATAGAATGAGCCCAAGACTGTCTAAAAAACAGCACCAATGTATAGCTAAAACCTGGTGCTGTTCTTCGTTGCTGTACAAGAATGATATGCTAAACTTCCCAAGTTCTTAGTTCTTTGGGAAAGCAGGAACGATACTGGGCTGTTTAGCACGGAAAGAGGCTGTGGTCTCTCTGGCTATAACAAGAGACGTCAAGAGCACAGAATTGTTAAAAGCATTAAGTAATTGATGCCATCCCAGTGCATGTTCTTTCAAGCTAAAAGCTATTTTGATGGAGGAAGCATAAACAATCGAGGGCTAGCTGGTGAAAGCTATCAGCTATGGTTTGAATAGAGGAGAAAATCAGGAGCAAAAGTAGAACAAGCTCTACTGCTCAGGTGCCTTTTTGGAAGGTTTTTACAAGAGTGCTGAGCACACTTTTCAAACCTTAAGGATATTCCAAGTTGCCACTCAAAATCTAGTAAATGAAGAACATGGAGGATGCAGGCACTGAAGAAAGGAGATCAGCAAAATGTAGAACAGCAAAAAAACTACTTCATCAGTTTTATATGTATATCACAGGATGCAATTCAATAAAAGAAATGCAAACACTCCATATTCATCTGGAGTAGTCAGCTGCACAAGTACATGATTGGAAAACGCAAGTTTGACAGCAGTTCTAGCAGATCTGGATCACAGACTGAACATGGGTCAGAAACATGCTGTGGTGAAAAAAGCTACATGGCAGTGGGATGTATAAAGAAGTGTCATACATATGAGACATGAAGTAACTTTACTATATGAGATTCTGTGGGTAAGGCCCCTGTTAAGAGTGTGAGACTCCAGAAGAGACTGGACCAATTTGGCAGAAATCGGAGAAAAGCAACTGGAATGATTAAAGGTCTAAAAGACGTGCCCTTTCTGTAATAACCTACAGGGAAAGACTAAAGGAACCAGAAATATTTAGTTTATAAAATGCAGAAGTGTTGATAAAGCTGAGGGAAATAACGTGCTCTCAATCTCATGTGGTGAGCACAGGGAATAATGAGCTTAAACTGAAGCAAAGGAGATTTTGATTAAACGTGATGAAAAAATTTCCAACGGTAGGGATAGAAATATGGCAAAATACACTGCCTAGGGAGGCTGTGGAATCCACTTCTTCAGAGTTTTTTCAGAAAGAAAAAGGTAAATATTTGTTGTTTATTTATTTCTCTACAGGAAGAGTTTATCCAGCCCAAAGGCAAGGAGATGAACCAGGAGCCTCTCAGGCTACACCTATCCCTATAAGCTCTCCAGGGCCAGGAGCAGGCTCAAGCACTGCTACCCAACTACTTGCTAAGCTACCAGTGATGTCCCCATCGGAGCTCATCCCTGCACTGGTCACTGTCCTGGGGACCTAATCTCCAAAGATTGTCCCCAACAGCCACTATGGACAAGGCCATCACATTCAGGGGGGAAAGTATTCAACTGCACCATGGTATTTGCCCTCAGGGCAAAAAAAACCATCATGGTCCTGTTTCTTGTAAATACATAGCCTAAAAGTGCCCTCCGGTCCTAATTTCTGTGGGTATTTCTGTACCAAGCTATTTTTAACAAGGAGAATCCAAAAGCCCTCTCTAAATATGTGCAATTTAAATGAATAAGCTTTTATGTGTACAACAACCATCCAGCTCTGGGGCATTCATGCAATTTTGCTGCACTTAGCAGCTCTGTATAAATAACATATGAAAATAAATATTCCATGTGTAAGCATAAGATGTTCATAAATACAAAATAATTATAATAGTTATAATAGTTATAATAATTCATTGCAAGATTACCAAGATGAAAGTCCCATTATTCTACGTACTTTTACAAATCCGCAGCAAGAGACACTCCCTGTCCCCAACTTTGCACAGTATGGTTTGAGACAACAGAGCAGAGGTTAAAAACACATAGTCATGTAAGGCATTTGGTTACATAAAGGACATTTTTTAAAGTGTAAAAATGAGATTGTCTGTAGTAATTTTCAGTATAAGGCACAATTTAGCATTTCCTCCCCCACTTAGGCTTAAGTCATTTTCCGGGATGTTCAGCTCAGTAAGGTTTATACAATGATATGACTGCTTCAAAATCTGATTTCCTTGTACAAATATACATATTAGCTAATCTGCTAAATGCCTGTCTAGATTGCCTCCATTTAACAAGCTTCAAAGAACTGGATAGTACAGAGATGATTTAGGAGCTTTTACCTACAGGTATTGTCCTATATTTAACTTTCTAATTGTAATGGCAGGAGAGTGAAACACTGTCGGGTTCAATAAACACAAGTTACTCTTGTTAACTGTCGTCAACTTTAAAGCTATTCTGTCATTCGGGCCTTGCATGTTTCTAAGCACCACTGAGAGTCTGGGTATCAGCACTTCATAAAACTGTTTCCTAAAGTGATATTCAGAGAAGTGTTGCAAAATGGGCCCATATATTTCTTGCAGTAGTGAAAATACTGTCTACATCAGGGTCATTTTCTTTTCCTTTCAAACCACCATGAGAAAAAACACCACAGGCATCAGGTAGTTAGTAACCTCTTAGCGCACTGACCTGTTTGATGTTCACAGGAGGGTTAGTCAATATATTAGCCTTAGATAGGGTACCATTAGTAATTTGTGCATGAATTTTATTACATAGCTCCATCCCCATCTACCCCACAGCCTGCAAATGCCCCTCTGTCACACGCTACTATGTAAAAAGGTGAGTTATGAAAAAATGAAGTTATTAATTCTGTTTATATTTTGGTCCTATGCAATGTGAAAGGCATGGTATTGAGGTATGTTTGTAATATTTTGCAATTAAAAAATGGTAGTATGTCACTAGTTTTAAATATGGCATCCTAGCTAATGTTAAATTAATCATTAATCATTTAGGGCATTTCTAATGATTCCTATTCCTAAGCCCCTCTGTATTGATTCTTAAAACTCACTAGATTTGACCTCAGAAACAACCCTTGGCATTTGAAGAGATCAAATGTAGATATATGCTAGCTTCTGTGGGTTAGTACATTAGTAATTAATCTTTAAAGAACAGGCAATAAAATGTCCCTAGTATGTTGTAAATGGGAAAAGGTGGCAATCTGCCATGAATCACCCTGAAGATGGGAGAAGGAGCTTAATGAATCAAAGAAAAACCAGACAGAAATTGAATTTGATAAGATACACCTGCTAAATTACTTGTTTTCTGATGATGAGGCTGGATCTAAAGCAGCTGTTCTAGAAAATGTAAGATGACTGAAAAAACTAGAGGGGCAGAGCATATGAAAAGGATTGAACCATTGTTTGGTGCTATGTGGAATGGTCCTTCAGCTCAGGCATGCTGCTGTTGAATTATCTATCTATGCCTATTTTTTGATATATAAGTGCTCTTCGCACTCATATTTTTTCTAGCAACAGTGTGTTTATATTCATCCATCTAAATTATTCCTGGAATGATACATAGTACAGCTCTGTAGCACTAGGAAATGAGGCAATTATAGGTAGAGTTAATAAATCCACTTAATAAATCCACTTTGACCGCCCTCCCCTTTCAGAGCTGAATCCCAAGCCCGTGGTTAGACAGCTACATTTTCTACACAGCGCAGGAGGCACCTCAGAAGAGCAATCCAAAAAAACCTCCTGCTTTTGCAGAAGATGCCTGAATTGAGTCCAAAGCGGTGAGCCTCGTTCAGAATTGCCTTCACTGATTCTGAAGAAGAGCTAGAAGCAGCGTAGCAGTGTCATTGCAGCGCTTTATTTGGGTTTATATACCCCGCTTCTCACAGCGTGACTTCAGCAGAGGCTGTGGGGGCTGCGTAGGCGGCCACTGGGGTGGCTAGAACAGTCTCCTGGGAGGAGGCTTTCTTTAGGGTGACTCCAAAGTGATCCTAGAATCAACGTCTCCAGCTTTCTACACGAGTCCTCCAACTATGAGGTTGCTATTTAGACAGCAGAAAACAAACATTTACTCACTACATCTCCTTAGCAGTTGGTACCCCCCATCACACCCTAAAACTCTTCTTTTTGCCAGCAATTGTCATGAACAGTACTATTACACAGCCTTTCTACAGGTTTTTAAGTGAATAAAAGTATTGCATTCTTTCATGGCCGGAGCCAGTATCTCCTGCCAGGCTTTCTCAGTTCTCCTCCCCAGGATTTTGGGCCATAGGACTTGGCCAAAGGATTTTGGCCTATGGTCTCTTAGTGAAAAAAAAAAGACGCTTCCATGAAAAGACACATAGAATCATAGAATCATAGAATCATAGAATCATTGAGGTTGGAAAAGACCTCTAAGATCATCGAGTCCAACCGTCGACCCAACACCACCACCCACTAAGCCATGTCCCTAAGTGCCTCATCTACTCGTCTTTTAAATACCTCCAGGGATGGGGACTCAACCACTTCCCTGGGCAGCCTGTTCCAATGTTTAACCACTCTTTCAGTAAAGAAATTTTTCCTCATGTCCAATCTAAACCTCCCCTGGCACAACTTGAGGCCATTTCCTCTCGTCCTATCGCTTGTTACTTGGGAGAAGAGACCGACACCCACCTCGCTACAACCTCCTTTCAGGTAGTTGTAGAGAGCGATGAGGTCTCCCCTCAGCCTCCTTTTCTCCAGGCTAAACAACCCCAGTTCCCTCAGCCGCTCCTCAGAAGACTTGTTCTCCAGACCCCTCACCAGCCTCGTTGCCCTTCTCTGGACACGCTCCAGCACCTCGACGTCCTTCTTGTAGTGAGGGGCCCAAAACTGAACACCGTATTCGAGGTGCGGCCTCACCAGTGCCGAGTAGAGGGGCACGATCACTTCCCTACTCCTGCTGGCCACACTATTTCTGATACAGGCCAGGATGCCATTGGCCTTCTTGGCCGCCTGGGCACACTGCCGGCTCATGTTCAGCCAGCTGTCAACCAACACCCCCAGGTCCTTTTCCGACAGGCAGCTTTCCAGCCACTCTTCCCCAAGCCTGTAGCGCTGCATGGGGTTGTTGTGGCCAAAGTGCAGGACCCGGCACTTGGCCTTGTTGAATCTCATCCAGTTGGTCTGGGCCCATCAATCCAGCCTGTCCAGGTCCCTCTGCAGAGCCTTCCTACCCTCGAGCAGATCAACGCTCCCGCCCAACTTGGTGTCGTCTGCAAACTTACTGAGGGTGCACTCGATCCCCTCATCCAGATCATCGATAAAGACATTGAACAAGACCGGCCCCAAAACTGAGCCCTGGGGAACACCGCTCGTGACCGGCCGCCAACTGGATTTGACTCCATTCACCACAACTCTCTGGGCCCGGCCGTCCAGCCAGTATTTTACCCAGTGCAGAGTCCACCTGTCTAAGCCGTGAGCCGCCAGCTTCTCTAGGAGAATGCTGTGGGAGACGGTGTCAAAGGCCTTGCTGAAGTCCAGGTAGACCACATCCACAGCCTTTCCCTCATCCACTAGGTGGGTCACCTGGTCATAGAAGGAGATCAGGTTGGTCAGGCAGGACCTGCCTCTCATGAACCCGTGCTGGCTGGGCCGGATCCCCTGGTTGTCCCGCACATGCCTTGTGAGCGCCCTCAAGATGAACCGCTCCATAATCTTCCCCGGCACCGAGGTCAGGCTGACAGGCCTGTAGTTCCCCGGATCCTCCTTCCGGCCCTTCCTGTAGATGGGCGTCACATTGGCAAGCATCCAGTCATCCGGGACCTCCCCCGTTAACCAGGACTGCTGATAAATGATGGAGAGTGGCTTGGCGAGCTCCTCCGCCAGCTCCCTCAGCACTCTCAGGTGGATCCCATCTGGCCCCATAGACTTGTGAGCGTCCAGGTGGCGTAGCAGGTCATTGACTGCTTCCTCTTGGATTACGGGGGGTTCATCCTGCTCGCCATCCCTGTCTTCCAGCTCAGGGGGCTGAGTACCCTGAGGAGAACTGATCTGACTGTTAAAGACTGAGGCAAAGAAGGCATTCAGTACCTCAGCCTTTTCGTCATCCTCGGTGACAATATTCCCCCCTGCATCCAATAAGGGATGGAGATTCTCCTTGGCTCTCTTCTTGTCATTGATATATTTGTAAAAACATTTTTTGTTGTCTCTAATGACAGCGGCCAGATTGCGTTCTAGCTGGGCTTTTGCCTTTCTCATTTCCTCTCTGCATGACCTAACGAGATCCCTGTACTCTTCTTGCGTCGCCTGCCCCTTCTTCCACAAGCGGTAAACTCTCCTTTTTTTCCTGAGTCCCAGCAAGAGCTCCCCGTTCAGCCAGGCCGGTCGTCTTCCCCGCCCGTTCTTCTTACGGCGTACGGGGACAGCCTGCTCCTGCGCCTTTAAGACTTCCTTCTTGAAGAACGTCCAGCCTTCCTGGACCCCTTTGCCCTTCAGGACCGTCTCCCAAGGGACTCTCTCAGCCAGCGTCCTGAACAGGCCAAAGTCCGCCCTCCGGAAGTCCATGGTTGCGGTTTTGCTGGCCCCCCTCCTTACTTCACCAAGAATCAAGAATTCTATCATTTCGTGGTCGCTAAGCCCAAGACGGCCTCTGACCACCACATCTCCCACCAGTCCTTCTCTGTTAGTAAACAGCAGGTCGAGCGAGGCACCTCCCCTGGTAGGCTCGCGTATCAGCTGTGTCAGGAAGTTGTCTTCCACACACTCCAGGAACCTCCTAGACTGCTTCCTCTCTGCCGTGTTGTATTTCCAGCAGACGTCCGGGAAGTTGAAGTCCCCCACGAGAACGAGGGCTAGCGATTGAGAGACTTCTGACAGCCTCTTATAGAATGCTTCATCCGCCCCTTCATCCTGGTTGGGTGGTCTATAACAGACTCCCAGCAGGATATCTGCCTCGTTGGCCTTCCCCCTCATCCTTACCCATAAACACTCAACCGTACCATCATCACAATCGTTGAGCTCTATACAATCGAAACACTCCCTAACATACAGGGCCACCCCACTGCCTCTCCTTCCTCACCTGTCTCTTCTGAAGAGTCTATAGCCATCCATTGCAGCACTCCAATCGTGGGAGTCACCCCACCATGTTTCTGTGATGGCGACTAAGTCATAGCTATCCCGCTGCACAATGGCTTCCAGCTCCTCCTGCTTGCCGCCCATGCTGCGTGCATTGGTGTAGATGCACTTGAGCTGGGCTATCGATTTCGCCCCCGGCATCGGCATGCCACCCCTAGGCTCATCTCTAGTGAGCCTGGTTTTATCCCCTTCCCCACTTCGAACCTAGTTTAAAGCCTTCTCAATGACCCCTGCCAATTCATGAGCCATGATCCTTTTCCCCCTGTGAGACAGCTGGACCCCATCTGTCGCCAGCAGGCCCGGTGCCATGTAAACCTCCCCATGATCAAAAAAACCAAAATTCCTCCGATGGCACCAGCCCCTGAGCCACGTGTTGATCAGGTGTGTTTTCCTGCTCCTTTCAGTATCCTTCCCTGCCACTGTAGGGATTGAGGAAAACACTACCTGTGCTCCCGATCCTTGAACCAGTCGCCCCAGTGCCCTGAAGTCCCTTTTGATCACTGCAGGACTTCTCTCTGCAACCTCATCACTGCCAGCCTGTATAACCAACAGCGGGTAGTAATCAGAAGACCGTACCAGACCAGGGAGCTTCCTAGTGATGTCTCTGACCCAGGCCCCAGGGAGGCAGCAGAGTTCCCTGTGGAACGGGTCCGGTCGGCATATCGGGCCCTCTGTTCCCCTCAGAAGGGAATCGCCTATGACAATTACCCTCCTTTTTTTCTTAGCAGCGGCAGTCATAATGCGTGGGGCTGACTGCCTCACCCTAGGCGACCCCCTGGATGGACCTTCATCTACATCCTCGTTTGCCTGGCCCTCAAGTTCCAGGGCCCCATATCTGTTGTGTAAGGGCAACCGGGAAGGTGAGGGAGGCTGGGCAGGGGTTTGCCTGGCACGCCGAGCAGGGACCCGTTTCCATTCCCCCCCGTCGCTTAGGTCCCCTCTTTCTACCTGGTGGCAAGAAGGCAGGGGATCCTCTGCTTCTCGCGGAGCCTCCATCTGCTGCCTTTGCCTCAGGGATGGTAGGGTGCGGCTCCGCCAATCTATCTCCCTCTCACACTCCCGGATACTCCTCAACCTTTCCACCTCCTGGAAGTCATGCCTGACTTCATCTCTAGTCTTTCGTACCTGCTAGCAGAAGCACATCCCTGCATCATTCAAAAGTAGGCAGCGCAGTGCTCGTCTGAGTTACATTTTTAGGAACTCTTTTAAAAAAAGATAAAAAGAAAAAACAGATGTTCCTTATTGGCTGGAGGGAGGTGGAGAAATTATTTCTGAATTTTTTCTGAATTGATAGTACTCTGTATTGCACCATGCCTGGATGAATATATTAGACTGTACAATATTATTATTATAAGAGATATGATATTAATGGCAGTAACTCTTTTACCATTAAGTAATTCAGCAATAACCAGCTGTTTGTTTAATAGTGTTTTTACCTGGCTGATCTCCATCTTTCCTATATTAGCTATGGGATTTGTGAATCCTCTAGGTTCATAGATTAACATGACATGACATGTTTCTTTTTATGTCAAAGCGTTTACAGTATATTTATCAAAATTAATAGAAGGTTTTAAATAAGCCCCTCTCCTCACAGCACGGCTAGGTTGTTTATTTCTAATTTTCTTATGAGTACTGTCATTAAATTTTGTTCCTCATAGCGGAGTCCTCTATATTTTCAGTAAAGTCAACTGAAGTGTTTTCTCCTGTAGTGTTCCCATTAGCCACAACAAATCTTTCTCTTGCTGCCTGTGCATGCTCTGACTGCCATTTCAACACTGACTCATGACTGAGAAGAGATTAAGACTTTGACTCGACAGGTTATAATCCTCTGCCTGCAACGGGAATGCCTGCCGCCTACAGAGCAAAGCAGGGCTCTGATATCTTACAGCTGCCAGTCCGTGCCTGAGGAGGCATCATGGCCCCATCTGATGTAATTCAGCTTGTCCTGATTAGATGGGGGGGGGGGGGAGGGGAAATACACACATATCTAATTGAAGCGTGGGAATTATTTTATTGGATTACTAATGCACTTGGAAAATGTACTTTGACGGTTGGACTCGATGATCTTAGAGGTCTTTTCCAACCTTAACGATTCTATGATTCTATGAAAATCTATGGTAACATTTATTAAATAAGCGTTTGGTCACATGTGTAACGTGGCTCACTTCATTACAGAGGATGAAGGCTGGAAACTGCATCCTGTGAAGTGGTTGGAGCTTTTCTTGATTGCTGAACAGGCAGCATTTTCCATGTTCTTTCCAATTCATCCTTATGATTCACAACGACCTTCTCTCTCTTTCTGAAGCTTTATACTATTGCAGAAATGCTAAGAATGGTGCCTGTTTTACAGAGCATTGCCAGTGCTTTAATATGTGTTCCAGTATATTGGAAAAAAACCTCCCTTAACTAAAATGTAGCGATACAGTTACACAAAACACACCTCTTTTGCATTTTCTTATGTGCTTAGTTTCCTACCATCTGTTTTGCACATAATATTCATGCTTGTGGAGCAGCTTCCAGGATTTCGGCATTTCTATTGCAGATGCCATGCTTCTTCCCTATTACAATGCCGAGCTTTTCTTTCATTTGAAAAACAACATAAACAGGTTATACACTACCCGACAAAGATGAAACAGTGTAACTGAAGAATAACGATTTCTGTAGGAAACAGCTTAAAAAGCCTGCTAGGGCTACATCATATCAATTTGGCAGATACTAGTTCTTAATTTATATTTAACTGTCATTAATTGCCATACTGAAGTAACGTACCCATCCAATTTAGAAAAATGCCAGAAAAGTCCTGAGGATCATTATAAAAGCACAGTTTTCATTGATACGCTTTGGAGCGTGGGACTGTACGCTGTGTTTTGCTTCCCAGAGGGCACAGCAGGGAGGAAGACAAAAGTAGATTTATGGCACTGATGCCACAGGAGGACCCTGCGTGGTGTCAGGGGACTCCCTGAAGCCACTCCATGACCCAGGCCACGCTGAGTACAGGGCATGGGCCATGTCATCTCTCAGCACAACATCTACAGAGCTGCATCTCTGGTCCAGGTTGGTGTTATTTCAGTAAATACAGCAAAGTATTATTACCATTACTACTATTATTATTGTTACTATTTTCTAATTTCACCTGCCGAGTGGGAAAAATACTGATTCCATCATTTCTGTGATTATTCCTATGACTTTTTCTCCCACAATCCTTTCCCCACACGGAGTTTTGTTTGTATGTTTCTGAGCCTTTTGCAGCGATGAGCCACTTCAGAGAACTACAGAGCTATCTTTATTTAGCAGGGGACTTTGAATTAGGCAATTAAACTGGGCTGCAGTTGTTTGCCTTGCAGAGTGGCCATTTTCTCTTGCTATTTTTTTTGGCAACCTTCATGTTGATTTTGTGGCTGAAGTTCTGCAGTGTTCATCCATGTCTGTGCTTGTCACCTGCCTTTGCATCTAACAGTACAATTCTGTCTCCTGGAAAGTTTTTTCCTGGGCTTCCCCTCAGCAGAGGGGACCTCACTGCACAGAGGGGAAAGGCTGCATCATCACCCGTTTGACCTAGAAGTTGCCCCAAGCTGGGCTTGGGGAAAACGTTGAGCTAAAAGCAGGTGAAAGGGAGGGGAAAAAACCCAAAACAAACAAACAAACAAAAAAACCCAAAAAAACCAACAAAACCAGAAATAGGCCCTGAAATTTGGGAAGTAATCCCAGGGCAGCTCTGTTTATAACTCCTTCCTGACTCGTTTCTGTAGACAGGCAAAAGGTCCTGCTCTCCCAGCACAGATAGGGGAAGGCTCAGAGTGGAGCCGTGCTGGGGCACCGTTTAGGGCAGGTCATGTCGGTGCTGTCTGCAGAGCCATGTGGCAGCTTTGGATGTGCAAAGCACTGCCATTTCCCCACAATGCTACACCCATGCCCACTGCATTCTGGCATGCCTGGAGGCTGCGGGGACGCAGGCAGGCCACAGTGTGGCTTGCAGAAGTCTTCCTGCTGCCTGTTCTTCAGATGTCCATCCTAACCCCACTCCTCTTTTCTGTGCCCAGCATAAAGCCTCAGGATGAGAGCCAGCCCCACCGAGGTCAAAAGCAAAACTCCACTTGAGCAGATGAAGTTCAGCCGGTGCCTGGAGCCACACAGTGGGTCTCCTCATTCTTAAAGCAATGTCCCAGCCTTAACGTCTGTGGAAAAAAGACTGAGCAAATATGCAACTTTTGAGCAGTGTGAAGGCTTAGAAACAGAAGAAAAACATTTTTCTTTTGGATGTGATGCATCTTAGAGGGAGGGAAAGTTGGCTTGCAATATCTGAATACCTGGGCAGTACCTAAGGGCCACTTTCACAATGGGCTGGCACTAATCTAAGTCCATGCCTCCAGGTCCTCAGCTGCATAGTCGAACTGCTGCTGGTGCCAGTGTGAGCACTCCTGCAGCTGCACAGTCATCCAGACCAGGGACCTGATCCACCAGAAAACATCCCTTCCTCGGGTGAGGTAGGGAAGAAGGACTTGACTCCAATACAGCTGATGTGGTTGCATGAATACCCAGGAGGTAGCAAGTAGAGATACTTGGGCAGGGGGCAGGAGAAGGTGAGATAGCCCATTTTGGAAGTAGCTAGTGCTTAAGTCAACATAAAATGATTGTTAAGTCATGTACTCAGGTAGCAAAGTGTGTGCACCCATTGTGTTTTCAGAGCATAATGCTGGACCTCACCAAAATGAGGTTATAGATCACACTGTAGCATATCGTTAGCCAGGACAAAATAAATTCCAGTACTCATATAAAAGATTCACTATGAAATTCATAAGGGGAATGAGGCACTCAAGTTGATTGCCCCAAGGAAGTGGAGCGTCTCCCTTTGTGGCTATTTAAGAACAGGAAAAACATGGACGAGGTGCATCTCTGCTTCCCAGCTCCCCTTTTCCGTGATTCCACAAAAAATACCATCATCAAGGTATTCTAAAACAGTTTAAAAATCCAAATGCATTCAAATATATCAACATACATCTCAGCCAAAGAAAGCATCAAAGCCATCAATACGTTATTCAATAGCTACATCTTTGTCCCCATGCTTCACTGGGGATGTCCCACGTGTTCGAGGCCTCGCCAGCAGCGAGCACAGTGTAGAGTCAAAGCAGCTACCTAGTCCAAGCACCAGTAAAATCCTTGAAATCATTGTTCTTTCTCTCCTGAACACTTAACATTTTTTGAAATCTATAACTGAGACACCAGTTCGAGGACAGCTTTAGGGTAAGTTCATCACAACTACTCCATTTGTAGCAGTACGGTCCCTCAGCGAGTCGGTCACTCATGTCTTCCCTTGCGCACCATGACCTCTGACAACCACTAGAAACAGATGTTTGGATTTCCATAACACTTATTCACTTCTCAGGTCCACTTCATGTGCTCTTGCTAATAATGGAACAGGTTTGATTTGGAGCAAATTTAGCCTTTATAGCCAGCTAGGTCAAGGAACTATCAGGTCTTTATTGATTGTCCTTTTGAGATTTTTTTCCCATCTATTTATCTGGGAACCATTTCACTTGTGCAGGGCTTTTCTTACATTTACTGGGCACGGGAAATCAATAGAGTGCGGGAAACAAAAATCTTGATGGTTCATCAATATTTCAGGCCCCATCAACAATGCATTCAATTTTATTCAGAAAGGGATTGGAAATTTTGCTCAGTTTGCGGCTTTGGAGCGGAGCCAGTCCCATTCAGCGAAACCGAAGCCTCGAGTAGGTGACGGTGCCAGATGCTCCCGCTGCCCCTCGCTGCCACCCAGCCCGGCAGCCCCACGTACAATGCCACCCCTGCAACCACAGAGGGCTGTAGAGCAACAGGGGTTTCACATGATTTATTTGCTTCTCCTGCACTTAATATGGCAAAGGGCCCTGCCAGTGTGGCAGGACGAAAGGAGCGGGTGATTTCAGTCTCTCTCAGAGACTTTGGGCCAAAGCTCTTGCCCTTCTGCTTACAGATGGCACTGACCATCGGGGGAGCAAAAATTCAGAGTCTTTACTGAGAATCCCTCCTTTCCTCAGGGCTGGCTTTTATGTTGCTGATTTTTTTTCACCTCAAAGACACAAAACATTATCCAGAAAAATGGACTTCATTTTCAGTAAAGACAAAGGCAGCAGTAAGTCAGGCATAATAGACTCAAAGACATTTAGAAAGACATGAAAACTTATTTCTTTGCAAGTGTGCTACAGCTTTCAGTTCTTTATTCTTTTTGGTTCTTTTCTTTGCAAGATTATTGCAGCTTTATCTTTGCTTAGTAAATGGTGGGCATTTCAGTGGCTTAGACTACAGTAGCATTTTGAGGGCCTCTAAGGCAAACTCCAACAGGATCATATCTTGTCCTCATATTTTCTTCTCTGCAGAAGTTTAATTTTCTAAAACTAATCTCCCCAGTTTCTCTCTGTATTTTCTGTGTCACTGTTTCATTTAAGGCTCAACAGTCTTCTACCCATTGAAAGTGCACCTGATTGACTAATGGAACAAGCATCATGATTCTGGAAAAGTATTTCCAAAGCATGTATATTCTTGTTCGGCTCACGGTGTTTCTCTCAGTGGGAGAGTTACTATGCTTAGACAAACATGTTATGTACCAGTTAGTCAGGTACCCTGGTGATTACACGTAGCTTTTTAAAGGAACATCAGGCCTTTTTGTGCAGTTTTGACTTGCTTTTATGTACTTTTTTGGCAGCTTGCTCTTTGTACTTTTTTTTTCCCCAAACTGCACCATTGTTTTCAAGAGTCTTAGAAAATTAGATATGAATGTTTTGATTTTATTCTTCCTGTTCAATAATTATGCACTTCCCTCTCTATTTTTGCTTTCCTCCCATTCCAATGTGATTAATGTACAGCAGCACAAAAATAAATCTTGCAATTACTGAAAACGCAGTTCAGGGCTACAGTTTCCAGAGATCAAAAAAAGAATAACCCACAAAGAAATGGATGTTTGATTTTTACTTTCTGGCAGGCAAGGCAACACGCGGAGTCAAACATATAGTTAGGAGCTAGCTAAGATGGTAAGCCACAGCCTTCGAGAAGAGGCTGCGTGGACTTGTGCTGTGCAGCAAAAGCCCCGGGAGGGATGCTTCCCGAGGTGACCGCAGGGAAACCCCGGACTCTGCTGCCCTGTTAAAGGCAGGACACAACATGGTTTTTTCCACCGTGGCTGTTTTACACGGGTGGGCAGGGGTGCACTCCGCTCCCCCACTTTCTACATGCCTGGTGTGACTTCCTCTGCCTGCAGCTGCACTGGGGACCCCCTCTGTCAGCTGAGGGGGGCTCGGCAGCGACCCTGCGCTGTGGTTCCCACCGTCCCCCGTTGCTCAGGCACAGCCTGGCCTCTGACACCTGGAAAGCTGCGGATGTCAGAAAAGCCTTTTGCACTTTTTTGCCCTCCTTGGGATAAACGGCGATCCTGAACTGTGGGCAGGCTGCCCAGAAAGGCAGGCAGACTTGGAAAGGGAGACTAGGGCTTTGTCTTTAACACTTCCCAAGGAAAAAAGATGTTTTCTTTACTTTGGAGCAAATCATGGGCATAAATTTGCAGGAGAGACTGGGCATGGCAGTTTTACTGCAAGAAAAACTCAGTGAGGTAAAGCACTAAACTCTGCCTCTTCCTCTTCTCTCCAAACACCCTTTCAGGCTAAACTCGTTTATTCTGTACTAAAGCTGATCCACATATTGGGTTTGGTTTTTTAACCTCAGGACACTTCATTCATGTGAGGTACCCCAAGGTGTAAAATACACCACTTTTAAGATTAAAAAAAAAAAAAAACACAACAAAAAACAAGCCCTGTGTTGGACTGGATGTTGCTCATTTTAAACTCTTCCATCCAGGTTACTCTTGTTTTCTATGAAGCCTGCATGCTGAAAAGCACTCCTTCCATCCTTTAGGTCATGAAACACCAAGGAGTAAGTGGTATATAGCTGCTGTGTAAGCCAGGTTTTAGGAAGAACTAACATTTAGCCAGGAACATCACAGGACGAGAGTAGCAGGAAGATGCTGAAGGAGATGCTTCTCGAGGGCCAGAGAAAAGCCTGAGGGTACGGAGGGGGCCTAAGCTTCTCCATTTGCAATAGCACTGGAGAGATCACTGGTGGATCAAGGCAATTATAGGAGAGGACAAAGAGAAAGACTCACCAGGGAATGCTGAATGTATTTTACATTATATATATTACGTGACATATGCAGGTAGTTACACAGACTTTTGAGGGTTAACTCCACGCCCTGAAATTCCCTTATAATAACAGTAAGTATCACACACAGATAAAATCTGCTGTGCTACATCATTCTTTCCACCCCCCCGCCCCGGGAAGAGAGTATGAAAGCTGTCAGGGCTGGCATCCACGCAGTCCGAAGGCTGGTTCCCCCTTCCACATCCCCAGGCTCGTCGTGCACACACCTTCCTAATGGACTAGAATTGGCTTAATTTGATCTTGACAAAACAAAATTAAGTAAGCGCAAAACCACTGAAGTTATTATAGAGAATGTCTTTCTGAATCATATTTAGCTTCATGCCATGCCAGGAGATAATCTCCAGCTAAACCCAGCCTCAACTGAAAAGAAATAGGGAACCAATTCAGCTCAGTATACTTCGGATCTCAACAGCACAGTAGCTACAACTACTACCCACTCTTAAAACCGCCTCCTTTCCCAGGCCATTTTAGGAAGCTAATCTGGATGATCAGCCTCAAAATTGATTTCAACTTTCAGGTGCAGTTGACTTATTAAATTTAAAAAAATATCTTTTTCAGAGGTCTCTCATCTACCATAGGTTTAGATTATCTAAACATGGCTATCCTGCCATGTTTAGACTGCCCGTTCAACTGCCCATTCCACTGCTTTCCCAGCTTGATCAAGTTGATCATACAGAGATAGAAAACAGTTTTGTCTTTGTTGCAGAACAACGAGATATAAGGGTATTCGACTGACAGCAGTTGTGATTAAATTGTGATTAAAATAAATTCACATTCAGATGTCAGATCAAATCCTGAGTAAGTGTAAAATCATTATAACACTGTTGAATTCACTGAATTTCTGCCCATTTTCATCAGCTGAGGCTCTGACTAGAGCTGGACTCTTCTGAGTAATCTTCAGCTCTCTATTACTAATAAAATTAGTAATTTGCTTTTCCAAACATCTTGCAATGTTTCTATCCATTCATTTAAGTAGACTTCCTCTTCAACGTTTCTTGTAGTTTGAACATGAAGCAGGGATCCTGCACTAATTCTTGCTGAATCAGGGCTTAGTGCATATACTACCAATCACTTTTCTCACAAGAGTGCTTAAAATAGCAGCTTCAGCCCATCTGAGCTCACTGGGAAATCTGTCAGCAAATTTCATGTTTCTATTATTACAAGACCAATTTTAGAACCAGAAAAAAAATCATAGCAGTGATAAAGCTCCAGGGAGTTTTAAAAGAATCCAGGTGGAGACGGGTCAGCATTGGAAATACTTTAACAACAAAGTGCTGAAATTTCAGGGTGAATTCACTTTTAACATGTTCATATCATCTTGAATTGGCTTTCCGCAAACATTTGGGCAATTAAAATGTTGATTGACAGCAGTGCTTACACTTAATTTCTTATGAACCTGCATATGCAAGTATTCATGGTTAATGAGCTTCGCATTAGCATTTTGTATCAGAAATGGTGTGGCCAGCAGGAGTAGGGAAGTGATCTTCCCCCTGTACTCGGCACTGGTGAGGCCCCACCTCGAATACTGTGTTCAGTTTTGGGCCCCTCACTACAAGAAGGATGTCGAGGTGCTGGAGCGTGTCCAGAGAAGGGCAACGAGGCTGGTGAGGGGTCTGGAGAACAAGTCTTCTGAGGAGCGGCTGAGGGAACTGGGGTTGTTTAGCCTGGAGAAAAGGAGGCTGAGGGGAGACCTCATCGCTCTCTACAACTACCTGAAAGGAGGTTGTAGCGAGGTGGGTGTCGGTCTCTTCTCCCAAGTAACAAGCGATAGGACGAGAGGAAATGGCCTCAAGTTGCGCCAGGGGAGGTTTAGATTGGATCTTAGGAAAAATTTCTTCACCAAAGGGGTTTTCAAGCACAGGAACAGGTTGCCCAGGGAAGTGGTTGAGTCACCATCCCTGGAGGTATTTAAAAGACGTGTAGATGTGGTGCTTAGGGACATGGTTTAGTGGTGGACTTGGCAGTGTTAGATTAACGGTTGGACTCGATGATCTTAAAGGTCCTTTCCAACCTAAATGATTCTATGAATCTATGATTAGCAATTACTCTTGCTAGAAATGCTCACACATTTCTGAGTTTAGGAAAGCAGGTAGGTGTCCGCCTAGATCCATCCCCATTGTGGGCAGTATCAAAGTGTGTGCTTACATCCCAAAGACCTCCTCCAGGCACAGTTCTAAATTCGTCTGTTGACGTGCGGGACCCCAGAACTGAAGCTGTAATGAGACTGGGGGAGGTGGAGACTGGGTGCCATATGACTTAACCAACTAGTAAGCTTAAATAGCTGACATCTTGCTATTGCCCAGAAACTTTAAAAAAACATAAACACAAGTGGTTGAAAAATTTCTCATAATACATATTGACAGAAATCACAAATCCTTGTAGATGTTCTATAATTAAGGAGCATCCATTATTTAGTCACTTCTGTCAAACATCACTTTAAAATCAGACCAGTCTAGCACTTGGATTTTTTTTCGTGTGATCAAGCTGTTTTAGACAAGACTGCAGGCACCCTGCTTAATAGCAGAAGATAAAGGAGTTCTGATACGTTCCTAAAAGAGAAAAGTGGAGCAAATTCCTCAACATCTATGAGCCCTATGTAGTAGTAAAAAATTAGGTAACTAACTCCTAATGCCTTGGCTAGTTGTTGTGTTGAAGGGAAAGTCTGATTGAAATGCACACACTCACCTCCTGGAGTAGTTTTCTGGGCTCTGTAGTCCTATTTCAACCACGTTATGGGGTGTCTTAAAGTCCCTCCCAGTGCAGCACAACACTGAGATGGTCACAGCAGTGCTGCTGAACTGACTTACTCCTGACAGGGCAGCAGGAAACAAGCCAGTATCTGAAGAAATTTTAAATAATGTGAAGTGGCTGGTTTCAGTTGGGAACTGAAGTAAAAATAGAATTAAACTCTAATAACTTGTCACGCCTGTGAAATCTGAAGGCTGAACCATGCATTGCAGATACGTCATTATGAAATACGACTTCATGGTTCTTCATGGATGTATCCCTCAGGGTCCAAACACAACTCTGCGTAGATTGTTTCACATTTGGTTGACTTTGAGCAAACCTATAAAATCTACTACTCTTGCCACAGTCAGTGTAAGAAATATAGATTATGAAGAATGTATTTAAAACCTTATTATCCTCTTTTTTTTCAGGCTACCAAGGAGGAAGATGATAAAGAGCAGGGTGATTTACATTTACGGGCAGGTTTTGGTCTAATTTTGTGTTCCAGTCCTAGGGATAGGCATCAGGACACAGATTTATGCATCATAATTTTGGAGTACTAGTAATAAACATGCAGAAATTATTTTAAAAATGCAACAGTAATTAGGAACCTGAACACTGCATGCTGTTATAAAGTGCAAGGTCCTGCACCTGGGTCAGGGCAACCCCCAGCATCAATACAGGCTGGGGGATGAAGGGATTGAGAGCAGCCCTGCCGAGAAGGACTTGGGGGTGCTGGTGGGTGAAAAGCTGGACATGAGCCAGCAATGTGCGCTCGCAGCCCAGAAGGCCAATCGTATCCTGGGCTGCATCCAAAGCAGCGTGGCCAGCAGGTCGAGGGAGGTGATTCTGCCCCTCTACTCTGCTCTGGTGAGACCCCACCTGGAGTCCTGCGTCCAGCTCTGGAGCCCTCAGCATAAAGAAAGACACGAACCTGTTGGAGCGGGTCCAGAGGAGGGCCACGAAAATGATCAGGGGGATGGAACACCTCTCCTGTGAAGAAAGGCTGAGAGAGTTGGGGTTGTTCAGCCTGGAGAAGAGAAGGCTTCGGGGAGACCTTATTGCAGCCTCTCAGTACTTAAAGGGGGCTTACAAGAAAGATGGGGACAAACTTTTTATCAGGGCCTGTTGTGATAGCACAAGGGGTCATGGTTTTAAACTAAAAGAGGGTAGGTCTAGATAGAGTCAGACTATATATAAGGAAGAAATTTTTTTACGCTGAGGGTGGTGAAGCACTGGCCCAGGTTTCCCAGAGAGGTGGTGGATGCCCCATCCCTGGAAACATTCAAGGTCAGGTTGGCCGGGGCTCTGAGCAACCTGATCTAGTTGAAGATGTCCCTGCCCACGGCAGGGGGGTTGGCCTAGATGACCTTTAGAGGTCCCTTCAACCCCAACTATTCTATGATTCTACAATTCTATAAAACAAACAGCCTCTCCTAGGCCATAAAGAACTTCCCTTACCCATATGCTTCTTCAAAGAAAATGGAATTTATAGTCTCTAGGTATTGCTTTGAAAAATTCATGTCAATAAAGGAGTAAGACCTGAAGATAGGAAGGATTCCGAAAGAAAATTTAAGAAAAAAAAAATCTAAAGATTCTGGCTAGAATCTGAATGTTCTGCTAATAAGCAAAAGAATTGCTAACTGGTGCTGCTGACTTGTGCTCTTCCTGCTGCATCTGCCACCATATTATTATTATTTTGCCTCAAGCATTGCTGTGGAGCTCACTTTAGCTAATGATCATGCAACTAACAGTCTGTCAACCTTAATATCTGCGGGAAACAAAACGGAATTTGTCCCTACACTATTAGCCATGCTTTCTAAACACACTTCCTTTGGCCATATGTATTGAACATTACATTTAATGGCTGCTCTGCTATATGTCTACTGGATATGTGCAATAAAGACAAATATTATAGGGCAGTAGGTAGAAGTCTACATAAACTTCTGTGGCATACCCTTGAAATACAAAACCACTCAGATCATTGCTCAGTTTTTGGAGTAAATGCAAGAGATGAGAAGCAGCGGGTCAGTAGACCAGCGGCCAATAAAAATGCCAATTTATTGTAAGACTCAGTTTTTGCCTGAGGTCATCTAATTACATGTATTGTAACCACAATGAGATTTAACACAAGGACAATTAAAGCTTCCATTTTGAGGAGGTAAACAGTCTAATTCCAATGTGAATCAAAGGGGAGTACAGCCAGCTGGGATAAAATCAGAAAGGGTTCCTGATCCGTGAGATATTTATACACAGGGAGTGATTAATCTCTGTAGCAATAGCCACCCTAACCACTGCTGCTCCCAAAGCGATGGGTACCAAGCTGTGTCAGGAGAAAAGCTGGCTGCCCATTGGTGCCCAGAGCTAGCTAAGAAGGCTCAGAAGCCCGAGCCCTCTCTCTGCTCTGGTGCATTTGCTACAGTGCTGCTGAGATGACCCATATGCTACAGTGCTGCTGAGATGACCCATTTCTTATGGCAGTGAAATAATCTGTGAACTGTCAGGAAAGCACGAGAGAAGGGAACTGGGGAAAGCAAGCAGCGGATTCCTTTCAGGCAAACTATTGCTGCATCAGAGTCTGTCCCTCTAGACTATGTTTCCCTGTTCCACAAATAGCTTTGCATTAAAGAAATCAGGGAAAGTGAAATGACTACATCTTGCTTTTACCACTGTTTTTCCCTTTATGAAAGCCATTTTCACTCTCTCTCTCTCTGGTCACTTGTTTAATTGCTCAAATTTCACCCCCTTGGCTAAGAAGAGGAGAAGTACTTGAGATTTACTGGTTCGTTTCAAGTGTTCAGTGACAGAGACAGGAATCTCCCTCCTGACTTGGATTCAGGAAAACCTGAGTTTAAGACCTCCTAGCATACATCCAAATGAAATGCAAGGAACCATTTGAACCCATAGGGATCTCCACTTACTCCAAAACATGGCCTAAGGAGTAAACACTCACTGCAAGGCAATGTAAAGCTTATTCTCTACACTTCAGTTCTGCTATTTTCCAGCAACCAAGGTTGGGGTCCTGAGTATTTAGATATTCCCACTTTGAAGAAAGTGAAAATACAGCCAATGCACTGATACCCGTTTTAGTTTTGTTTAGAATAAGACTAAAGGATTTAATTCTTCATGCTGGAGAGTGTAATCACCGGAAGTGCTCCGAAAGGGTTGAGTACTAAATAGGTAGGCATATTAATTCTCCAAGTCCTTTAATTAGCTTCATTTCTGTTTCCACATCAGATTCTGCTTCCTTATACCTATCCCAGGGCCTTACAAAACACATTATAACTCTTTCCACGTGCTGCCACATTTTGCTCCGTACCAGCTTTCCGCCAAAGCCGGTTTCTACCTTTCACCTTTTCTATACATATCATCCATTCCCATGCATCTCATCACTTACTGACATTTTTGTTTAACTGGAAGATCTCAGTTGTGTATCTACACTCCCTTAAAAAAAATCACCTAAAAAAACCCTACAAAGAAGATTCCTACGGAACCTTACTTTGCTGTCCTACATATATTTTGTTACATATTCTATATTATGCCATGTAGGTATGTATTTTACTGATGTAGCTTCAGAGCTGAATGTCTCAGGAATAAAGACAGTCTCATAGAGACAGGGGTGGTGTATATAAGCACTCAACTGGAGTACTGTGTACAGCTGTGCATATCACACGCTTTAGGAAAGATGGAGATCATCTGGAGTAAGTCTAGCGAAGGCAAGAGGAGGAGTTATGAGAAAAACGGGAAAATGGGGTTGGTTAGTCTAGAAAACGGGGGATGTGAGGTGCCTTTCAATATTTAAAACATTATTGCAAAATAACCTGAATGAATTAATTTCCATGTGACTGAAGACAGGGGAAAAATGTAATGGGTTTATGCTACAGCATGAGAGATTTAAGATGACCTTCAGGAAAATCTTTCTAATGGTTAATGGTAGTTAAACACCAGAGTTTCCACTGGGGAGGGAGTAGAGTACTTAACTGAAGAAATAGGGGATAAATCCACTGCTTTTACAGTGGTCTTGACATAAGATTATTAAAAGTTTAAATGTGTTTCTCTAGAACATCCATCTCTTGCCACTCAGAAACGCAACTGGCTATAGATGACAACTTCCTAGGGAGAAGCAGGAGCGTATCTTCAGCACAGCGAAATGTTGCTACTGCAGTCTGCTTTGCTGTAACACGCGAGGCTGTCTTTCCATTTACCGGTTGATAAAAATTCTGTGCAACAAAACTATGGACCCTTCACTCTTTCTCTTAAGTGGAAGAACAATCGTTCCAGTATTCAGGTGGCAAGTGACTTGTTCAGCTGGTTAGTAAACACTGCTAATTATGCTGTGGTTTTGAAGTCTTGAAGCCATAAATTCGCACTACTATGCTTGAGACACCACAACAGAGGCTTGAGGAAATTAAGACAAAAATGAAAAGCAAGTTTTTGCTTTATAAATCACATGCAAAATCATCAGACTCTTCAGAAGTCTTTTTGGGTTTTCAGAGAAGTTATCTCAAGTTAGATCTTTATCTTCAAGAGTTTCATAAAAATTTAAATAAGAAAAAAGTTTAATGTAATAAGCAATCTGGCAGAGCACCCAAGAGTTGTACTACCTGAATGCTCTCCTTGGTCCCAAACCACCTGTGTTAACTTCATAGAAGTCTGATACACTATAGTCTTTTATTCATTGAAAAAGTCCTTTAGTCTAAGCAACACATTAGGTTACAAGTGTCACCTGGAGGTAAAAACATTCAGCATCTCTACACTAGAAATCTCAGAATAGCAAAAGGCACAGGAGCCAGTCCTGCCGCAGTCGGAACCAGGGCGGGGGCATTTTGGTCAATGAGTGAAGGTCCTGGAGAAAGCTTAACTGTGTACAAGCTTTATGAGGCATGGAAGGTATTCATTTTAAACAGTAAATGGCAGACTAAACACAAGACTAAACATAGGGCCTCATAAATAACTACATTGGCAACTTTATGTTTACATTATAAAAATAAAATTATTGCTAAATTGTGTCAATCTTTGTTACTATACAAATTCGAGTGAATAACTTTATATTCTCACTGGTGGTTACGTTCTACACACGCACACTTATTGTATCAAGAATTGCTGTTTTCATTTCCATCAACTGTTGGGATTATAAATGTTTGCACTTATTACATCCTTTTCTCTGGAAAATTAGCTGGAACCGGCAGACATACATACACACACATTTTGACACTGAACAAAATCTGCTTAAGCTTAGCAAAGCATCTCCATTGTACAGGAAAGAATATACATTTACATATTAGGACAAGACTAATGTGGAAAAATCCATTTGCATTTTATAGGAATGGTGTGTACTGTTTAGGAAAAAGGGGAAAATTGAGTCTGCCCAATATTTTTGCCTTTATGGTAACTGCTGTATGGGTAGTTCTTCCAAACATAAAACAAATGGGGCTTATAGTGGAATAGGGCACTTAGAGCGTAAAAGAACATTAGAATCTTGCTCTCTATTTCAGTTTAAAAAAAAAAAATAAAGTTTAAAACAAAGAGCTCCTACTTGAAGTTCCAAATTTAAAGTAAAAAGCACTTAAGAGTTAACTGCGGGTGCATATAGGAATATTGACTAATACTGTAAATAAAAGAGTTAAATTTTCTCCTGCTCAGAAGTAAGTAGGTATATTCTTTCTGACATTCTCTAGCCGTCTCACTGGTCCCTGCTATGCTCTGACTTATAATCAGTATAATTTATGGAGCAATCAGTATCTCCATTTTTATGACAAAATGACATCATGTGTCCAAACGAAAGACCTCAAAGCATCTGTATCAGCATGGCAGTAATCAAATTGCTTGGTTGCTCTGTATCACAAATAGGGAACACATCACAGGAATAAAGAGGGACGGTCACACACGGGCATAATCTGCTAGTCAGGGCATAGCCATAGTAACAAGCCTATGTGAAATATACACCGTTCAATTTTCTGCTTCCAGAGACCCAGTTAGTTTAGTATACTTAGATGCTCAGCATCTCCACTTGTCAGTCAAGCTACCATCTGCTCCCGCTCAGTGTAACCCCTTCCAGGGTACTACCACGTATCTTCAAATCCCTTCTACTTCAAAGAGTTGGAGACAACCTCTGATCCTTTCCCTCCTGCTTTGAGCATGTCCCAGCTCCACGTTATGCAGGCTAAGAAGTGCTGTCCTGTTATAAGGTTATGTCTACATCATATTTCGAAGACAGATGCAAGTTTGCTTCAAGCTGGTAGGAAGCGAGCCAGTTCGGATGCAGAAGCCACGTGACTGCATTATCAGCACAATGCTGAGCTTGATGCAATAAGCCTGACGGAGAAACAGAATATATTAGCTGAGCTTCAGTCAGTACAGAGCACAGGCAAAGCAAGCTTACATCTGTCTGCAATCTGTCAGGCAGCTCCGTATTGTGCCTGAATCGCATAATTCCCCCTTCAGTCTTATTAGCCCACACACAAACTGAAGTAGGGACAGAAAGCTATTCTGTTTGCTTTCTACAGACAAATTTGCTGATACTGGGCTTCTGTCAGAGATGGCACACCTGCGTAGATGGAGTTCAGCTCTGCTCTGCTGTGCCGCCATTTCTATGCCAGAGACCCTTTATACTCCGCATCTACATTTACATTTGTTCAGTTTACCAGCAAGAGATTATTTTCTGCACTGCTACCTGTTTCCACCCACTGAGAATCAGCTTGCAGAGCCCTGAAACATTTATTACAAAAAAAATTTGCAATTCTCTTTCCATTTTTGGTCTGTCCAAAAGCACAAGAGTGCTGATAATGTAAGACTTGCAGAAGCACTGCTTACTTTCAGTGGTCTAGCATCACTTAGGATGAAACCCACAGTTAGCCATTTTGAAGCACGTAAACATCATTAGACAATAAAGAGACTTCATTAACCCTTAGGACCATATACCCTGGGAGATTTTACATGCAAACTTTCCCAAGGTCCATTTTCAATGTTACATCTATTGAACATAAAAGCTGCACACTCTTTTATGAAGCCAGCTGCCAGATGCTCTGGCCATTGAGGGCCCTTCTTTACTAAAACTTTGAGGACCCCTGGCTTAAAGTTCTCTGTCCACAGGCATTTTTCTCTTTTTTCCCCCCCCAAAGAGTCCCTGATATATAAAAATGTCTTCCTCAAGGAGACACAAACCTGCTGCCTGCAGCATTGCGGATCAGCTCCCTGAAGTGGCTGCCTAATGCTTAGGTTGCAGCAGCACTGATTATAAGACAGCCTTGATCGCTTTTTGCACATTGTTCTCCAACATGTCTGCAAATTCCTCTCTCAAATCACAGAATTCATGCTGGAGAGATACTCACCATCCACGCTGCTTTCTTCTATAGGAAGTGAGGGTGTTATTCAGCAAAAAGTGTCTAGCTTCTCAATGGAGCAATAGAGATTGCTAACTCTTAAGTGGCATCCAAATTCAGTGAAATTAAGAAAATGAGAAGTTGCGAACAGGTTCCCAAGAACAAGTACCCATTGCAAAATCTAACATACAGGTTTCTCCCCTCCCCATGCTCCCAGAAACATCCAGTGGCAGTTGGTCCAGGCTAGAGTAAACCGTAGGACCATCTCCAAGCTAAAGGAGAGTGCTACAGGACCAGCACGTCCATGGCGCAGCAGTACCCGGTTCTCTTTTGTGAATCCTGACCTCGTTTATCCCTGCAACACAGGATTCACCACCTCTCTTGAAGGCACATGCATCTGGCTTGACTGAATTTCCACTGCGCCAATCTGCTTCTCAAATCCTTTCAGCCAGCGAGGAACATTGGTGGTACCTGAGCAGGAATAGACAAAGCTGACAAAAAATGCTCAGGCCATTTTGCAGTGGGAAATTATTTCATACTGTGTTTCACTCAGAAATGTCTGACAAAAAGTCTACCCCAAGAAACTTCTCTGCCTGCTGTCTTACACAGCTTGCTAGCTAACCAAAGGGACACAAATACTTTAAGTGTGAAATCATTGCAAATATTTTTGTTCAAGAGGTTTTATTCAGCCTTGTATGAAAGACTTAGACATCTGAACACCTGTCTTTTTATTGACAAAAAAGTCTGTTCAGTCTAATATTTGGACTGGAGACAGCCAGCTGTTAGATTGCCCTTGAAGTATGTATCGTCCTGTGACTGTACTCCATTGTCTTGCAGTCAGCTCCTCAGGCTGGAGCACTGCGCCTGCACTGTTATCCCAGCTCCATAGGCTCTAGGAGAGCTCTGTGGCTTTGCCTGCACAACATATGGGTATCAGGGATGGCTGCTTATCCCTGCAGCTCTTGCAGAGTGAGCTGGCACCTGGTGTATCCCCATGACTTCCCACACCTACCAAATTTCCCAAGCCTGGAGTCACCAGCACTCACCAGATGCAACCCATGGTGGGGAGGGGAGCAGGAAGGGTCCTCCTCAGCGTCAACAGGGTGATGAGACACACAGGTGCAGCCGTATGCTTTAATGCTAGCAGGAATCAACCCGAGATTTTTTTGCCTAGCACAAAACCTATTCTATCTTCTGCTTGAGAAATGTGATAAAGGCAACGAATCAGCATTGCCATGGTTGCAATGCCCAGGTGCTACAAAATCGGTCTCCCAGCCCCGGCTGGAGTGTGCTGAGAAAGTCGCTTGACCAGAAATGAATCCTGCTTCAGCAAACTCCTGGCCAGGAGCTCCTTGTGGGGGTCTGTTGGGGCAGGGCCTGGCAGCCAGGGCCTGTCCCAGCCCCAGCCAGGAGCACCAGGGCAGCCCCCACCCCGGGCACCACCCTGGAGATGGGGACAGGACGTGGGCCTGCATGTGGGCCCGGCTCGGTGGGGCCCGTGGCCAGGCAGGGCTGTGGGGAGCTGGAGACCGGCCCTGCTGCGGCATCGCTGGGGCAGGGGCTGACAGCCCCAGGGGCTGACATGGGGTCCTGGGCTGTGGGGGAGCCCCGGGGAGCCAAGCAGGGATAGTCAGGGCTGGTGGTGCCCCCGGGGCCCTGGCACCAGTTTTTTTGTATCAAATTGCTGTTCTCAGAGACTTTTCTCTCATCTGGACATGTTGATGGTCTTTTGCTGCGTCTCCCTCAGCACTCCCTGACGATGCTTGGTCATGCTTGCTCACTGTGGATCACACTCAATCACTAGTGGCACTAAAGCAGCCACCTCTCCGAGACACACATATTTTGCTCCCTTACTGCACAGCTACCCAGCCCTGCCGTTGGAGAGGTCGGCGCCGCAGTGAGGAGGTGCGCTGCATCACGCCCGCCTGCAGCTCCAGTAATAGGAATTCCCCGCCTTTCCCCGCCGGGTTTCCAGCTTTCTTCTGACTACCTCCTTTGTCACCCGCAGACTCTCTGAATCAAAAAAATTCCCATTTCCTGGGCTCAGAAGTAGTCACTGCTCTGCCTCTCAGAGCTGCACCCGAGGGACCATTTCTGTGTCTCCTCGTCTATCCCTTGTGGTCTCCGCTACAGCTGCCCCTGAGCTGCTATGCCCTGGGAGGCTATTTCACACCCGTGCCGGGGCTCCCTGCCTTGGCACTGGTGGTGTCTCTGCTTTACAACCCACCTTTCAGCCATCGAGCTTTATTCAAAGCTTTCTACTACAGGTTACAACGGCTTCTTGCCAGATGCCTACTCATTTACAAGTAACGAGTTAGCCTTCACCTGCCTTAGTCACTGTTAACCCTCCCTGACTCACGCTCCAGTTCAAGGAGTTCAATCCTGTTGTGCTGTGGTGACATTTTATTTTAAACGTATCAATATTTTGAGCAGAGCGACCTACTTTTAAGTTAGACAGAAAGAGAGGTGGAACTAAGTTCTTCCCTGCAAAAAGGTCAACTTTGATAAACCCGGGGAACTAGGAGATGAAGCCGGTTCAGCTGAGGATCTCGAAGAATTGAATGCTCACAATGCTCCACGGTTTTTAAAGTAAAAGATGAAAACTTATATAGAACTTTTTTGTTCTCAAGAAAAGGAAAAAAAGCTGCCGGAAAGGGATATAGACTTTCGTGGATGAACAGGCATATCAAAAAAGATACTAGGACTAGACAGGGAGACACAGGGGATGGATAGGAATTATCACTAGAGAAAGCTGTTTTGTAACATCGGTAGCAGAGTTGAAAAGACAGACCTGTCACCAGGCAAGCTGATTTAGCCCACGCTAAATCTGAGCTCTGATGAAATCGTCATTTCAGCAATATCTTGTAACAATGAGTCCTATGTGACAGTTACGCATTTACCCTTTAGTTTCACAATCCAGTATTTTTAAATATCTTTTGTTGCTATTAGTTTGACTGCCCCTAACATTAAATCACTGCTGCTCTGGCATTCAGTACAGAACTGCCTTGTGAAATGTCTCACTCGGTAATTGCCTCCACTGCCCTTTCTTCCCAAGGCCATCATTACTGTTTTTCTCCAAGGTTTGCAAATCTGTCAGCGGCTCCCACAGTTGTCTCCCAACCGCACATTTCAGTGACCTCATCTCTGCAGGCCACAGTCTCCCTCACACTTGACATCAACTCAGATCAACAAATCCACTCCCCAAAGCACAGCTAATTATATTCCCCTACTGCCAGAAAGCTCCAGCACGTCCCAGTGAATCCCAAATCAAACGTGGAACAAACCTAGATCTTTGCAAACAGGTATGCTCTTTGTTACTGTAGATGTCTGTGTGCACCTTCAGTTTGAGTATGGACGTCCTTGGGGCATGCTTGTGCAGCAGCAGTTTGTATCAGGCATCCTTTCATAATCATTGGGAGAGATGGCGTTTTCTGAGTTGTGACAAAAAAGATTCAGTTTGGTCCTATCTCCGTAGTGTCCCACTCAGTTGCTTTCGGATACAATCAACGTCCAAGTTCCTCTCAAAGTCATTAAGCTGCATTTCCAGTGGGACAAAGCTAACCTGAAGCTAAAGAAGCTAAGCTGCAATGGGATAAAAAGAAGGTATTCTCACAGAGAAATAAATGGTTAAAAGATAGGACACAAAGGATAAAAGTCCGTGGAGGAAGATCGCCAGCAGAGTCCCAGAGGAGTACACTGATTGATCAGTGACCTAAGTGACCTGGAAAGTGGGACAAGATGAAGTAACAAAGTTTGCTGGCAGTACTAAGTTATTCAAAGAAGTAAATTTAAAGCTAAGAGCTGCAGAAGGATGTCATAATACAGAATGACTTGGAAATAAAAAGGCAGCTGAATTCAATATTGATAAATGTAAAGTAATGCACATGGGAGAAAAAAGCCCAACTATACATATGCAATGATAGGCTCCAAAATAGCTCTTACCACTGTGGAAAGCAATCTTGAGGTTATTATAGAGAGGTCTATGAAAATGTCAGCTCAGTGCTCAGTAGCATTTAAAAGAGCAAATCAAATGTTAGGAAAGAAATGAAGACCAAACCAGAAAATATCATGATGTTACCGTACAGATTCACAGAGTGACTGCATTTGAATAGTGTGTGCTGTTCTGTCCCCATCCTCCCAGCTCAAAAAAGTGGGAGGGAAAAAACAAAGATGCTCCAAAGTCTGGAATGGTTTTGACATGAGAAATGGTCAATGAGACCAGGAGCCTTTGTCTGGGAGGACAGAAAAGCAGGGAGGGCACATGATAAAAGTCTAAACAATCTTAAGCAGCTAGAGGGATGCAAATGGTGAATAACTGTTCGCTGTCTTCCAATATAACATCAAATGAAATCAGTAGTGGTAGTTTCGAAGAAAGCAAAAGGAGGTAATTCTTCAAACTACAGTTCAGCTGTGTAACTCATTGCCACAGGAGGCTGGGGCCACAGAAATTCTCTGTGGGGTTAAAAGATTCATGGAAAGGGAATCCATTTGAGAGTTACGAGATACAAAGACTCAGAGTTTCCCAAAGATGCAGATCCTGGGAGTGTGAGAGAGGGGTCTGGTGGTGTGGTTGTGTCCTTGCTCTGTTTCTGCATCCCTTTTCCTGCTGGGCATCCATTATTGCCCAGTGCTGATGAGCTGTGGTGGGACCCACTACCAAAGTTCTGGTGTTTTAAGGTTGTCCCCTTAGGGGATCAGCGTCAGCCCCAAAGCTCGCCCTTTCCTCCTCGGAAGTGAGTGAGGCAAACTTAGCTCTGATGTCTATTTTATGCTGGAATAAAATATAGTTTGGTCTAAGTCAGAAGGAAGGTGTAAGCTGTGTGACTTGGATTAATTTGGCATTCAGTGGGTGTGTGAACGATGACACACCCACCAATGGAACAGATGGTCTGGGCAGCAGAAAAAATAACTAGATAGCTATAAAATAAAGCAAGCTCCCTCCAGGCAAGTTCTGATCTTTATTTCACCGGGATAAACCTGAAACAATTTCACAGAAGGGACTGAGCTGTTTACCTCTTTCACTTGAGGTATATCTTCGGTCTTTGCCTAATTTGGCCCCTTGCTGGAATTTACTTGCTGGAATTTCATCTCCTTCTTCCAGTCTGAATTTGGCTCCTTATGTTATTAACTCTCTTGTTGAATCTCTTATACAGTGTCTATGGAGCAGCATTTAGACTGATCTCCAGAAAGGTGAAATCAGTCTTACATACATCTCTCCTCAGCCCTGCGCATCTTGGGGGCGGCAGCTGGGGTGAAGAGGTCCCGAGGCCGACAGGGCAGGAGTGATACTTACGTCTCTGCTGGCATTGCTCAGCACCATGGGCAAGCAAAAAACCCTGAAACCTCTTTCACTTGAGCTAAATCAATCTTGAAGTTGTTGAAAGCCAGCTAAGGTATCAGTCCTTAAATAAAACCACAAGCCTAGACTGCAGTAAAAATATCTCCCTAACAGATGCATCCACTGCCTCTCCTCTTCTTCTCTTGCCCTTTCCACGTGCCCCACGTAGTTCTTTGTGCTGTGGCTGCTTTGGTGTCAGAGGCGATGACAGGGAGCACACAGGTAACACCCAGTATTGCACAAGGTATTTATCAGATGGGTCCCAAAGCAAAAAAATTTTTACATGCCCTAAAGTGACAGCAAAATTAATGGCAATGTGATAGACAAAAGTATTCAGATTTTAAACGTAATACTAAAATGGAGAGCTCAGTGACAGAGCTTTATCCTAGAATAATATTCTCCACATTGTAGAATGCAGTTTTCTCTCTTTTCCTGTGATCTGATAGAACTGATAAACACAGTTTATGTTATCCTAAGCATGAATGTTTGTCAATACCAACTTTAAAGTAATAAGAGCCTGATTTGATTGCAGGAAAAAAAGAATGACTCATCTGCATTCTTGTAAATGTATCCTGTATATCTGTATACTTAAACAAGCCTAAGATATGATGATGCTATATTGTTTCCAAGTAGAAACACTACCCAGATCTCTGTGTGGGTGGATAGGCAGTGGGTGGATATAATAAAAACCTCTATGATGTATTGTACATATCCCTCTGTTGTTTTCAATATGGTTCTGAATTATTAATACCTAAAAATGTAGTTGTCCAGTTCTGCCCTTATGCATCATTGTTTACCTCAATAAACCTAAATTTAGCAGGAAATGCTGAATATTTAATTGTGCAGCATAAGTAAAGAAGACTCCCAACCATTCTGGAAAGTCCCTGTTTCAGAGATGGCAACAGTCTTGGAGTGAAGTGCTTAATTTTATTTTTTATTGCTATAATCTGCTGCTAAAGTCTTCTGATTCATGACTCAGCCACTAGATATGCTGTGATGAACTCCTCACTTTCACAAACCAGGGGGAGAAAACAGAGGGGTGTCTGACTTCATCCTTCATATCCAGGGCATCATTTACCAAGCAGATGCAAACAAATACCTACCTGCATCAGGCATCCTAATTTAACTTTAGCTTACCTTTTCCTTTGGGACTCACTAGTGGAAGATGCTGAGTCTCCTGCTCGCTGTTTCCTTGGCTGGTTTTAGCAAACCAGGCCTCGGTGCCTGCCCCATCTGTGTTTTTCCCTTTGGGTGCTGCCTGGAAGGAAAGCTGTGTGCCTGTCCATGGGGGAGGCGCCGTGCATTTTTGCGTGGCACCCCAGACGGTGAAGACATGGCTGCCTGTGCTGGGGAGGCACCCTCAGAGTCAGCCATGAAGTGCCTGAGGTGGTTTGTAGAGCAGGATCTGCCCAGCTTGTGATGGCAGGTACTGATAGGAGATGCACTGACAGAGGCGATGTTGATCTTCAGTTTTTGTCTGTAATTCTTACACAGGCTTTTTTCCCCCTTTGTTTTGGCACTGGCACATGTCTAGTCCCTCTCCATCACTGCCTTTGATCTACACCTGAGTGTTTTGCAGTTATGAAAAGTCTGTGGTTAAGGCATAATTGGGCTGTTTCCTTACCCTAGATCTCCAGGAAGCCCATGGCCTCTTAAAAAATCCAAGTGTGATTCATAAGACTAGATAACTGAAGAAAAAATGTACAAACGGGGCACACCTTGCTGTGGGCCAGCATGCAAATGTACAGCTATACGCAGTGGGGCTGTACTGGGGGCAATTAGATTCGCTAAAATCACAGAAGCATCCTTGAAGAGTTGCTAAGCACCTCCAGCAAGCTCTGCTCTTCCCTGCCCCATGGCAGCCCTGCCCATCCCTAACGCAAGGGTGTTGTGGGCTAGTTGGAGGCTGCACGGCCCCCGGCTGTCCCCACATGCATCTGTAAAAACATTAGGATCCCTTGCCACCTGCTCACGCAGGAATTAGTGCCGTGCCTGCCCCTTCAGTGCACGCAGCCTAAACCCCTCTCTGCACACTCAGGGTCGCTCCCCCTGTACACACACACGTGCCTGGGGGGGACAGTGCCACCTGATCCCACGCAATCATGGCCGTCCATTTAAATAAAACAGGAAGCTGAAGTCGGCCTCAGACCCCAGCGTGCCGCTGCCCAGTCTGGAGGACTAAATAAAGTCCGTATTTTGTGGGTCTGAGGAGGTTCATCCCTATGTATGAAAGGGCTTCACCGCTCATCTGCTCCCTATTCTGTATACACCCTCATCTACCTCATGGACTTTAGCCCTTCTTTATTCACTACCATACAGCTTTTCTTCACTAGCAATGGATAGGTAGAACCAGAGAAAACTGCACATTTATTAGTCTTTTTAAGAAGGTACCTGTGTGTCATTGCACAAGTCAGCCGGCTGGCTCTGGCTGCAACCTCCCCTTCCTGAAACCCATCAGCCACGGGGCCCTGCGCAGTTTGGCAACACGTTTGCGTGAGGCTCGTGAGCATGGCTTGGGGTTTCAGGGAGGTGGTGTTGGGAAAAGGATTCTACAGAAGGATAGATAAGCAGATACTGAGGCACGCTGCATGTTTCTTACACACCAGATTGTATCTTAATTCCTATCAAGACTGAGTACCTAGGCAATTGTGAAACTTGCCCAAGCTAGCAGAGCTTTCTGCATATCATTTCTCTCCAGAACTTCAGAGATGTACAGATGCCACCTTTTGATTTTCGTTCACTTGTCCAAAACACGGTATACAAAATGGCCTACCTAAAAGTAAAAGTATTTCTAAAATGTATTTCTTAAGCATAAAGGAAAAAACCCTATTGATTATTTCTCATTGCACTTACACCCACTTTATATGTCCTTCCAGTGTAATGCAATTTATGAATCCTGTAATTTCACACTTCCATTTGTAGATAATGATAAGCAATTTCAACATTATAGTTAGTGCACACAGTCCGGGTCAGGTCTGCAGCTTCATCTCCAGTGAAGATAAAAGTGTTACATGTACATATTGCATCACGGAGTCATATGCACACAATAAAACTCTGGTCTCAATCTATAATGTCTGTTGAGTAGATGGTGAGTTCCCCCCTCTCCAGAGCAGACCAGGATCAAAGTGCCGTGTTGTCCTTCCTCAAATGAATCACAAGGTTTATTTCAGTAGAAGGTATCGCAAATTATCAAATGAAATTACTAAATTCTTATCCCATTATTTTAATGTAATCAAAGTTCAGAAGGATGCAGGAACTTTTCTTAGCCAAACAAGAAGTAGTGCAACGCCCCTGGAAACTTGGTGGGGAAACGAGGAAAAAACAGCCTTTTCAGGACATTGGTGAGTATGTTAATGCTCTCCCTTACCTACCACTGTACTGTATATAATGAAGGCTTTACATTCAGAAAATCTCTCTCCTCTCCTCGCATAACCAGAATAAATCAAATCAGTTTAAAAAAAAAATTATAATTAAACCCAGGTCGCATTTAGCTGGGAGAAAGGCATGGGCTTGAAAGGGGGAGCAGAGGCACACAAGTACGGTGGTCTGGCTGGGAGAGCTGGTCTCAACGTGCAGGGGAAGGCAGAGGAAAAGGGGCGCAAGGGCTTCGTCCTGTTTGGGAGAGGTGGCGTGTGCTGTGGGATAGTGGAAGGGAGGGCAGGGTGAAAAGGGAATAAAATGGTTGTGTCCTGCTTGGGAGAGGTGAGGTGTGATATTGCCCGGGGTAGGGAAGGAGAGAAGATGCAGAAGGGTTGTGTCCTGTTTAAGGGAGAGAGAGCGTGCAGCTAGGGAGGGGGAAAAAGAGCAAAACAGTTGTTCAATATGCGGACTTGGGGTGTGAGGAATGCAAGTTTATTTCTAGTATAAATTAAAGCTACATCTCAAAGTGCAAAAGCTACATCTCCAACTGATCAGGTTCCACTTACACAGCATCCTGATCTGGAACTGGGATATCATAGGGGAATAATTGCAACAACTGCACTGAGGATTTCCTTCAGGATGTGAAAGGTACCCAGGAATTCACTTAGAGAAAAAGTCATGCCATTAAACTGTTGAATGTGGACGTTGTTTAAGCAGATGTTTCCTTTATGCTTATTGTCGAATAAGTACAAAATCCTGTAACTGGAAAAAAATATCAGAAACAAACAGAAACCCAATATACTATTTCTCAAATTCTAAAGCCGAAGGGTTGTGCAGGTGTTTACCCGGTGTCTCTGGGTTTGGAAAGGCAACCTGAATTAGCGTGGCTGGATGGATGTTGAAAGGCCATGAGGTACCTGGGGCACTCACAACTGGGTTGTGAGTCACCCAGTTGCACCAACTGGGTGACAGTTGGGCAACCTATTGCAAGGATTTGGCGCTTTTGTTACAGGAGAAAATTATACTGGGTATTTATGCAGGCTATTGCTAAGCTGTTTAAAGCAATACACAGATTAATAAATAATTGAAATAGCTTAAAGGAATAAGAGGATAAATTTGTTGTAATCAAGTAACAAATGATGCAAAATATGGCAGGATCCCAAACGCCATTAAGAATAGGTGTGTGACTAAGTGGCATCTTGATCAAATGCAACGCCAGCCTACGAATAGGTGTGTTATTTTCACTGAACAGCCTACAGATACTTAAGCAATACTTAAACGTATAATACATCTGCCGTTCCTTTCTGTGTCAGACCACTGGAGAGACAAAGGGCAAATACGCAGAGCCTCGTAGGAGGCCATGGAAGACCCAGACATTATGGAGTCAAATACCGGATTTTAAAAAGTCTTTACCTTGAGACGATATTCCGTCTCAGGACATACTGAATAGCGAGTAATACCAGTGAAATGATCCTCAGACTTGAAATTTCAGCAACAGCTCACGAAGAGTAAGCAAAGCTGAAATGCCCTATTAATATCATAGCTGACAAAACAACACTAAAGTCTTTCCTTCTTTGTCATGCATGCTGTAACTAAAACATGAACTGGCTAACAGCACCATTCTTGAAAAAATATTACATTAGTATTTTCCTGGAGGATGCCCACTCATAACAATGGTATTTCCACTAAGGAGAGGAGAGTTTCGCTGCAGGAGCTGAGAGAATTTTCTACAAAGTATGGAAATTACCTTAATATATTTCACCTACTTTCTTCCTGAAAATAGGAGCTGAGTAACAGTTGTATAAATAAAATGTTATTATAATATAGTTAAAATACTAATTCATATAAGCATTGTTACATGGTTCTCCTGCCCCTTTTCTTGGAAAAAAGAGGGGGTAAACACATTCTTGCCTCCTCTGGATTAAAAAAGTTGCTGGCAGAAATGAAAAAGCTAAGGAAGGAGAAGAGAGGGGTTTTTTGACAACATTAAACAAAGTACATAAGCTTTACTGAGAGCTGCTCAAAGATACCAGAAAACCCTATAGCACGTACCATTATCACTTTAATCTACCTCTCAAGTAAACTGTCAATCCCACACACTATCCAAACTTTCCATACCATCTGGCAGGAAGTTTACACAGAACCCGAGAAAATTCTTCTGATTCCAGTCCGGATGGATGGACCTAACAGCGTGATTCGTGAGGTTGATCTAACTAAGCAATACGTTTGGATACTTGCCCCACGCATAGCCGAATTTCTTGGCCCTTGGAGAAGACATTCAGTTTTTACTGAGAGAATGGAAAACAAAAAGCATGCATTCAAGTATTTATTCAAGTATTAGGGACCTGAACGTTTGTAGACTATATATCGGCAGAGAGCAAGAGGCTGAAGTCTGGCCCTGCTGGGAGAGATCCAGCAAGATGTCTTCTACAAGACTTACTTAGATTAGAAGAACAAATAAATTCAGTAGTTTTATCGAAATGAGCTATTGCACTGTATGCATGTTTTATAATCAAGCGATAACAATAATGTTCTACAATCAAGTAGCTCCATAATATCCTATAGCAGCACCTCAGTAACTCTTCTGGATATGATCTGACTTCCAGTCAGGAATATGAGTTACTGGCCACACACATCTCACTCAGAGAGCTAACTTATTACACTGGTGGTACGGTCTCAGGATTAGTCCTTTGCCTTTTCTGTAGCTGCTGGAGATGTAAAAATACGGGCAGGCTTTCAACTTCAGAAGTGCCAAGCACATATGCACTACACAATAACCTGACTGCGCAGGGAAAGCCTTTTAAAATGGCTTCATGATACAAATTGAATACACTCTTACCGTGAATTGCACTGCTTCTAATCACAGTTTCCAAATTTCACATATAAATAACTCCTGTACAAGATTAGCAACAAGAAAACCACCTGAGTGAAAAGTATACTGCATAATGCATATAAACTGCATTCATTCACAGCCCCTTATATTGACTGAAATGCTATCTGGTTAAGCAGGAATATAGTATTTTGATCAAATATATATACACAAAACATCAGTATTGCTCAAGTCCAAGTATTTTCTTTTTCTCTCTCTAAAAGAAACACAAGAAGGGACAAACTGGTTTGGTCAAACCATAAACTTGCTGGAATCTTCATGTCCTGCCAGAACTGAGCTTCAGGGGAGTTGCTTCTGAGGGTCTGAAATAACTGGTTTTTCACTGCTAGTTTCCAGATTAGCCCAGATAAGAAGTGCAGAAACACCAAGAAAATGGTGGTTATCACAATATTTCCAGGCCACATTTGAAGCAAGAAAAAAATAACTCTCATTTTAAAAGTATTTTTCAAGAATATTACCAGCCAGTTCTGGAAATTCATAATATGCAATAGCTCAGATATGTATTCAAGCTCTGGGTGCTTATTAAATAATAATGCAATCTGAAGTGTTGGGAAAAATTGGAAATTTGCACTCCCTGAAACAAAGTCCGTATCGTATTTAGGACCCTTTTTGGTTAATGCAACCAGTGCACCTTCATTGCACGGTTAACCTGGGTAATCTGTATCTGAGCCTAACCAAAATCCAGATATTTTCCCATCACAATTTATATACTGTGACGGTATTTAAATTATAGGTGAGTGAGACACACTGGCTGGGGTGCTGACACCCTCTGGGGTATTTGCTCAGCCAAGTTTGTCACCCGTGAGGATACATATGCATCCTCCGAGACACATATGGGAGAACATTGGGAAGAACGCTGGAGGATTATCTGCATTCAAGTCATTTTGCCTCAAGCTTCGCTACAAAATGTGTGATTTGCAGCCCAATTTAAAGAAAATCCCACTCTCTCATCCGTCTAAGTTAATTTAACAGCCCTCCTGCTTTGAAGTCCAGAAAGACTTTTTAATGAGGACAGAAGTAAAATGCTTGGGATAAAACTCATCTAAGAGCTCCAATTAACAGGCCAGTTTCGACACACCTAAAACCCATTTCTCCACCACTAGCAAAGCAGGAACATCACTAAACCATACCACTGATTTCACCTGGAGAGATTTCTGTGTGTGACCTACAACGCAACAGCGACAGCAGTTCTAACATGACAGTGGCCAGAAACACGAGGGAACTGCTAGAATTGTACAGAGTGCTTGGAAAAAACCCCACAAATGCAAATATACTAATCTAAGGCAAACACAGTCAGCTCAACATGCAAAAGAGGAATTGGATTGTACCGAGTGAAAAACCAGACGAGAATATTTTTAATTGCATCATTTAATTATCCAATGCAATGACCTCAAAGTGAGTAATTAACATGAATTAATTTTTCTGTTGCAGCTCTCCTTTTGTAGGTACCTATTAGTAATTCCACTTTGCAAATAAGAGATGCAGATTATGAATCTGACCCAAAGCCTACTAAAGCCAGAAGTCTTTTCTCAGAGCTGGGAGGGCAAGCTGTCTGATCTGCTCCGCAAGACAGAGAGAGGATCTACTGATCTTGTTTGTACACCTTTAGACCAAGAAAAAAATTTGTCCTTCCAGCTATCATGGGTTCATTTTTTCTGCCTGCAACAGAAAAATACATCAGGTCCTACTTCTTTGACAAAATAACAGCTAGGCAAACCAATGTGGCAAGGCCATAAGATATCACTTTTATTATAAAACGTTACATTACGACCTAAGAACAGTCTTTGGCTATTTTTGAACATCGAGGTTCAGGTTTAAAACAATCCTTCACATGAATTTTATTGTCTTTCCACCTAATCATGGCTGCACTCACTTAAGACAGCAGAAGAATATGAAAGCAGCAACCCAGGCTGCTGAACTGAACTGAACTGAACTGCACATTTTCACCATTCTAGCTGATTTATTAAACTAGCCAATGCATTCTCAGCATTAAGAAACAAAGCTTTATCCAAGAAAGCGGTTTAGAAAAATCATCGGGAGAGCTATCAGCTGTAACACAATGGGTTAAAATTATCAATAATGGTTGCTAGGCTCATTTCTACTGTTTAACATCCCGAGGAAAAAAACAGAGAACAGAAGCATCTGGGAAGAAAATGGAAGTAGATCTGAGTTTAAAGTGAGTTTTGTATTTTGTAATGGAGGTTAACAGGAAGCCTTAAAAAGAACGGAGTGAAGGCAGATGACGTCTTCCGCTGCAGATCAAGCTGTCCAGTCAGCTCACGATTTCTACTGTTGCCATGAAGTTAAACATTATCATCATTGTATTTCTGTTTTCCTGTAGAATCAATAAAGATGCGAAGAGTCTACTGCCCTTGCAAGCATTCCTGAAGCCCCGTATTTTCTGAAGTTTTGAAACTGCCAAAACAAAAGAAGTGCCGAAAAGTTCAAAATCGTTCAAGAGCAGCATGCTAAATTCAGAGTGTATAAAGGAAGAATTCCATATAAAACTGCTCCCAACGATCAGCTAATTGGCTTCTTTTTGCCCTTTATATGAAAAATCAGAAGGAGTCACTAACAGAAAAAGGAGTGTTGGTGGTCACATCCAGTTGATTCGCTAATTCAGTGGCATCTGCAGAGCCCGCTATTATTTTGTAACCTGTTACAAAATCTTGACATTATTGATGAACATCAAGGCTGCCACCAGTTTCCATTGACTCACTCTTCATGAGCTTATTACCCAATTGATTTTTGTCAACATACCATACTGCAGAAGAACGCATGGCTGAAATAGCAATGAGTCAATTTTTCAGCTAGGTATTTTCCTTCTGGGAAGCGATCCTTTGTAGTTTTACGCGTAATATCAAAGCTTCATTTATTTCAAAAAAATCCAAGTATAAAGGATTTAGGCTGACAGTTATGTACTTTCAGCCAGTACGTGAAATAGTTTTCCACGTTTTCAATATGCAGTGGGAAATTTTTTCATTGACTGGTGGACACAGATTATACAAATCTTTGCTTAGCTCACACCTGGGAGCACAAGTTGCTCTGCTCCAGCACAAATATAGGCAGAGTCAGTGTCTTCAAAGGTTAAAATATGCTGACTGTAAACAAATGCATAATATTGACCCATCTTCATTCTCTCAACCCTTCCCCTATTAATGGTGCTGTTTACAAGCAAAACGACTTTTTCTACTCCTAGCTTAACCTGGGCTCTGGCTGTTAAATTAGGTTTTTACTGTTTGTAAATCAGTGGTAACTCATCTCTACAGAACTGGCTGAAATTCCAGTTACAAATCTACTGCTCTCTTATCACCTTTCCCAGAGAAGTATTTGAATCATTTCTTCAAAAAATAAAATCACAACTGTCCTTCTCCTCTCAGACTGCAGTTTTACAGCCTTCATGCCTGAAGAAGCAGCTGCCAGTGCTATTGCACTGACCAGAAGGATGCTGAAGGAGCACTTGGTGGATGCCAAGTTGAAAAGAAATCTTGTGTTTTTCCAAGATCCAGCTAAGAAATGCGGTAAGAGTGGTACTGTTCTGTCAGCAGTATTAGGATTTCTTTGCTTAGCTTTACCCTACCTCTCTTTTTTCCCTGCTCACATCCATGCATGATTTTCATTTTAATGAAACAGTCAGTTCACCCTAGTACTGCCTATACCTTAGCAGCAACGATCATTATGTGACCTCTCCTCTCAAGGTGAATTTCATCTTGCACCAGGTAATAAACACAATTAATAAATTCATTTTACAGAAATGGCTCCCCCCTTCTCACCCCTACCCATCCTCGTTCTTTACAAGGAGGGGTTTTTTTACAGAAGATTTTTCCCAGTACCAGAGCCTCAGTGCTTTTTCCGTCAGAGTATCTGTGCTCACACCACGTGGTGCCTGGCTAATGCTGTGCAGCCAATTATGCAGTATCTGGGCAGAGAAGCAACCACGGCACGTATGAACATAATGTTAAAGTAATCACCTGATGTCTCTCTCTTAGCCTGATCCTTACCACTGCTGCTAGTGGGAAAGGGTCTCTAAAAAACAATCATCTCATGCCTTTTTTTTCGTTCTCTGCCTCCTTCCCTGATTTAGTAAAATACTTGTTTTGTGTTAGGCAGAATTACAGTCAGGCATGTAGAAAGGAGGGGGGGTTGTTAATAATATTCCACTTTATCAACTAGTAGAGCTCTCACTTTTTGTACGCTGATATTTAATATAGCAGTGGAAAGACAAGCACAATTATACACACTCACACACATTGCCAAGACTGGGCTTGGCTATTTTTCTCTTCTTAAAGGGGGCAAGGAAAACTGTTTACCATACTTGGACTAAAACCATCTCAAGCTGTAACTGATCGTACCTTTTTAACTTGCATCACCGTGGGATGTACACATAATCAATATGACATGAAACATTTTCATGATTACATTACATTTTTCATTTAGGAGTTTGAAAAATGATTCCTCCTGCTGTTTTCATAACGCCGGTACCATAGCGTTACACAATTTTGCTTGGGAGGGATGGGAAATATTAAAAAATGACAAAACACAAAAGCTGAGTTATATACCTGTAATTCCTCCGCTCCCATTTACCACCCTACCCTCTGGAATTTCTGCTCATTGCCTCGGCTCTCACTCTTACGGTCAGAAACCTGAATCTTCAAGCTGCAAAGAAAAGGTTATCACTTCAGTTCATTTGTGGGCAAATTGCTCAAACTCAGCTGTCAATCAACGACCCACTCCAGCATCCGAGCTGATTTGTGTCTATCATGGGTGTTTACTCGACAGATTCTCACAAGCAAACTGGAGCAGAGAAAATGTGTTTAGTGACAGCATCGTGCCGAAGACACATTTTCTGCAGATAACATTTGCATTATGTGTTTGCTGTTTGCGGAGCATCTGGAAGACATCAAATGAACAGGAGGACATATTTCTTTTTCTGAGCACGTACTCCAACAAAAAAGAAAACACGAGTCCATAGGAAAGCACTTCAGATGGGGAAGCCTGGGTGTAACTTTGCCTTTTCTTCCTGCTTCCTTTCTACCCTCTCCATTTCTTTCCATCTTATTCCATTACCTTTCTCTCCCCTGCTTTTTTTACCCCTGTTCTTCTCTTACTTTGGCAAAAATATATCTAAAGGAAGAGAAAAGCAGATGCACTCATATCTTACTCCCATAGTTTCAGTGATTTATGAATTTTGAGTATGAATAGATATTGAAACTAATCAACAGATGGTTGGAGACATGAATATTCATGAATTCTGAATCCCTGTATTACTCTGCCAGGTATTGTTTACATGTAAAGAATATACGTGGTGTCTAATCACCACTTTTGGAAAAGAAAGCTAGCAGTCTCTTTAACTGTCCCATGTCTTATGAAGTGCACGTTTTGGACAATAAACTGTGGTACATGCATGTATCCTTCGAAAAGAGAAAAAGAACTAAAACCTGACAAATGTCTTTATGAATGGCTAATGCCCTCTGCTTGCAAATCAAACCATCCCAAAATTTCACTTTGATGATAGGCAGGAATAAAGTGTCTTAAGTATTACTATAAACTAGATATTAATTTCGATTTGCAACTCCATCCACAACCTAAAGAAAATCTAAGGCACTCACAACAATGAACCAGTAAAGAAATGTGAAATTAACTATAAGTATGTATTTACACTTAGGCAGACATTAACATCTAGCAGCAATTTATTTTATATAAGGAGTAAGCTGCTGCCACCTTCTGAAAAAAGCTCAGCATGACTACAAATGTCATCTTTCTCACAAGGCCAAAGCAACATGAGACACATGTTCCGAGCCAAGAAAATTAGACAACAAAGCGAGTTCCGCTCCAGCATCAATACAAAAAAATCTGCTACACTTACACGTTCTTGCTCAAGAAGCTAATCTGAGGGTGGCCTCAACACTTCCAAGCACAAATGTAAGCGTGTCACCCTTATCCCAACTCAGGAAAACGCTTTGACATCTACTTACCATCAAACAGGCAAAAGTGCCACTGAAGCAAACCAACAGTACAGTTACCTCTCTTTAGCCATACCCTTCTTTACCTCTTAAATGCCCACCTGCTTGAAGAAGAGTCTCCCCTCCCCGGGGACACCTTCCAACCACGGCTTCCTCGTTGTAAAGCGACAGAAAGCCAGCGTTTCTCTCAGTGGTTTCTGCAAGAACCACCTGCCTCTCCAGAGGTGCTGTCACCATCGCTGACAACCGGGGGCCACCTTTCTGGTAGAACGGGATACACCAAGGGTGGTGGCATGAGCAACCCTCTGTGCCCTGTAAATGGGCCCCCGCTAATCAACACTGGCTGTGTGCTGATCCAGAACTGGGAGCTCCTGCTCAGGCAGAGGAGCCCCAAATCTTTGGTGACTGTGAGGAAGTGATGACGCATTTGCTCCCTCTGCCAACTTCAGCCATCACAGTGGTGGTCTGAGCTTTATTTACGGTTTACATTCTGGCGGCACAAGGAGTATCGGCAGGTACAACGGCAGAGCAGTGGCAAACCAGCGTCACTGCTGGCAAACCGGTGCTTCACACTCAGTACCTCTGTTATGGATAGATTGATCCCCTCTCCAAAAATTTCCTAAAAAATAAAACCATGGCATTTTAGCCTGATTTTCAAAGCAAGTGAAGATTATATCATCTTACTGTCTAGCTGCTCCATCTTCCTATAACCTTGGAATGCACTGACCGGTTTCAACTAAATTTGACAGGAAATTGAAAGTCTCAAAAATATGATTTCTAGAAATTTAGAGAACCCATAGAGCACATGGCCAGAGAAAAGCAGTCTTCAAAAGCTGCACTGCTGACGGGCCAACCTGCTTCAAAGAATCACCGACCTACAGTCCCGTGATTTTGGGGAGGGGCAGGAAAACTCATAATCCGAACCATAAGCTTCATGTGCATTTCCTGGGCAACACCCAAGGACCCACGATGGCAGAATATTAAAACAGATTTGTCGTAGAAGCAATTCGGAGTTATGCCGGGACCATGGCCTAAACCAACCCAAAAGTCTGAAGGATATTCAAAATACCCTGCCACAATGATCATTTTTTGATGCAGCTATTAAGACTTTTCCAGTAACCCAAGAAATGTACGAGTCTATGCTCAAAGGCGCTTGCAAGAATGAAACAAACCAACATGGAAACACAGAGTTACTGCTTGACCTCTCATTACTAAAGGAAAAATACATGCACCACCCCTCTGTACGCAGTGCGAAGCCCATCACCATCTCCGTATGTTTACAGAACCAGCAAGGCCCTCATTTCATGATAAAATTAAAACAAAATTACGAGAGATGTAAAACTGATGATTTTCAATTTTAAGCATTTCTCTAAAACTCATTTAGCCTTTGCTTCAAAAACTTGCATGAGCAGCTCTTTACCACCATCTTGGGTGGTTAAGATCCCATCTGGGATTCTTTGATAAAACTGAAGAAGTCACAACTTCGCTCGTTACATTTTTGACTATTGGGCTTTTTTTTCTTGATTTCTGAGCAGAAATGGTACACCTGGGATGGAGCCCGCCAGAGTTTCTTTTTTTGTTTTGTTTTGTTTCCTCATGTTCACACAACCACCAGCGGTTTCAGTGACCACCTACCCCGATTATTTGCAGGTGTTACCTCGCTGCATGGAGTCCCTTCCAAATATTTATGCCCGGTGGCTTGCGGGAGTGGCAAACGACGTGCGTGCAAGTTTCCATGACGCGTTTGCCAAGGGAGCAACGTGCATTTAAGGCACGTTTTTAGAGAAACCCGCTTCTTTAAGGCGCTGGGAAGAGCCGGCGCGGAGGGGGAGCGAGGCACGCCGCCTGCCTACCCCCTTGCCGAGGGCCTCCGCGCCGGGGCCGGGCGGTGCGGCCCGCGGGAGGGCCGGGGCGCCGGGGCCGGGGGGCCGAGGCCGGGGCCGGGGGGCCGGGGCCGGGGGGCGGGGCCGGGGGGCGGGGCCGGGGCCGCCCCCGGGCCCGCCCGGCGGAGCTGTTCACGGCGGCGGGTGCTGAGCGGCGCCGCGCCGCCTCGTGCAGCCGGGCGGGGCCGGCGCCTCCCCGCGCCGCGCTCGCGGGTGCCGGCGGGGGGAGCCGCTCCCGCAGCTCCCGCCGCTCCCGCCGCCGCCACCACCGCTCCCGCCTGCGCGCCGCCGCCGCCGCCTGGGGCCATGGCGGCGCTGGTGCTGGTGCTGCTGGCGGCGCTGGGCGGGCGGACCGTGCTGCCGGGCGGGCGGTGCGCGGCGCCGCTGGCCGACCTGCGCTCGCAGATCTCGGGCATGGAGTCGCTGCTGGAGGAGTTTCGCCGGCAGCTGCAGCAGGAGGAGCCGGGACCGCCGGCGGCGGCGGCGACGGGCGGCGGCGGGGAGCGGTGCGGCGGCAGCAGCAGCTTCTCCGCCAGGCCCGACTCCATCATCCGCACCAAGGACTCCATCGCGGCCGGCGCCACCTTCCTGCGGGCCCCCGCCGCCGTGGCGGGCTGGCGGCAGTGCCTGGACGCCTGCTGCGCCGAGCCGCGCTGCACGCTGGCCGTGGTGCAGGGGCCCGGCCGGCCGCGGGGGGCGGCGGCGGCGGAGCTGGGCTGCTACCTCTTCAACTGCACGCACCGCGGCCGCCCCGTCTGCCGCTTCGCCCCGCACCGCGGCTACAGCACCTACAGCCGCCGGCCCGCCGGCCTCGCCCCGCCGCCGCCCGCCGCGCCGCCGGGTAAGGGCCGCCGCCGGCGGTGGGGCGCGGGGCCCGGCCCAAGATGGCTTCGCGCGGGGAGGGCGGTGCCGGCCGGGGCCGCGCCGGGCCCGGGGAGCGGCGGCCCCACGGCGGGAGGGAAATGGCGGCAGCCGGCCCCCCTCGGCGCGGGGGCGGGCAGGGCCGGCGCCGGCCCCGCTCGGCGCGGCGCCGCCATTTGCCCCCCCGCGCCGTGGGGCCGCTGGCGGGGAGGGGGAACCGTCCGCGCGGCTTCCGCGGCGCCGGGAACGGGCGCCCGGGTCACGAGGCATCGCCCGCGGAGGGGGAGACGAGGAGCGCCGGGCAGTGCCGTGCCTTTCGGCGGGCCCCCCTGAGCCGGGAGAGGCGGCCCGGCCGTGCCCGAGAGTGCGAGGGCTTTGCGGGGTGGGCGCGTTTGGAGAAACCCGGCACTCGCCCTCTGCCTGTGCAGAACCCTCGGGAGTGACCGTGTCGGGTGGCCGGTGGTTGGGAGCCGGTCGGTGGGATGAGCATGTTCACGGGCCCCGCAACCCCGGGGGACCAGGCAGGTCCCAGGCGCGTGGATCGGGTTCCCCAGGGGAACTGCGGGAGCTGGGCACCCTGGGAAGCGTGAACCGCTGGCACCGGCTACGGTAGCCAGCACCTAGTGCAGTAGCTTGAGAGGGATTTACGCAGCAGCCGAGCAAGAGCATACCCTTCTCCTTGGGGTTGCTGTCGAAAAGTTACCACCTAAGTGGGCTTCTCATTTGCTTAATTCAGAATTTTTCCTGCTTAAGAACTTCAGAGCTAGACTGAAGAAGAGAAGGGTATCTCACAGGTAGTCCAGGGGCAGCATGGAGACTTTATACAACCGCCTCTGGAGTCTGGGCCACATCAAAAGCAGCAGTGTGTTCAGCCCTGAAGCGTATTTAAGAACAACTTAATCGGAGCAAGCAGCAGTAGATGAAAACAAGTCTGAATTTCTAAATTTGGAGTCTGTGTCCTAGCATCTGATCCAAAGAACTTACTCGCACTCCCCCACCTCCTGTTGTTAAACAGTTGCATCTTAATTCATTTTGTCTTAATTTCATTACCTTCTGTTGACAATACTTTCCTAAATGTCCTCTTCTTCATCTTCTCCAGCAGTATATCTCAACTTAAGTAATTTAGTCCCTGCATGCAACGTGACGAGAGCCTAGCGGTGGTGTGAATGAAAACTGTGTGTCCGGATGGCACCTGCTATTGCTGCTCCCTTGGCAGGGGAGTCCGTCCAGTCCTGCCTGTTTTATGAGAATGCCGGCGGGAATCCCCTGGAGATAGGAGGGAACAGGGGCTCAATTTTTAGAGGAGTTACGATGCCTAAATATTTTTTGCAAAGTGCATGGGCAGGTAAACTAGGGAGCTATAGGGAGGAACTTGTGGCAGTAAAGATGATCTTAAGATGCCAGAAAAACCCAAGGTATGATTTTGACATTTTCAGTGGGGGAAGTATTAGATGCTATTTATGTAGCAACTTTTGAGTAGTTATGTTTTATAACCCTGTATGCACTTGCAAGATAGAAGGCTTAAGATTAGATTTTGCATCAAAGTCAGAGAACTAGGCTTCTCTGAAAACCTTTGAAAATACCTTCAAATGTCCTTCATCATTTTGAACTGCCTTAATTCCATTAAAACCTGGCCCTAATGTCGAGTGCAGTTATGGCACGATATAAATAATACTACTGTTCAAATTATATTGTACCTATTAGAAATCTTGAATTCCTTGAACTCTTGCACTCCTGAATGCCTTGCCTTTTAGGCAGCTTTTGTGACTATCAGCACTGGGCTTGCAAGGCAATTTCAATTCCTAATCTGCAAATTGCTCTGTGTCCTGTTGGGTTTATTTAAAAGTCTGCCTTGTGGGTGATGGTGGTATCAGAAACAGGGGATTATGACTTCTTAATGCAATTACACTGGAGCTGAAGCAGAGCCACGAAGGAGGATGAACTTTTATTGAAACATCTGTCAGCTGTGACATAGACCAGGAGAGATAAAATTAAGATTGAATTATTTTGCTCTCTGATGTTATGTTACCACTGCATTCTTGAATTACGTTGAAAAATTAATCTGGACAGCAATGCATCACAGGGTGATGAAGGTACAACTCTTTTCCCTTACATTATTCAATCACCCCATGACTGAATTTAGGAAATACAGGAAAGAGCTTTGCATTTCAAGATTTTCTGTCACAAGGGGATCACGTTTTACCTGTTTTGTTTTTTTCAGAGTACGGTGGTGTTGAGTCTTCTACTGTTTTCTTTTTTATAATCCCAAACCAACATTTATCCATAAACATGGTGTATTCGTAACTGCAAAATATTTCTGAGCATTAGTATACGGTGATCTCTAGGATGTTGTGGGTTTATTTATGTTAAAAATCTTCAGTAAACCAAAACCAATTGCATATTTAATTCTGGGAGCAGTTAATGACAGATACGTATTCTTCAGATCAAGTGTATCTCTGAGTACTTCCAGAACAGTCAGCACTGGGATGAATTTCTGGACTGAACATTCCAGTGTAAATCCGAGCCCTTCACTTTACACCCAGTTTGTGCTGGTTTAGCTGTGGATTTACTTTGCACTTCCAGGCAGTTTGTGCAGGGTTAACAATGAAACCCCGTATGCCTGTACTGAAAGAAGAGGCATATATATACTATATATGTATACTATACTTTTTGCCTTCATTAGGTAAATTTTTAAATTTTTGACGTAGAAAGAAAGAGGACTTGAGTGCCTCACCAGAAATGTCTGACTTTCCTTCTCTGATACTCACTAGCAGTGAGCAATGGAGGATTCAACAGGAAGGTAAACTGATATCAAAGAAATTCAGGAATCGGTAATAAAAAAACCTTTTATAACAAAGCCTTCATTCAGACAACTGGCTGGCAGCTTCATTGTTGGCAGGCCAAATCTGTATAAAGGACGGAGGAAGCAGAACAATTTAAGCCTGTTGTGTTCTCCCCCAAGAAAAAAGGGTTGCTCATAAAGTTGCAACCCCTTTTCTAGAAAACAGCCGGCTCCAGCATCTCAGAGTGTTGATCTGGTATATCAGTTTTATATTGCTTATTTACGCTCAATCTAAATAATCATTAGAAATGGAAGTTAAAAGATGCTTTATGAGCTTGATTTTTCTGCTAACCTGTGGCTGATAGTCCTTTACTCCCATGAGCAGTCAGTGGTTGTAAGGCATACTCCTGAGTATGCCTCCTTGCTTTTTTATGCTGACTTCTTAGAAGCATGTATTCCCCAGATTTGGAGGCGTTTCACTCTCTAAGGATAATGTATTCCATTGCTTAAAACTTTGCTGTGGAAAAAGAGTCTTTAGCTCAATAGGCTGTCTCTTCCCGTGCCAGATGTCTCTCTGAGGCCAGGGTTTTTTTAACTAGGGGAAGAGACAGGCTGATTTGCCACTGATGTACCTTTCTGAGGATGTTCTGGTGTCTTACAAGCAAAGGCGTGGTGCCTCCATCCTTTGGGACCAGAGGCCTGAGTGTGGTCCCTCACTCATCTTTAGCAAAGAGCTGGTATGAATTTCTGTGACCTGCCCCAACGTGAAGTGGTCCTGCCATTGCAACTCAGGCTGCTGGCGTATAAAGTTAGTTCGGGAAGAGAAGATCCTTATTGCCTAGGGCCCAGGGGAAGTGGGGCATGTCTGTGCCCCTGCAAGGCATTGATTGAGTCATTTGAACCAGACAGGTGACCTGAAACCACTTCCCAAGGTAAAAGCAGAAGAATGGGCTGTGCTGTTTCAGGTTGGTCTCTTTTTGACAGTGATCGGTAAAGTAAATAATTGTGTGAAGACTGTACATAACTCATATAGACCAAATAAAAGTTGCCATGGCACCATAACGATGGTGTTTATTAACAATGAATTTTTTTTTTTTGCACCTAAATGTTGCTTTTTAAACATACTTGGTTTTGAGAACTGAGTGTATACAAATTAGGCAAAACTTCCTGTGCCAGCTGGATGAGCAAGAACTGTTTCGTACTTTCTATTATTAGACCCTCTTTTCAGTTATTTGTACGTTTTCCTAACGTAAGGCATTTGCCTTGAAATTTTCTATGCCTTACCTACTTCTGAGAAAAACAAGAAATAAAAAGTTTGCTGTTTAGTCAGTGATAAAAAATTGTCCCACTGCTCCGATGAGCTCCATGCCTTCGAGCAAGTTCTTGAAACTGGAGAGGAACACGTGCAAGAGAGAATCCCTACGCTGATGGGGAAGTGCCTTTTCTTTCCATGTGCAGCTCTGCCCACACTGAGTGAAGTTCATAGAATCATAGAATCATTAAGGTTGGAAAAGACCTCTAAGATCATCGAGTCCAACCATCGACCCAACACCACCATGCCCACTAAACCATGTCCCTAAGTGCCGCATCTACACGTCTTTTAAATACCTCCAGGGATGGGGACTTAACGACTTCCCTGGGCAGCCTCTTCCAATGTTAAACCACTCTTTCAGTAAAGAAATTTTTCCTCATGGCCAATCTAAACCTCCCCTGGCGCAACTTGAGGCCATTTCCTCTCGTCCTATCGCTTGTTACTTGGGAGAAGAGACCAACACCCACCTCGCTACAACCTCCTTTCAGGTAGTTGTAGAGAGCGATGAGGTCTCCCCTCAGCCTCCTTTTCTCCAGGCTAAACAACCCCAGTTCCCTTCAGCTGCTCCTCATAAGACTTGTTCTCCAGACCCCTCACCAGCCTTGTTGCCCTTCTCTGGACACGCTCCAGCACCTCGACGTCCTTCTTGTAGTGAGGGGCCCAAAACTGAACACAGTATTCGAGGTGCGGCCTCACCAGTGCCGAGTACAGGGGCATGACCACTTCCCTACTCCTGCTGGCCACACCATTTCTGATACAGGCCAGGATGCCATTGGCCTTCTTGGCCGCCTGGGCACACTGCCGGCTCATGTTCAGCCAGCTGTCGACCAACACCCCCAGGTCCTTTTCCGACAGGCAGCTTTCCAGCCACTCTTCCCCAAGCCTGTAGCGCTGCATGGGGTTGTTGTGGCCGAAGTGCAGGACCCGGCACTTGGCCTTGTTGAATCTCATCCAGTTGGCCTCGGCCCATCGATCCAGCCTGTCCAGGTCCCTCTGCAGAGCCTTCCTACCCTCGAGCAGATCAACACTCCCGCCCAACTTGGTGTCATCTGCAAACTTACTGAGGGTGCACTCGATCCCCTCATCCAGATCATTGATAAAGACATTGAACAAGACCGGCCCCAGTACTGAGCCCTGGGGAACACCGCTCGTGACCGGCCGCCAACTGGATTTGACTCCATTCACCACAACTCTCTGGGCCCGGCCGTCCAGCCAGTTTTTGACGGAGCGCAGAGTCCACCTGTCTAAGCCGTGAGCCGCCAGCTTCTCTAGGAGAATGCTGTGGGAGACGGTGTCAAAGGCCTTATTGAAGTCCAGGTAGACCACATCCACAGCCTTTCCCTCATCCACTAGGCGGGTCACCTGGTCATAGAAGGAGATCAGGTTGGTCAGGCAACCATGCCTCTCATGAACCCGTGCTGGCTGGGCCGGATCCCCTGGTTGTCCCGCACATGCCTTGTGAGCGCCCTCAAGATGAACCGCTCCATAATCTTCCCCGGCACCAAGGTCAGGCTGACAGGTTGCGGCCTTGTGTTCAGTAGATGCTTTACTGAGCTTAACATCAATGTCCTTTACAGGATATCCTTTGCAGAGGTCACGAGCAGAAAGCACCCTGGCACTTCAGGGTGCCGGGAACATCCCATGCCCAGAGAAGGAATGAAACTTGGTCAGGGAACTGCAGAATGATACGATCGTGTGGCTAAAGTTGTCAAATGCTGACTTGTAGAACCAGATTTTACCTATCTCTCTTCCCTGCGCTGCGCGAAGGTTGCAGAGCAAATGGCTTAAACCACTTCTCACAGGTCGTGTCACTTAACGTACCATGGGTTTTGTTAGTCTAACCTGAATAACTCGTGGTTGGATTGGCAAAAGTACTTAGTACTCACAATTTTAATCAAAAGGAATTGTACTTTGAATATAGCAAAATGCTACGAGTCCTAAATAGTCTGAAAATCAAGCTTTGATTGTCTTATATTAGGCACTTAAAATCGGTGGTCATTTCTGATTATTTTTAATCATTATGTTATTGTGCACTGCTTCACCAGGATGCCAGCTTATGTTAAATAAGCCTTTCACTCCTGTAATGATGTATTATAAAAAGAGACTAAAAGAGTATTAAGTTAGGCAGAGTGCTATAAAAGGTGTGCAGTAACTGCCATCTGAATATGTATGTGATTCATATTTAAACTGAATATGTATGTAATTCATATTTAAATCCATTTTCCTTAGTTCAGATTAAAAAAACACACTGATGCTAACAATCCCGTTGTATTAGTGAAACATCTGTGTACGTAGAGAGGTTTTCTATGCTTCTAATATAGCAGTTATTTCCTGAAGACGTCACTGAATATGGAACAGTTAACTAAAATTTAAGTAGATACTACTTCGCTTAACAAAATGTGCACTAAGGAACATGTCCTATCTTTCAGGAAGTTGCACAGCGGTGAATCAATACCTTAATCAAGAAAAAATACGTTTTATATAAATAATCACTCAGCTTCCCCTGAGAAATAACTGAGCTTCTCTTTTTTTTGCTGAAGAAGAAGAAGAATATGACAAGCCTCCACGGTGCAGGGCGGGACAAGATATTGTGCTGCAGTCACCCGTCGACTGGGTGCTTTTGGATGGCCGAGAAAGCTCAGATGACCGTGGGATTGTGCAGTACGAGTGGACACTGCTGCAAGGTGACTCATCGGTTGAAATGAAGGTACACATGCAACCTTGCACATGGCCAGTCATTCGCAGATTGTTGTGTTCGTTATAGCACAGTTTTAAATGTAGAGCTAAAAATATTAAATATGTTCAAATGGTTATGGCTGCCAGGCACCAAACTTAGGATGACTGTACAACTTGAGCCTTTATTTCATAGAACCATAGAGCAGCCCAGGTTGGAAGGGATCTCGAAAGATCATCTGGTCCAACCTTTTGTGGGTGAGGGAGCCTAGATGAGATTATCTAGTGCCCTATCCAGTCACGTTTTGAAAACCTCTGGTGATGGGGACTCTACCGTGTCGCTGGGGAGGTTGTTCCAGTGGTTATTTCTAGTGTTTTATACAGTTCATCTGTATCCAGGGTGGCATGGGACAGCCAGTAGCAAACAAGTAATACTAATACTAATACTCTACTGTATTTCAGCTCTGCTCTCTTTTGCCATTGTTTGCGCTCACTGCACTTGGTTTTTGGCTTCTGTGATCCAGGTTAGAGACACCTTAGTAATTCAGTTACTGAAAATAATAAGATATTTTCACCAGCAGTCTTCTGTCAATGCTCATGGAGAAACTGCAAAGAAATATGTGATGTAGACCTTATAAGATATCTTGAGATACTGTTTTATTGCATCTATACAATTTCGGTGCATCTGTGCAATTTGGTTTCAACTTAAAACTAACCGTCAAGAGAGGGATTCTCCATCCTACCGTTCTTTGTGAATGCTCTAGGAGCAGCAGAAAAGGAAAGGAAAAATGTCTCAAACCCATAGAGCCTACTTACAGTCTGTTCGCAGCCCACAATATTCAGGGCTCAGCAGGGACTCCACCTAGAGCAGGAGGGACATGTTAAAGGGGAGAGGGTGTGGACCGTAGTCCTTGCTGTTGCTGAGGTGCTGCTGATGGATAGGAAGAGTTTAAACGGGACAGGATGAGCAACGGGAACAGTCCAAAACCCAAGAGGCCATGTGTACCAGTGCCACCATGAGCAGTACCTGACAGTTGCTGCTTATGTCTGCTCAGCTCAGTAACATCAGAGGCAAGTTGGACAAACTACCAATATCAGCAAAGTTGCTCAAGATTTGTAATGATGGAGCAAACCAGCATTTTGCCTAACATAAAGAGCTAGCTAAATGCATTGAAACCTAAAATTGTCATCCATGGAAAAACTCAATGGAGCAATTGGTTATTCCCTAGTCTCCTGGAGGGCAGTGTAGGTAACGCGTAGGTAATTGAAAATCACCATGTCATGGTTAGGAAACATGCTGCTGGATGAACCCTAAGAAGACAGTTGGGTGTCTCTGGTGAATAGTTGCTGAAATCTATGCACAAGTAATTTTTTATGACCATACTCCTTGCAGAAAACACAGCAGGGGTATTCAAAAGTATTAGTTCAGCCAGTGCTACGTACTTTTGCAAGTTTTATCTTCTACTGCAAGATCCACATCTGTGGAAGGGTGACTACAGTCAGCCAGTTCTGAACTACTTGAGGCTGTATTGCAATTTGAAACTATGTCAAAGACCACTGTGAGTTTGTTTATCTTCATTTATTATTTTATTGGCTTGAAAATTAAAAAGTCAAAAGGCTTTCATAAGGAGTGCAAACAGCATAATACATAGAAAAGACCTGAATGAAGCTTTAAAAATAGTTGCTAGATATCATCTGGATAAAATGACCATTTTATTATCAAGAGTTGTTAATCTGACCCTTTGCAGCATTATTTTCTGTAAATAGCAATCAAATGCTCTTTAAAATTTTCTGTGACGTAGTAATATATCTAGAGTAACATAAAAATTAGAAGTTAATTAAAAAATTTAAAGTTCATGTTTTTACTTTTACTCAGAGTCACTCCATAAAATAGAGACCAGTCTTATATTTATTTAAACCTGCAAAATTAACATTAGTCTTGGTGATGTCTTTGTATTTGATAAATGAAAAAAATCTTGACACAGGTTTATATTTAGATAGATACTTTTCCACTGTGTTCAAATGGGCAGGGTTTTCTCTCACAGACATGTAACCTGATGATTATCCATGTGCTGGTTTTGGCTGGGGTAGAGTTAATTTTCCTCATAGTAGCTAGTATGGGGCTGTGTTTTGGATTTGTGCTGAAAACAGTGTTGATAACACGGGGATGTTTTGGTTACTGCTGAGCAGTGCTTACACAGAGCCAAGGCCTTTTCTGCTTCTCACCCCACCCCACCAGCAAGTAGGCTGGGGGTGCACAAGAAGCTGGGAGGGGACACAGCTGGGACAGCTGACCCCAACTGACCAAAAGGATGTTCCATACTATATGATGTCATGCTCAGCATATAACGCTGGGGGAAGAAGGAGGAAGGGGGCGACGTTCGGAGTTATGGTGTTCTGTCTTCCCAAGTAACCACTAGGCGTGATGGAGCCCTGCTTTCCTGGAGATGGCTGAACACCTGCCTGCTGGTGGGAAGCAGTGAATGAATTTGTTGTTTTGCTTTGCTTGCGCGTGCGGCTTTTGCTTTCCCTACTAAACTGTCTTTATCTCAACCCACGAGTTTTCTCACTTTTACTCTTCTGATTCTCAGCCCATCCCAGGGTGGGGGGGGAGTGAGTGAGCGGCTGTGTGGTGCTTAGTTGCCGGCTGAGGTTAAACCATGACAATCCATGATAATTTAATTTTTAGAGTTGAATTAATAATTGTGATTATTCATATAATCTTCAGTTGCTGTCTTTAGTGCTTTAGTTGCTATCCTGAAGTTACTGGATTTCATGTCATCTATTCTTAGAAAAGTATATGTGAATCCACAGGTACAAGGGAGAATGGGACTGTGTTTAAATAAGATAAGTTGCACTGCACTTATGTACCAAAGAATAAATAGAAGGCGCAGGAGTGGGAAGGACTGCTGTAAAGAGATCTTACCGTATTGTAGAAGGAAGCCAGTGGAAATTTTTTTTATGTTGTGACTGATTATTGCTTCTTAGTTTATTTGCTTCTCAGATTGCTACCCACATGCTGCAGCTGCACAGCTCTGTGACACTTGTGGGCAATTCTTGGGCTTTTTAAATGCTGATTATCTGGAAATCTACTGTCTAGTTTGAGCCAAAGTTTGTAAGAAAGCAGGTACAGTTGGGCATTGTTCAGGGCAGGACGGAGATAAAAAGGAAAGCACGGAGGTCACCAGAAGGAGTGGCGGCGTATTCAGAAGTCAGTGGTGTTTCTCTGGCTCTGCACTGAGAGGAGAGTTGGACTCCACGGCTCATGAGTTTTAAATACCATATTTGCTCTCCCAGCAGTCACAGTGAACAGCAGCAGGTGTTTTTTAGAGCATATTTATTTCTGTAATACAATAAAGAATAAAATTGTAGGGTGTCATATACTCCATCGAAAGGTCATCAACAGCAAGATCGGATAACTGAGTGCATTCAGATATTAGAAGAGGAAAGAAATTTCAGTTAGGAAATGCACTTACCAGATGAGAAAAATAAATTTATCAATACACCCTGCTATAAAGCTAGGTCTTGGACTCTATTATTATATTTGTCGAAAATTCCTGTTCTCTTTTAGGCATGAAAACCAACTTTAAACAAGCAAAACCAAAGGTCTTTATTGAATTTTGGTTTTAATATTAAAGATAATCACAGAGGCTTTTAACGTACCTTTCAGTTACTTATAAAGATAGCCCTATGTGCTTCATTTGTAAAAATACACTACGTGTCCAATAAAACTGCAGAGCTTCTTCGTAGTTACTGAAGTATGTGTTACTGAATCCTCAGACAGCTGGAGTTATTTGTGACTAGTAATTGTCACAAATTTAGAAAAAATTCAGCATTTGATACAAATACCATACTCATTTTACACAAACATTTCTAAATGACCATTGTACTAGTAATGCCAGTTTGGCACCTGTTTTAAATTATCGTAAAATAAGTTATTGTACTATTTTTTTAATGATCTAATCCAATTTAAATTGTTTATGCATATCTCTCTTCCTCTCACATGACTTTCTGAAACCTAATGTTTAGGTCACTCACTGTAGATGAACTTATTTGCAGTTCAGAGCAAGGCATGGAAATTCAGCGTGGGGTAAGGAAAAATTCAGTGGCAATTTGTAAAAGTTGCAAGTGACTACATTAAATGTCGTACTGGACAGAGGTGGGCAGTCTTACTAATAAAGCAATGCTATCAGTCACCTGATCATAAATCAATGTAAAGCAAAAGTAACTTCTGTGAATTCATGTATATTGTCTAAAGACTAACTTGATAGAGAGCAAAATATTTCACTGCCTACCCTCTCAAATTACATTTCTAACTACCAAAAAATTGAGTTAAATTTATGGTCCCATTTATTCTCCGGTGCTAAGATCCACAGCTCCAGGTAATTGCATGTACCACGAAAAACAGTATGTAAATGTCAAGCATGTTTATTTTTACAAATGGATGCAAAAAAAGACCAAAACATTACAGGTTGATACACATGCTTGATTGGGCTGACCAGACTTAAGAGAAGTATTTAACCTGCGTGAAAAGCATTGTACAGAAATGAGTTCCTTCTTCCTAGAAGTTTATGGGTGGATCCTTAATACCTGTTTTTTTCCCCGCTGTGTTTCTTTAATCAGGTACCACAGCCAGGAACACTGAAACTATCCCACGTCCAGGAAGGCGGGTATATTTTCCAGCTAACTGTGACAGACACTGCAGGTCAGCGGAGCTCTGACAACGTCTCTGTGACCGTTCTGCCCATGGTTCATTCTGCAGTAGGTGAGAAAATGACTGGAGCCATTGCCTGTGTGACACCCAGGGTATGATGTTCAGAGCAAGGGTCTTGATGGAGGCAGAAATCTTATTCTCCGTCTCTAGTGTATTATTTTGCCCTTATTACATAATGACCTCTCTTTCAGTTTTGAATTGCTGTTTCAGGCTGAGGAAGCAAGCAAGCATCACTTGTTTGTTACAGCAATAATACTTTCAAGCATTTAAATGTTCAGCCTTGTATTGCTAATAAGCGTGCAGGGTTGGAAAAATGAAATACTGCCGTATGTATCGGGCACATCGTAACAGTTCATTGTATAGTCAGACAGTGCGTGGAACGTGACAAGGCTTGTGCTGTAGAGAAGACCCAGTTAAAAGCGGTTAATAGTAGGTGTGACACACAGACTAATAATAATATTGGCCTGCATCTGTAGTCTAAAAGATGGGATGGTTTCTTGTTTTCATGCATTTAAGCTTTTCTGTGTAATGGTTGTTACCGAAGCCTTATGTTGCTGGGGAAACTGAAACTGGAATTGACCCATTATTTTAAAACTCTGAGCTCGAGAAACACGTAAAAAGCATAAAAGGTAGAAAGTGAGTTAGATTTTGGTGGCTGTCAATTCTGCACTCTTTAATATAATAACTTCTAATTACATTGTAATTAGCAAGTTGCTAATAGAGATCTGCTGCTCTGGAACAAAGTAAAGGTTAAACTAGCATCATGACTATGTTCAGCTGAACCAGTAATAACTTTGCTCTGCACCAGTGCAGTATCTCTATGTGAGAGGGTAGTCCCAGTGGCAATAAGCTGGTATTGCAAAAAACCCGTTATGAGTCTGTTTAATAATGCCTGTATTCCAGTAATGGATGATAGAGTTGTATTCATTAACGTTTAGTTCAGCTAAAGCAGCCAGAGAGGTTTGGTGATTTATTTATTTGCTGCTGTGGGTATCTGTGGTATCTTCTGGGTGGAGCACGCGGAGGATTTGCTGCCTTTTTTCTTCTTCTAATTCCCCAACTCCATTTGCAATTCAAGTGCTACTACTATAGTTAAACCAGTCAACGGTGCCTTAATGCATGCAAGACTGGTGCTATTATTAGTGCTGAAGTTTAGGAGGTGCATTTTCTAAGTATGATTTTAGGGGTTTTAAATAGGCGCCTGTGTTCCTGCCGTACTTTCCTTAGCGTTGCGCAGCTTTTCGGTACATAGCAGGATAACAACCAAAGGCTGTGACCTCCTTATGCAAATCGATTTGCTGTTACAACATTAACCAAACACTGAATTCGATAATGCTTTACAAAGCAATGAACTACACCGCTGTTGGAAAGACAAAAGCACAGATGCAAACACTTGATAATTACAAGGTCAGAACGGGTTTCAGGAAAGCTTTGAGTATGCAAAATGAAATGTCCAGGGACACTTTCCATTTCCAGGGGAATCTAAATATTAAAGCAGGCAGCAATCAGTTCTTTCTGGTGAAGGTCACTTGTGAGACCTTGCACTTAGTCCTGTTCTGGCATGTGCTGTATTGGATTTACATTGCTGATGTAAATAAATGACGAGCATTCTTTTAGTATTTTAATTAGGTTGCAGAAAACATGCCATAAAAGATTCCATGTAGTCCATATGTGTGCGTGTAAAATAACGTATTGTCAGAAATACAGAATGGGTATGTAGTAGGAATTATGTGTTGGAGAGATGCAGTTATAGCCATAGAGATTTAATTTATTTATTTTCAGGACTGTCCTGGGTATTTTAAGCCTGGGAAGATCTCCTTTCAGCTTAGGCCAGCAGAGTTTAAAGTGCTGTGGGGGTGCTGCACAAGGTGGAAAGTACAACAGCCTCCAGGTTGAGTATTCCTATAGTAAAGAGATTGCCAGAATAGTGATGAGGGGGTCCCAGGAACAGCTATTAGTTATATTAGCTTCTGTGTCAATATAGCGTCATATAGCTGAGTCCGGCCTTTCTTCAACTTTCTGCCTTGTTCGTGGTCCTTCTCGGCGTAGCATGCTTTTGCTTTTTCCTCGGTGCTGCAGATTTTAGTCATTGACTCAGTATTTACTGCTTGGATTTCTCTTCTGGTAATTTGGGAACTGTTTCTCAACAGCCTGTGTCGGGGTTTGCTCTCGCTACCAGTTTATCTGCGATGATGGCTGCTGCATTGACATCACATTTGCTTGCGATGGCGTGAGACAGTGCCCTGATGGATCGGATGAAACTTTCTGCCAGAACTGTAAGTGCACCGGGCCACAGTGTAGATTGTGAAAGTAACCGCAGCCTGAATGACCAAAGGGAAACGATGGCCCTCCTGTGGCCTCTCTCCCCGTGAGCAAGCAGCTTGCAGCCACCATAGAGCATTTCATTGGAAATAGCACATGGGAAGGTTTAATGTCCGCACACAGCAGATGCTCAGAAATGAAGTCCCTTTTCTTCAGAGCATACCAAAGCTGTCAAAGATCCCCAAATGACAGGTTTTCTGTCAGAGTTCTCAACATTTAAAAAATCAGTTCTTCGCTTGCTTGATGATTATGGAAACAAGGACCCTGGTCTTGATCTGAAAGGGTGTCTCAGAGGTATGCTTCAAAGTGCAGTTACGCACCTTGCAAGAATCTGAAACACTGGAAATGTGAGCACGTAGGGGAACCAGTTGATTCACCAGCACTCTTGGCTTTCATTAGTCATCCTCAATACATGCCCATGCTCAGCTAAGTGAACAAAAATCATCAGTGAGTGAATTGGCACGATGGCTAACCACTCTTTCATTGATATTTCAGTTGCTGGATTTCGCTTTAGGGTTCATGTCTATACTCTTGCTTAAGAACTGACAGCGGGCAATTGTTAACTTGCTACGTATCTGGAACTCACATTCATCTTATGTCTGAACGTGATGAACTTGTTTAGCCTGCCTTAAGGCCAATATCACAGGGTCTTCCATCAGAACGCTCCCATTCCCTTCAATTCGATATAAAAATTATGATTTTTGTTTCTGTTAACACAGTCAGCCCGGGCCGGAAGACCGTGACTCACGCGGCTCTTGGCACTACCCAGCAAAGGACTGTAAACACAGATGAAAAATTCTCTGCAGAAAACACCCTGAAAGCCACTGCCAGAAATCAACTGCTTTTTTCAGTGGACGCAGACATGTCTAACCAATCGCTTTCTCAGGGACCAAAGAAACAAATCAGTGGATTTGTGCCAGGTAAGAACTGAAATGAACCAGTTTCAAGAAATCTTTCTCTCTTGTGGAAGAAAATGTCTTGCACCTTAAATTTAATTAAATTGTCTTTTGGTTCCTGGCTAAGAGTAAAAATTTGCAAATGTACAAAATGCAAAAGAAGCTTGTAATAATTAAGTTACAACTAGGTATTGCTTTATAAAGTCAAGTCTGGTTCTTACCAGGTGCAAAAAGAAAGTTAAAATGTAGAAATGCTAGGAAAAGAATACAATCTTAAGGAACAAAACGTGCAGTGAGCTAAATACAAATTCTGCCACAGGTTCAGCTGTGTAAGCTGATGTATAAGGCTCTTTAAATCTGTAGGGGGTACCTTCAGGAGAACATAACAAAGTACTGTTCAACTTAGATGAGAGTAATTGCATCTCTCCTGGTGCTAATCGATGACTTTTTTTTTCCCCCCTGAAGTAATGTCTTGATTATTATGGGCACTTTTTTCCTGAAGTGTGTCTCCAGGGCAGGAGAAATCTTTTATCACTATAGAGACGGCTCAGTCTTTGGTAACAAGCAACCCCAGGTCCCCAGTAGTATTGTCCGTAGTGGCTGCAAGCCTGTTGTGAGTCAGTGTGTAGTGATGTTGCAGGCAGAGTCACCGATCCTTGCCTTGGTAAAACTCCAGAAGCTGCAATGAAACTGGTGTGTCTTTTAAGGTTCTTGCTGGTGAATTAAAATGATCTGAAATGGCACTTGAAAGAAAGCAAAACTATGTGCACAGAGCCTAAAATGAGTGCGAGACCTCCCACTTTTATTTCTTCAGAGTTCAGACTGATTCTTGCTGCCCAAGATGCAGCTAATTATAAACAGCTTTATTTTCTTGTTACAACAGAGCAGTGCTCAGTGCCCTCTGCTGCTGACTCTTGTAAAGGGCGCTTCCCTGGTTGGCACTTTGATGTTTCTTCAGATGCTTGTGCTTCATCTGTGGAGACCGCAGAGGGAGTGAAAGCAACGTTCTTCAAGAATTTGACTGCCTTGGTGAATGTGTAGGAACTGATAGCAAAATCCTCTCTCAAATGTTTCCCCCTCTTCTGGCAGTGTAGATGACCTCGGTGCTCCTTATTGGAATGACTTAAAATTCTGAAGTATGCCCAAAACCCTTCTCGCTCGCATAGTCCGGAGTGACAGCTGATACGGGGCCACCCAAACGAAACATCAAATTGCCAAAGGGCATTGCAGGCTCCAATGGAAAGTCAGCTGCCGAGTAGGTCTCAAAAACCATTGGGCTTGTGAATCCAGAAGTAAAACCAGAATTGAGGTCACCAACTTCGGCAACCTATAATCAGAGGTTATAATTGGAAGTGCATGTAAAAGCGTGGCACTTCTGCATAGTCATTTTCTGTGTTTACCCGTTGCACAGTTACTTACTTGCACCATTTTTGCTCTCAAGGTAGCCTTTTGCACAGCAGTAGACAATAAAAGAAAAAAAATTACCATAAAACTAAAAAAATGTGATGGGACTTCAGTGATTAGTGTACTACCAGAAGCTGTTGTAATCTTTTTAATTTCAAACAGGCAAGATTTCCAGCTGACCATGTCTGGTTTTAATTCTTGTGGTTTTAATATTGCTCTTTTGACAAGGCTCAGTCAGAATTTAATTTCAGTTAAATGATACTTAAGGATTTCCTTCTAGGACCTGGTCCTTACTGACCCAGGAGCCCAATACTTTTAACCAAAAAAGCAGCAAACAGCTCAGCGAGTTTTTAAATTGCCTATGGATCAGTTCCAAAGAGGGTGCATGTGGTGGGACATGAAGAGGTGCTAGGTACCTGGGTCCAAAGGGCAACCGCCAAAATCTGCTCTGAGTTGCTGTCTTCTCATGCAGTCACTTAAACTCTGTAGGAGTCACATGCTGTACGTTAATGATTCCCAGAGGTCCAGAGAGGTTCAAGTCCTGCCCCACTGGTAAGCACCACAATCTTTATGGAGTTGAGGAGACAGGTATCTAACCTGTTCCTAAAAATCCACCCAGAGCCATTAATTAGATTTCTCTCCATCACTGCAATCTCAAGGAGGTTACAGACCAAATCTAATAATTAGGTGCTACAAAAATGAGAGACACAGAAACACTGGAGCAGCTCCATGAAGCCTGCCTGGAAATGCGTTCAGGAGGGCAATAATTGCTAGACGCATTTTTGAAGAGAGTTAAGCAGCACTGAACAGAAATCATACCAACCGCCTTGAAAGTTCAGCAATTCCACTGGCAGAAATCCTGTTCTGGGATGGACTGTCTCCTGAGACAGTGCTGGACCCGCTGCTGGTGCCAAGGCAGAACCTGTGCCTCCGAGTCACACTGTAAAGGTCTTCATTGGACCAAGACAATAATGTTGCATGTTGGCCTAGAGTTGACTTTGCAAGCATCCAGGCTCCTGATACACTATTATAAATAAATTTCAAAAATAATCTTTAATGGTTTTAATGTCAACATGGTGAAAAGCTGTCTACTTAAGGTACATAGTAAGGGATATTGCTTTACAGCGGCAGCACAGGGTCCAGCTTTTCACTTGAGAGCGCTCCATTCAGGGCTACATTTGTCTTAATTCTTAGTTGGTATTTACAGATCGTCATGGAAATGCAAGTCAGGAAGGAAAACATGATGCTCTTAGATCCAGTGACTGCAAGGCAGACTAAGAGAAGGTGTTAATGTTAAGGGTAATTTACCTACTGGAGACAGCATGTGGCACATTCTAGGTGGCTGCTAGACATGATGTTTGATGTAGGAGCTTTCAGCTGACTTTTAAAGAACAGAATTTTTTTCCCAAGAAGTTGCAGGACTGGGGAGTTGCTTTGTTTTCTTTTTTACGTTTGTTTTTATTACAGTAGTAGTTACAGTACCAATAAAGACAGGTCCCATCTGCTACTTACCTCCCCATAAGCAGCTTTCGTCTCTGAGAATCCAATAAAGATGTCCAATAAATGGACCTCCTTGCCAAGGACCACCATATTTATCTTTTCTCCATTTTAAAAGGAGCTGGGCTGAGCTGTAATGTTTCGGGCTGTGGGATAGTTCCCTGCAGCAGGAACGAGCTTTCTGCCTATGAAGATAATACTAAGGGAGATTTGTCCCAGAGTCCATTTTCTCCTGATAGTTTCTCTGTTCCCAATTTCCCTTAAGCTGCTTTCTTTACTCCAGTAGCCCCTCATATTTGGCTCTGACCTGATACAAGCTTTTTAAGGATTTACGCTTAAGTATGAAAAATGTGAAAATATGCAAGTCCAAGGTAAGGACTGTTTAAAACTTCTGCCTGACCTAGCAGGGGATCTATTCACAGTAAAGAGGAGGGAAAAAAAAAACCAAAACAAACAAACCCAAAAGTCATTCATTGTTGACAATGGGTGAATCTTGTTCTGCACTCCTGCTTTTCCAGTGGGATTCCTCTGCAGCAGGGTCACTCCAGGGGAACACCAAGTCCAACTTAGAGATAACCTCCTCAGGCACTCAGGGCATGGAGTCTTCTGCAACAGACTCATGGTTTACTTTTGCCCAAGCTGGAAGGCCAAACATTTTCTTCCGTAGTTGGGAGCAGATGCAGGAAGAGGCATTTAATGTCGATAAAGGAGTCCTTTCCCTTTGCAGACATAGCTCCATAAGTGAAGTAACCCAGACTGCATCTCCTCCAAAGGCCAGCGCAGCATTCTGCATGGCTGCCTCCAAAGTGCCCCGGCATCCTTTTCCAGGGAAGCTCTCAAGCCCAGCTGCATATTCTGGCACTGCTGCACTTGTATTACGAATGTAGCAAAAATACAGTTGCAGCAAAGCACACTGGAGTGAGCAGTGGGCTGGTTTCTAAGCAGCAATAGCCAGTCTAGCAAACATGGTCATGCAGACGGGTTGAATTCACAAGCAGCCTGAAGATTTGCACTCCCCAGCATAGCCAACTCAAGTGTATAAATCACCATAACAGCTTTGCATTCCGCTGGCACAGGGTCTCTGCCTCTCCCCAGGCTGCCCGCACCAGCTGTTCTGCAGTACTGTTCAGGGCTGGGATGACAATGTTTGACTGAGTGCCCAAACCTTAGTCATGCTTTTGCTGCAGAGGCATCGACAGCAGTAGCCATAACCTAGATCTCTAATTTAGGGTAACTGGAAAAGGCTATAAATTGCAATTTCCTAGGCACGGACTAGAAAATGAAGAGAAAGTGAAAACAAAACGAAACCCACGTAACATGCTTTATGTCAGGCTCCTAAACCTGTTTGGGGAAATCTCTCTTTGTTTTCTAGTTGATAACAGATGAGATGTTGAGCAGTATTGACTCTGATAGCCCCTCCAGTCCTGTAAGAACAGCCACAAGTCTTAACAAAACCCTACAAGCTTTATTGAAAGGATTCTTCTCCCCTTCCAAAATTTTCCCGCTAAACTTCTCTCCAGATATATTTGCCAAATGTTTTACAAGCGGTTGACTTAAATATTCCCTCTACTCAAATGGCAGGGAAACAAATTTATAAAACAGGCATCCAGATCTAGCCTTGTCATGCAGGCTGGAGCAGCTCTAAGAAGAGCCAATGTCTTTTGGGTATTTCCAAACTAAAGACAAACATTCATTTAATACCATTTAGGGAAGACAGAAGCAGAAAACAGCTGCTGGTTTTGGTCTCAGTTACATTCAGGTTATTTTGCACAGCTCTGATATCATACAGGTACCTTAAAGCCAGTACAGTTTACACTTAGGATTTCCTTAAGTCCCCTTTACATGTCAGAACAACTTAAAGAGCCCGAATGAGGAGGGGGGCTGTGGCTTGGTTCTAAGGCATTTCCTAGGAGGTGAAGTCGGTGTTTATGCTCCCCTAGCCATAGTGGCAGGGCAATAAAGCCAGAGCCTGGGAGGCTGTGTTGTGCCTTAGAGTGGGGACATTGGCACTAACCTCATAGAATCATTAAGGTTGGAAAAGACCTTTAAGATCATCAAATCCAACCTCATGCCAGTATCAACGAAACAATTTAAGCTTTCATTAACGGTCATGTGTATTTGCTGCTGCCACTAGCAGGGACGTGTTCTGCAGCGCTTCGGAGCTGTTGATGGCAGGCAGGAGTTATGCGTGGTGCATGTTCCAAGCTAATTGACTTAAACACTTCCTCAACGCCCACCACTATATGTAATTCCAATTACAACGGTTCACATTCATATTTTACAGATCTTGTAGCATAGTATGTTTCCACTGGCACCGTCACAGTTCCGAGGGCTGCCAGCAAATACAACACAGCACAGTCAAAGTGCCCTTCAGTATTTATCAGTAAAAAACACAGAGTCATTACATTTAAAAACATAGGCGTATTTCTGATTTTTGCAAGGGTGTGTTGGTGGATTAAGCTGTCACTCTTGCGTGAAGCGTCCCTGTAGCTATTGGTGTAGGACTTCAGTGGGAGTGCAGGAGGAGGGAGTCCCAGCTGAGTTACTCTTTGCTCCTGTGAAGCAAAACTGCAGCCGCCTGCACTCCCGAGATGAACGCTTCTTAGCAGCAAACTATGCGTTGTCTCTTCTTGTGTAGTTACGATGCTCTGCTATATCTTCTGTACTACGCAAAGCTGAAGTCACTCCAAGTCATCCTCTTTGAAATGTTTTCCCCACCTATTTTTATGTCTTCCAAGTACGTAAGTTCTGCATCTGTATGTGTCAGGTAACAGGCACAATTAAGGTAATTTGTGTAGCCAACCTATGCGTTTCCCGCTTTACAAGTTCCAAGGGTGGAGATCAACATAACTTGAAATGGCTTCATTTTCACCTATATATAACTACGTTAGTAATGTTTTAGCTCAGATTGGTCTATACCTCATTATGGAAGTTTGTAAAAGAGAATTTATATCCATCTTTTTTTTCAGTGGAAAATGACCCACTTGGGTTTGGTTTGAGATGCATTATGGTTTGCGATGCAAAATTGAATTTACATTTTAGCTTTAGTTCACATTATTTCCAAAATTCAAGTTTTACAATAGGAGCCAGAAGTTCTTAAACTGTTGGGGGTCTTTTTTATTAAATTTAAGCACTTTCACATTATTTAATTCTAGTGTCCTGTGGCTAAGGCTTCCTGAGTCACTGAACTGCAATGTTCATTTATCTTGCTTGACTTTGTGCAGATAACAGTTCCTCAGGGAAAAGAACAGATGATAAAAATGGGAATGGCATAATTGTGCCAAAAAGAAATCAGCTTGGAGGTGGTCGTCCAGTCCCAGAAACAGGTAAAACTGACCACGTGAATTCATTCTGAATTATATTAGTTTTTCAGTCAGGTGCTATAGATCCAGATACTATAGTCAAGAACTGAATAATGTACTTCCATATTCTGAACTGTTCCTAACTTGTATGATCATACAGTTTAGTTTCTCAGCATGAGTTGCTCCAAATATTAGCACATAAGTGATAGACTAGCTGTATTTTTAAAGAAAAATTTCAGGTTTTCTCTACCAATTTCTCACTGTATTAAATAAAGTGTAATTTCTCTTAACCTCGTTGTAGGTGCTGTGTTACCCTTAGCCTTAGGCTTGGCCATCACTGCTTTACTGCTGCTTATGGTTGCTTGCAGACTGCGTTTAGTGAGACAGAAGCTTAAAAAAGCTCGACCCATTACATCTGAAGAGTCCGATTACCTCATCAATGGGATGTATCTCTAAAAATTGGATTTAGGTCAGTTGTTTTCTCCCCTTTCTCCTGTGTCCATGAACCTCTGCCTCTATAAAAGGACCAAAACCTTTAGTTAAGTTTCAAGCGTAGAAGCAGCCTACGGGATGAGGAACATGTTCTTCCCCTTGGGTGATAAAATAAAAAAGTGGGTAGATGCCTGCGCTCAGAAAATAAGAAGCATTCAGGCTCCAGAGAGTAGCTCCAGTTGGCTCTTGTGCAGAAGACACTGCAAGGTGGGGACACCCCAAACTGGATGTGGGGTGCCCTTGCCCTCCCCGCAGCAGTCAGGGTCCCAGCCGCAGCAGAGCATGCCCCGGGGCCAAGGCACAGGAGCAGCCAAGGCCCAGCAGCCCCAGCTGCGCTGGCTGAGGCGTAGAGGGAAGCCTGTGCCACCCTGCTCTTCTCAGTGCTGCCACCACTGTGCTCCGCTCAGGGGACCGGGACGCTCCAGACCAATGCGTTACTTCACTGTCCAGCAGAGACTGATGTGGGTACTTTCCACCTGATGCACTGGGAGTATTTTCATTAAAGAATTTATCTTGCTTTGTTAATTAAAAGCAATCGCTATCTGAGCACCAGCTTTTGTAATGGAATTTGGGATTTAAGGAACAAAGCATCTTTTTTTCATTCGTAGTTTAAACCTCTGTGCAGCTAACGGAGAGTCATGCTTACTAAATGCTAAAATGAAAAAATAGAAGTCCTCGGCGGATGAGTTCGGACTTACCAGTGCTCGACAGCAGTCATGTGCAATCCCAGAGCTATGTCTCTCCTCGGAGCTCAGGGCTTGTTCAGCCTTTTCCACCCCTAGCTCGACACCCTCCACAGCGTGAGAGAGCAGCACGCAGCGGCTTTTACCCGAGACGCCGGAGTGTAGGATTCCTGCTGGTTATCCCATAGCTCCCTGCAAAGCTTGAAAGCTTCGGCAACCTGCCCTCACCCCAGCAAAATTCTCATAGAATTAGAGCAAGTAATTGATATGTGTGAGTGAACTTCAGGTGTGTTAACAGTAAAATGTGTACAGTACATGTTATATATACATATATATATATACACACCGTGCTGTCTATCTTGTTTGACTGTCCAAGGATGTCACATTCATCACGGGTCCCAATAAAAACAGAGGCAAATGAGGCATGCATCTTTTCGTATGTCATCTTTTGTACCTCAGTAACTTCGAGTCAACGAGAATATTGCCGTGGTATACAAATAGTTCTTCAAGTTGCTCGGTCTTGATTACTTTATGTAAAATAGCTCTAATAAACCTATTTTATTCTTATATTTCTTGCACTGCCTTTATTTTCAGCTACCAGCTATATTTTGTGCTACAAGACCATAGCATAGGAGCAGACAGAAGTACATTTCTCCTCTCTGTGAAACAGCCTTAAAAGAAGCTGGAACATGTATGGTGGGGGGAGTTGTTGAGGTATTTTGTTGTAGGAAGACTCGGAAGAATAGGGCATCTAACCTCCAGGACCTGTCTCTCGAGCAGTACTTGAGCTGAGCAGGACAGCAGTCGCAGAGCTGGCTCTGCCAACCGCTCAGGGAATCCGGTTGCCAGTGCTCCTGGCTCAGAGCCCTCCCGCCACGTTAGGCAAAGTCTGGTTGTTCGTACTTCAGCGTTACATTTGGTCCAGGAGACCTTCTGCTGATGCTGCCCGTTTCTAACTTGGGAGAACGGCCTCTGTTCCATCTCAGCCTACAGCAGGCACGGCAAATAGCACGAGACCCAAAAGACCGCGTTTTAAATACAGCCTTCTAGGAAAGACGCACTGCCCATCTCGTTGGGGTATTATTTCCCATCATTAAAATTTGTTTGGGGTTTTAATTAAGTATCTAATTCTCCTTCACCATCTTACCATAGCAGCAAGAAAAGTAGTCTTTTCTCACTGTGCCCATAGTGCTCCTATTACCGAAACCCATTACTCCGGCACGCAGCCAGCAGGAGAACAAAAGGTTTGTTTTTGTTCTTCCGGCCAGGACGATGGTGAGATCCCGCACGGAGCACAAGCCAGTCAGTACAGCCGTGGTGCGAGAAGCTGCTCAGCTTTCCAGTCACTTTACCCAACCCCAGGTTTTGTTGCTGGGCTGCTGTGAGCGGAATCAACCTTCGTGGATCTCGTGTATGACAGCCAAGAAGAAACACCTCCAAGCAGAGCTGGAGCGAGAGCAGCAGACAGCAAGCGTAGCACAGGAGTCTAGCTATCGCTATGTTATAGTTGCCACAGTCTTCCCAGGGACTCTTCTTTCTAGGAGGGGAGATGGTGACAGTTGCTGCTGTGCAGACCACCAGCCTGAGGCCTGTTACTTCTCAGGTAATTGCAAGCTCCACAGCCGGACTGAAATAAAAAAAAGTTTGCACCTTGCCATTAAGCCTGGGCCCCGTCAGCTAAATGAAGAGCAAGACAAAGTTAGCAAGGTAACAGACTGGCTTGGCAGCTCCTGCAATTAATACACACTGGTCTCAAGAACATGTGTTTTCATTTAATAGCTTTCATGCTATTTGACTTTAAATAAGTGATACCGAACTACTGAGCCAGAGCACATCTGAGCACTAGCAGAAAAAGCTGTGGCAAGACACCCTTGTCGACATGCTGGGGGTGCTGCCCCCTTCTCCCCAGGCTGCTCCCAGCCGTTGCCTCCTCCTGACACCACTTCTGTAGCCCCTTCCCAGCCGCTCCCAAGGTTGGGGCTCTCTCTCCGATCGCAAAAGAGCACTCGGAGCAGGCACTGCTTCTACCCCATCTTCATGGTTGCATTGCTAACTGCTTTCATGGCTTCTCATGCAAACTTCAGGAGCTAGGGAGTTTTATACAGTTTATACTGCAGCAGAAGTCAGATATTCTGTGTGAAAATCATCACTGTTTGAGGTCTGTCATCTCTTTTTCCTGTCCTAAACACCAACATGTGCCTATCCACACATCTGGGAATACGCTCAGTCCACCTGTTTTTACTACCAGCATGCTTTAGACAGATAAGCAGAGAATATTGATTGCTCTGATAGCATATACCTGTGGATATTACTCCTCTGTGTATTAGGAGAGGTCATTACAATTTGTTTTGTCAGTGTATTTTAGTGTTGATCAAGATATGTGTTTTGGTTAGATCACTTTTTATATTTTCAATTATTTTGCCCTTCAGACCAACTTACATACACTTTAGAGTACAAATTATTTCAAAGTAACAAGCAATACTTACCTGAGTTTTATCCATAATTAGAAGTCAGGTTTTTTCCGTAATGTGGGTTGCTTGCTGCCCACTTTTGCAGGGGATCCCAGCCTGAACATCCCCTCTGTAGTCTTTCCATAGCACTGCAGGATTATAGCAGGGGCAGTTCCAAAAGCACATTTGCAAAACAAAAAGGCTGAAAATGCTCCGTTTGCTTTTTAAATCCTAGATAAAGGATAAGAGTTTCAATCCCAAACTCCACAGAGCAAGTCAGAGGCACGAACCAATAGCAACACAAACATGCCACCCCAAAACAAAGAGAGAGCCTTTCTAGTAAGCCCCAACAGAATTGAGAGTCATGCATCACCGAGGTCTACGCTTGCTACTTTCATGAGCATCAGGAATCGGGATTTTTCGGTTTCTAATGGCAAAAGCTAAAAGAGTAAAAGCAAAGGGAAAAGCTAGAAAAGATTCAGAGAGAGCTGATGGACGTAGAGACCAGACAGAGGCAATAAACACGTAGTAATTAGGACGAAAGAAAAGAGCCCATGAAACAGTCGGCTTGACCCGAGTAAGAAAAGGGAAACATGCTGTAAACAGGGAATGTTTAGAGGGAAAAAAAAAACATGTAGAAGTAACTTTGCTATGTATTTTTCAACTAATAGTTACTCAAAACAAGTCAGAAAGTGAGAATGTAAGGCTACAAATACATTTGTACTACAACAGAAACACATGCTGAACATTGCACTCTGCCCTGGAGCTCTGAAACACAAATGAAGAGAAGTCTAGAAGGACTGAACCAGCACGAGAAGCCAGTTCAGAAACAAGTTTTTAAAGATACCTGCTAGAATTTTTTAATTTTTGCATTTGTGAGGCTCCTGGCTGACAGTTATAAACTACTCATAAATCAATGAAAAGTGTATTTTGAGCAGGCTGAGAAAAAACAGACAAAGCAGAAGGGTTCAGTGCTGTGAAGGATTGAGAGTCACAGCTTGCAAGGATGTCATCAGCTGCTCGGCCAACAGAAATGTTTAATCCTGTTTTAAAGAGGGCAGAGCAACAAATTTTAACATAGTTCTTCACAACTACCAGATCCTAATGCACAAAAGAGATGCATTTAAGATATCTACATTCAAAACAAATGACTGAACAACATAGATACAGGGGGAGCAAGAAGCTTGAATGGGTGCAGGACTGGAAAGGACTTGAAAGCAGGCAGCACAATGGAAATTTGGGACCATGGGGAAAGCATCCCTGAAGGCTAATTCCGTGCACAGGAGAAGACTTTCCTGAGGTTGCGTCTATAGCCAGAGGAGACAAGCTTCTCCAGAGCTCTGATCAGAGCATTAGTCTAAGCAGATGCTCTGAATCACCCATTTCCCTAACCAGAGGCCTTTGAGAGTGTCCTCCTAGCTCATAAGGCACCTGAAACAAGTGTTACTGGTTAACCTCAGATGCCCTTTCTCCATTATAGCAAAAAAAGGATTTGGCAGAACATGGTAAACAAGATACTTAATCTGTTCATAATAAAGACACATGCCTAAACATGGCTGAAAATAGGACTTCGGCTTCTCAGTAGCTTCAGGGAATGTTTTCAAGAATACGTAGCAGGTCAGTTCCTCAGAAGCTTATGATGAAAATGGCTGGACCACAAAGAAACATGAAAAGATCGAAGTGAGATCTCAGAGGAAGTCCATCAACAATCTTTATGAAAGTAATCTGTTGTTGCTAAAACAGAGTTTTGTTAAAAAGGCACGGGATTAAGTCTTTCCAGTTTTCAAGTTTGGTGTGATGGGACACAAAGGGACTTCTTTCCATTTCTCCTTCCTGAAGCTTTCAGGCAATTTTCAACAGGCAGCTGGAGCTCCTCCATACATATTTCAGCAATAACTATGTCCATTCAATTCGTAATTTCAAGAAATATTATTTTAGTTCCTGAGCACATTCTGCTGAGCATCCCATTAACACCCTGCCAAGAGCGCGAGAGAACAGTAACAGCCTTTCATAGGAAAACTCAGAATGCATCAGCTGCGTTACAAATTTGTGCTGCCTATAAAACTACCACCTGGAACAAAAAGCAGCCCTGTATGTCAAGGATGAAATGTGGGAGGCAAACAGGACACGTATAGGAAAGTTTATAGCATCTCTGCCTGCATAAGGCCAAGTTTTAGGCCAAGCTGATTTCCTCAGACCTGGCTGAGGCATGGAAACCCACCCCTTGCCACTGGGTGCTCTGAGCACACAAGCGCGTATCGATTATAGTAAAGGCAAAAGGGTTTATGATACCTTCAGAGTGTCCGTGCACTTCCTGCAACCGGTCTTCAACCTTTCACAGTTATAAGCAGATGGACAAAAACTCAAATGGAGCCAACGAAGGCAAACGGTATGAGCCCACAAAACCAACCTGAACCCCGTGCTTGAATCCGTCTATTGTATACCACAGCGTTTAAACTCTAATTTACACTTCCTGATGTGTAAAGTCTGGACATCCCGAAATGCAAAAGACCAGTTTCAGACCTCATCATCTCCTGCATCCCCCTGCACACCTGCTGCCTTGTGGGGAGCACTTCCCCTCTGTGTTTTTTTGTTTGGTGGTTGCTTTGTTCTGCACAATGTGCTTGCACGACCTCATCATGCCTTTTTGTTGAGTCAGGACCACTGCTCATTCACTTCAGCAGAATACCTCTTCCACGTCATTTGGAACAAAGGACAAGGGTTCCACAAAGGTAATTAGTATTATTCATCTTTCTAACTGCATCATAATGTATTCCACCTCAAAAATCAGCTAAATGGAACCAGAGATACAAATCACGAGCTGGGTTTGCATTACTCTTCCTTTGCATCATGTCAAAAGCAAGAAGGAATTGCCATCATACCCTCTTTCTGCGAACTGCATTTAAATCAAATGCAGCACATCCTAGGGCACATTAACAAGTAAAAGGAAGAAAACACTGCTGTTGTAAGAATGGGTTAACACCGTTCTTTCTGGCAGGAACAGTATTAGTTCAGAGTTTTCCTCTGAGCATTTTAGTTTACCTCTTTGCGCTGATGGTTAATTCCACAGTCCCTCCACACTCGAAAACCCTGGAGCTTGTCACCCTGTCACAAAAACACTGCACACGCAGAGAGAACTGCTGCCCGCTGGACGCTCCAGAGCCTACCACGTAGAGCCTCCCTGCTCCAGGCATTACTGCCCATTTCAAACTTGCCGACTACAAAACATTTCAGGAATCATCCAGGTGGCCTTGATCAGCAGTGCTGGTGCACACCCTCTGCGCGCTCGTCTCCCTCAAAAAAAAAAAAAAAAAATCATGTAATGGTCTCTACGCCCTCAAGTTAGCTGGCTAGTTTGAATGGAAATAGTAAATAAACAGGTAATTCCTGCTATGCAAACAGAAAGCATCCATACAGCACACCAAACTGCTCTTCTCCGCAGAGCGCCCACAGCTGTTTGTGGGTTTTCAAGATACAGGTATGGGCTCTTGGTTCCTCTGCTCAGACTCTGGAGGTCTTCTACTGCCTGATCCCTGGAAACAACCGGACGAGTGACCGTCACTGGTTCAGCCAATCTGTTCTCCCAAGTCGTTCTGGCTTAGAGGTGATCATAACAATCCCATGAAACATCACTGCACCTCTTATAAAAAGATAAGCTTGAATCCTTGCAAGCGGCAGATCACACGCTCCTAGCGAGCTGGATTCAACCAGAGGCAGCAGGCAGAATTCATACACTGTGCACACAGCCTGCTCCCCAAAACACATAGGTGTGAACTAAAAGAAATTCCAAACAGCCAAGTAAAACTCCACTTACGCTCCGTATGGTATTTGCCAGGCTTGGTAACTGCTGCAATATGCTGCAATACATTAATTAACTGTAAACAGACACATAGTTCTGGTCACTTAGTAAACCAGTATTTTTATACATGCTTGCTTGCTTTTTGGACATGTGAAGTCCTGTGAAGATTAAAAAAAAAAACCAAACAGAAAACCAGACAGACACCTCGATACAGCTTCCTCTCAATTTGTTTTATTTGGCAAAGTAGCAATTCAGACAGTTCACACAGCATTTATTCAAGCTCTTCAAATCTTCTGCATTTCAACTTGTCCTCTTCTCCAAGAAGTTTTTACTTCAGAACCATTGCTCCATCATGGAGGGGTTTTCATTTTCCAATTCCTAAATGCTATTCCTGGATACTCCTTGCTGTCCGAGTACCTTGACTATCACCAACCCCTTCAGCGGAATGGGTGCACTAATCCCAACAGCCTTGGTCCCTGAAGTCTTACACCTCCTGAAGTGGTTCTCCCCAAAAAAGTTGTTGCCGGGTCTCAGCTTTATCACCTCTTCCACGTTAGGCTAGCATATTACACTGTGTCCAGAGACAAGAATTTGGATACAGTTGAGCTCATATCTTTCATTTAACTGATTAAATTAGTGAGAAGATGTAAATAAAGCTGAACTCAAACTGAATGATACAGTGACCAAAAAGGTTGAACATTAGCATGCATCATTTAAGATATTTCACTTCAACACCAAGAACTAGATTCACAGTTGATTGTGGGTTAGTACAAATTTGTCAGACGCAAGTGGGTTTTTCTGAATTGTGTTTTCTAGAATACACGCTATATTAATTCCTTTATAAGATTAATCTTTGTGTATGTGCTCCCAGGCTGCAGTCAGATCAGGAGGTGGTACATTAACTTCCAAACATCTAAATAAATTAAGTGATACATCTCTTTTACACAGGAATAGGATGAGGCTGACATTCAAAAGGAAAGTTATTTAAAGTGTTCCTCTTCCAGACTCAGAGGCCTTTGAATTTTAACCTTTCAGGGATTAATCCTATCATAAAATTTTTGCTGTTTCACCACAAAAAGTCAAAGATATTTTTGTAGTGATCACTACTGGTTGTTTTATACAAGTTAGTTTATTCTATGATCCTTTTTACCATAAAAAAGAAAATAACGATAACATGCTGTTTACTTCAATATCTGGTTACTCAAATCTGAGCAAGATGACTCAAGACACACTTCTCCCCTTTCCCAAAGCAGCTCACCTTACTGTACTGCGTTGCAATCTGCTGTTGACATGCTACAGTACCAAAACAGAAGACTTGGGGCAGAAAAAAGGTTTACAGCCTTCCAACTACTCTTCTATATGAAAATTGAACAATTGCATCTCTATCTGTTCTTAGGAGTCCAGGATTCATTATTCCTTCTGCATGTATCATGTTTTCCTTGTATAGCAATTAAGAATTCACTTTCTAAAAAGCCAGAGTTTTTCCTGGGTGCCCAGTTAGAAAAATGAGAATGTTAATATAGCAAACAGCTTTGCCAAAAGCAACTTTCTTTCGGAACTAAACTGGATTTTTTTTTTTTTTTTTATAAAGAATCTAGGAATCCATATCTCAGTAGTCTACTACATACTGATCCTAACATTCCACACAAGCACACAACCCCACTTTAGCTTTTATTTGGCAAAGCAGCATTGCATAAAAACTGTTCAGTGATTGGGACACAGCTTACATCATATTTACGGAGTTAAATCCATGTGCATCACATCAGTAGTGAGCTATAAACCAAAACAGAATTTCAAGACTCCATTAATTAATTTTAGAAGGAAAGGGAAAACCATGTCTGTCATATCCAACTTGAACAGCAATGTTTGATAAGAGCGGCCACCCACCTCTGATGTCTTTAATATATACAAATGCCTGGTTTTAAGGTAATAAAGCAGCTGATTGTATCTACTACATGCTAGTCTATGACACCATGTCAAAAGCTTAAAAAGGAAGTTCATCTCCTTTTAGTAGCATCTAGCAGACATCGGAACACAGAAAACCTGGTATTACCTACGTAGTGTCATACGATGCACAGAAGCAGTTTTACCACGGGACACAAGAGCCGAGAGAAGTTAGCATTCAAGTACCCCCATCAAAATTAGAGTTCACAAGCTATAGGTCTTTATCTGCAGTTTTGCAGAAATTCACTTTGAACAGATGAAAGTAAAATAAAGGCATGTTCAATAAAACAGTGCCCACATAAAACTTTCCACCATTTCTTTATCAGATTTGCCTTGAGCATCTAAAAAAATAAAACAAACACCACGCTTTTCCATGCTGATAACAACAGTATAACGAAGTCCAAAACAAGCTGCAATGCTGTTGGTTTTCAAAAAGCTTTTAGAACTGGAGATGAGCAGTCCACTGTAACACTATGTTTGGGTCAAGATGATGTAGCTTTTACAATTCATCCCTGTAGAAAGAAAACACATGCAGTTATGTTTCTCCTCCCCTTGGAAATCATATTTGAAAAGTTCTGATTTAAAATCAGATTAAATCAGATTACATTTAAGTGCTCGAGCACATCAGCAAAACCTCAGAAGGCTCTTCAAGCATTTAAGAAAAAAAAAAGGCAACAGCGCAATCCCATATCATCTCATACTATTATGTGATGTATCGTGAAATATGGGTCCCTCTATTTTACATTTAATGGATCATTTGCTTTAACAAACATCCCCTGCACCACACAGCTAGTTACACAGCTACCTGTCATCCAAACTCTGTTGGCTACATGCTGGCAATAAACTGAGCCAACTTACTAGACAGAGTATTGGCAAAAAACATTCTCGGTAGCTGCCAAAAAGGCAATCTTAGCTTCCGCTGCAGTCCCTCAAGAAAGCTAGGAACACAATCTCACATCATTGGCATGCAGTTTGTACCACCTATTTTATTTATTTTGCAGAGGAGCTCGATTAGCTCCTGAAGGAACTATGCTAAATCAGGACTAGGTTATGGAAGGGGTGGTGGGGGTGGGGTGGGGGGTGTGTGCGTGTTAAAAGGAGATTCAGGTAGGAGAAAGGATACATCAAGAAGTCTCTCTAAATCACTGCGAGGAATCTAGAAAATGCAGGCTTTTGTTCCTGCAGGACATTTAAAATACATTGAAACAGGAAACCCATATTCCAACAGTGAAGTTATCATGTATTAGTGATTTGTTTAAATATTTCTAAAGCATTAACTTTAATGCAAAATGTCCATCAAATCTGAAAGCTGTGCACTGTGCCATTCTGAATGGTGGAAAATTCTAACAGAAGTGTTTGCTTTCCCCCCCCAAGGCACAAACGATCTATAAACTCACAGTGAGTTTGCTGCGGTTTTTCTTTTATAGTAGGTGCATCACCCTCATTAGCCAAAGCAAACACTGTCTGAATTAAGAAAAACTTCACTAATGTGATTGCTGGCTCAATACACAATAGTATTTCCAGCTATCATGCAAGCTAACCCACAAAAACATAGTGCTACATGCACACAGGCGAAAGCTTTAAAGTTACAAAGGCAGCATCCTTCAGGAATCAGATAGCATGGAATGACAGCATGCAAAACATTTTAAAAGCAACTGAAAAGGCTGTTGCAACTAGTGCTTAAATGACTAGTTTTCTATCTAATGCAGCTGGGATGCAAACCTTGTGATTTGTTAGTGATAAATATTTGCATTCTTTGCACTTTGCACTGCCTTCTAATAGTGCAGTACTAATCATACAGCTTCAGAGTGTTTTAGTAATTACAGAAAGTAGAAAAAAGCAGAAGAGAGAAGAACACATCTTGGCAAGGGTGAAGAAAAATCTGTTTATAGCCAAAGGTTTGGAAGTTCTCCATATTTGCCTATTTCACAGAACGGGTATTTGTTTAATTTAAACAGATAAAAATAAATGAACAAGTGATACTCAGTTTAAAATGCAGTGCTGCTGAATTTAGGACAAGTACTTCATGCATCCTTAATGCTTCCAGGAGTTGCATCATCAGTTAATATTTACAACTTCAAAAAGCATATGTCAGTAACGACTACTGCAATTGCTGCTTTAGTCTCATATACCTAAATTGCTGATATGATTTTCATAGAATCATAGAATAGTTTGGGTTGGAAGGGACCTCTAAAGGTCATCTAGTCCAACCCCCCTGCCGTGGGCAGGGACATCTTCAACTGGATCAGGTTGCTCAGAGCCCCGGCCAACCTGACCTTGAATGTCTCCAGGGATGGGGCATCCACCACCTCTCTGGGAAACCTGTGACAGTGTTTCACCACCCTCAGCGCAAAAAATTTCTTCCTTATATCTAGTCCGACTCTACCCTCTTTTAGTTTAAAACCATGACCCCTTGTGCTATCACAACAGGCCCTGATAAAAAGTTTGTCCTCCATCTTTCTTATAAGCCCCCTTTAAGTACTGAGAGGCTACAATAGGGTCTCCCCGAAGCCTTCTCTTCTCCAGGCTGAACAACCCCAACTCTCTCAGCCTTTCTTCACAGGAGAGGTGTTCCATCCCCCTGATCATTTTTGTGGCCCTCCTCTGGACCTGATCCAACAGGTCCGTGTCTTTCTTTATGCTGAGGGCTCCAGAGCTGGACGCAGGACTCCAGGTGGGGTCTCACCAGAGCAGAGCAGAGGGGCAGAATCACCTCCCTCGACCTGCTGGCCACGCTGCTTTGGATGCAGCCCAGGATACGATTGGCCTTCTGGGCTGCGAGCACACATTGCTGGCTCATGTCCAGCTTTTCACCCACCAGCACCCCCAAGCCCTTCTCGGCAGGGCTGCTCTCAATCCCTTCATCCCCCAGCCTGTATTGATACCGGGGGTTGAATTGGGTTTCATCCCGATTCCTACCATATACTCTCATAGCTTAGTAAAAGCCTGGCCTTTTACTGTGACAAATAATTCTTAATCCTTTAAACCCAAGCTAGATCCTCGAGAAATTGTAAGCCTAAAAAAAATTCCATCTTTACTGTGAAACTATTAAGCATGATAATTTTACTCAGCCACAGACGTTGGCAAGGTTTTTGCATACTGTGGTTAACGCACTTAACATATTGAAGTGTGGTTTGTTTTTTTTTCTTTTACAAAATGGTATTTGTACTTAGAATTCAAATAAGTGATACTAACATGTCCATGTTTTAATTGTTGGTATTTTGCATTGCTTTAAGCTATTCCTGAACAAATAATAGTGTCCTGTAAGTTAAGTATATCCTAGATGTCACTTTCAAAATAAAGATTTTAATATTCTGTTTACAGAATTATAGAACATTTACTGTATTAAGGGGATCAGCTTCCCTCAAGAGATCTTTCACTCGCTCTTCACTAGTCATTAATCTAACAACAGCATGCCAGCCCAAAACAATCCATGATGTATGTGTTAAAATTATGCAGCATTTATTTTCTACTGTTATGAGAAGCTGAGCTTATATGTGCACTATTGGATTATATATAATAAAGTTACAGAAAAGTCTTAGATCATCAGGTAGGTAACACTTCTCAGCTTTCCACCCAATGTGAACAGCTTGCAGACTTAAATACACACTGCAGAACAGCATCAGTTGATCTGAACTTCAGCTGTATGGATCAGAAGCTGCCAAGCTATGAAGTCTACCAGGTTTCAACTACTGGTAAAACCCAGGATACTCGCCTATCCTCCCAGCAGTAAAACTTCTATCCTGCTACAAAGCTTAAAAGGAGACTCAAAAGACGACTGCTATTTCCTTGTTAAAAATATCCTGTTGTCCTCTAGAGCCATATGAAAGATTTACTAATTAATTGGTATTTTTCTGCCTTTTTCTGGCCTTGACTATTTGCTGCGATTCTTACACAACTCATGTAATTTCCCTCCACCTTCATATATGCACTCCTCCCAACCTGCTTACTAGCTCCTGCTTAGTAAGCAATATATATATATTTAGGTTTTAAGTCATCACAATAGTCATTCTCAGGCTCTTGGAATTCTGGCAAGGGAATCACTCATCTAATACTGTCAATTGAGGCATCAAAGCAACTTTATAAGCTCAAGTTAAAGCAAATTTCAGAAGTCATTAGCTCAAAATTACTATTCTAAAAATAAATTTAATAAAGTTTGAAAAATTTTGGCTTACTAGTAGGGAAAAAACTATACAGGAATATTCCACATTTCCCATTGGGAGTATCCAACAACAAACTAAGAAACATTCTCAGAAAAATCTAATAGGTAGCATTTCAGGTAAATGTCAGAGTTCATTATGGGGAAAAAAAACCACCACAAATCTTACCGACAATAAGAAATAACAGAAGTTTGGGATACAGGTAAGTCATGAAGCTTTGCGATCTGTCCCCACCTCTTTGGTGGAAGGCATTCAAATTTGATATTTGAACGAACATTTATGAATTTATCTGAAATCTGTAACTCACTCTTTTTGATCCACTTCAATTTTCTTGTCATTAGGCAGCATTTGACTTTCCCTTTTTGATACATCATTCATCTATGAAAAATATGCTGTCATTACTGATACTGTATTTCTAATTCATATTAGGCTACACTCAATTTCAGTATCTACTCAGTGTTTCAGCAGCCAATTATTTCTCCCTCTGTAATTTTAAAGGTACCTAGGCGCAATATTTGGACTTGTAGCATTTTAATCTGGAAAGGTGCTGTTAAAGTATTTATTATTTGCTATGATCAATCATCAAACTGAGAGAGTAGGTTGAAGTGACAAAGAAAAGGAATTTTCTCTGCAACCTACTACATCAGTTACAACACACACATTTTTGCAGAATACATAAATTTTAAATTTAACCTGAGAAATTTTGTGCAGAGATTCTTTTTGCCGAAGTAAAATAAGAACTTCAACCATAATCATTGGTCTGCATAGCCAAAGGAATTCAGGGCAAACAATTCCTGCTAATTTCAATTGAAATTAGACAACTAGCTTGTCAGGGGCATTTGAAACACTGAATAAGAGTTTCTAAGCAGAAACACATCAAAATATTTCCTAATAAATACGTCTTCCAAAAGGGTGCTTAAACATGTCGTACGTACAGATAAGTGGGAGAGAGTAACAGCCCCAGTCTAGTCACTGCATTTTTTGCTCAGAAAGGATATACTGTCATTGTAATTCTGTATTTTATCAGCAAATATGAATTTAGCATGACATTTATAAATTTCTACTAATGCAATATTTTAAGTTAAAAAAAAGTAATTTGTTAACTTTTTAAAACAGCTGCCTGTTTGGAAATAAAATTCATGATTGCCACAGACTCATTGCTAAGCATTCCTTACATTGTTACTCACTTTAAGTTGTCTCTCCATATAAGTAGTAAGGGAACTCTCACAGAGAAGTAAAACCAGACAGATCCTAGTTTACACAAGAACTGCCAATAAGGTAGCTAATAAGCTGTGTTCTCAACTGTGTGGCACAAGAGGTCTTCTCTCCTCCCTACTTATCAGTAAGAAAAAACCAATTAATAATTGGGAAGTTTTATGTGAAAGGATAAACATCCTTACCAGCATAATCACATAAGTGGGCACCTACTGCTGGATCTCTGGTACACTAATGCATTTCATTTTGTACCAGAGATAGGGTTCCTGTGTATATTCTACTTCCAAATGTCTCATGGAGTCATATTTGAGAAGATTCCCACTAACGTTTAGAGCTTAAAAATACTACTGCAGCTGAACCCAAACTAGAATATTATGGACTAAATTTAAAGAAATCCAACAATATTCACAAAATAAGATTCTTTATTTAGCACCACAACACCAATTTATTGAAATCCAAGAAGTCTTTTCCTTCCAGCTAGTCCAGATTTTCTTTTGCTAGAAGATCCAGTTTTACATAATGTAGAATGATGCAAAGCGTCTGAAGGTAGGTTTGACCTCAAACACCACTTAGAGATTAAAGTCACTGTTGTGCTGCTTTGTAAAGAGCACCTTGCAGCCCTAGTAAGGAACTGTACTAACTTGTCCAAAATGTGAATGGCTAAGCAAAAATTCAAGTGGCTTCTTTCTTGCCAACTGGAAGGTCTGCTAGCCTAGGAAAATGCTGCTGGCCTGCTGATTGCATTTTGTGAAGGGACACCAATTCTTAACGTGATGGAACAGTTACCTGCATTAGGAATGAAATTGCATAACATAATGTAAACTAAGAGAATGACAAGCTAAACACACAGGATTCTTGAGCTACTCTAAAAAAAGATTATCGTTCAATGAATTTTAGATTTACAACTACAGTCTCTCATACACTACAGCTCCTTATTACAGAAAGACTTAAAGATGCTCTTTCAGAGGAGTCTCTACTTGATCTCTGCTCACAGGTCTTCAACAATTTAAGAAAGATAAATTGAAATACAGGAAGTGTAGAAAAAATACCTCTTTCATCTTTGATGCTAGCATAGATAACAAATGCTGATTTATAATTAGGAGTTTCCTTAGCAGCAGCTGGCTAAGCATACCCTTTGGACTCACCAATAAGGAAAAACAACAAAAAAGACAGATGCAACCTCCTGTAAGGTCAGCAGTGCACTGGCAGTTATCCTTGAGAAGGGAATGAGAATTTTCTTCAGATCACAAAAAGGACAATTAGAAGAAAAAACCCAAACATTACAAGAAGTGGACTTCTGAGATTTCCTTTAACAGAGATTTCCAAGTCTGAACCAAATTTAAATGTGTATAGCAAGAAAAAGCCTCTATGCCACTGTAGCGATCAAGGTAACCCTTCAGGCTAAGCACTTACCTTTTCTGATAACACCAATGTATAGTCTTAACACTTAAATTAAAAATAAATAAATAAAATCAAGAAGTATTTCAGAAAAGAACAGAAATTGGTAAGAAAATCTGGGGAAAAGAACCCCACAATACTCATGACCGAAGAAGGACCAAAGACAATCTATTACTTCTTCCTGAGCTAGCAGCAAAAACGGAGTACAAAACTGCACAGAAGAGATGCAAAGACCTTAGAATTCTAGTCCTTAATACACTACACCACCTTCACCAGCAGCAAAGGATAACCACTGTCATTCCAGAAACCCTTCAATAAACACTATTTTTAAGAACACACGTTGCTGCTACAAAAAAACACAACTGCTACTATAATCAGATCAGGTGGAAACACAGAAAAATCTACAAAACTTCTCTGGAAAAAAGAAGGCTTAAGAAGAATACTTCTCTTTTCTGGAGAAAGCAGAGCATGGACTCCGAACTTGAATAAAGTCCACCTCATTTGCCAGAGGAGGAAATGACCACAAAGCAAGACTTCCAAAGCCTTACAAGAGGCAGGAAACCCCTGAGTACCATGCTGAGGGAATACTGGCAATATTCGAGGACAAAGTATTAATTTGCATAACAAATACAAAACATCTGAATAGCGAGCATGCTTCACAAGCTTTGAACTAAGTAGTAACTCATTAAATTTGTTCTGAGTCATTTGTACATGGCTATACAGTAATCCAAGAAACACTGAAATGAAGTTTCAGTAAGCAGCAGTAATGCAAACTGCTTTATTTGTACTTTTTATGGACATTTTGATAGCTTAAACTCTAAGTATTCATGTATCCAAATCACAAGCTATGCTCCAGAATATCAAGGGAAAAAAAACAAAAGTCTAAATTTAGGAGTTATAAAGCTCAAAAGTTGTTTTCAGAACTCAATACACATCTATGCACTTCATTAACACAGATAATACATTCAGAAGCGTTTTCTGCCAGGAAGCAAAACAGGACTGCTGCTTTGTTCATTCACATACTAATGCCTAGCATGGTTTAAGCTGACAGCTGTGTTATGTCTCTGTTACTGGCCATTCAATTCAGCAAATTGGAAGGTTTACTACCTCTAGAAAGGCGTTTAGAGTTTGTTCTGCTAGCGAACACGAATATGTCCCCATCAGAGACAGATGACAGACTTTTAATAACATGTCTGAGAAAATTTTCTGAACACTACTCAACTGCACTTATACTTGAGGGTAGAAGGGATTACCTTCTCTACTTTCTGCTACTTGGAGGCTGAGGGAAAAGTGCTTGCAAGATTATCTATATTTCCCAAAAAGGATTTCACAAAGATTTTTCTTCATTTGTGACATTTCAGAAAAATACAAAATGAACACCCAATTACCACTAACTTACAGGACAAAACAGTATTTATTCTTAAGTAGTATTTTACACTTTACCCTAATTACTGGGCAAGCCGGTTATAAAAAGTTCCTTAGAAGGAAGTTTAAATTTAGAAAATACTGTGTTCAAAACAACAAATAAGAAACTTCAACACACCAAAGACTAAAGAAAACACGTCCAAAAGAGACAAAGTGCAACCCATGCAATATTTTTCTTCTGCTTTTAAATTAACTCAAACTTAGCATAACCTCCTTTTGGTGATGTAGTAATGCAGATTGAGTCACTTTTCATGGTATGGAGGAGCAGAAAGCAGTGACAGCAGCAAAGGCAGGCCTTGCAGTCTATCTGCTTAAAATTCACACCCTTTCACCTTGCATGTGTGTGGAAGAAGTAAGTGGAACAGAAAATCACTTCCACCTGGACCACTGCTTCTCTTTATCTGTTAAAGGCACATATATCACTCCCATCAGAGGCTTCATTTTGACACTGCCATCTTCTAGTTTGTCATACTGTTCGAGCATCTGGTTTCCCCCTGCAGGACCAACTGGTAATATCAATCTTCCGCCAGGTTTTAACTGATCTATAAGCTAGAACACAACATAGAAATTAGAATGTAACCAGCCACTTCAGAGAAGCTGGGTCCAAAGTTTGTTACATTAGATTAATAGCTTTGCCACAATTTATCTATCTACTATTATGCAGTACATAACTACTTCAATTAGGAAAAATAAAAAATGCACTGAAAATGAGAGTATCACAACAACATGGTACAACAACTGGTATTACAGAAACAGTCACAATAATTTCATGTAATTCCAAAGAAGGTAAAATAGTAATTGGATTAATTGGGTTGGTTGCAGTTTTAGTTTCTACGTAAGAGCAGAAAATTATGTAAATCACAAGTTATTTTTACAGTAGATTCAATCTTTTTAAACTGCTAGTTTTAACTGCTTGATACTTATTGTGCATCAGTACAGGCCCATTGTCTAACATTTTTGGGGTAACTGATCTCCCCTTAAGTCCGCAGAATAAGATTTGAGATTTGTGACTTTTTTTTAATTTATCTTCCTGGAGTAATTTTAAGTTGTCTACAATACGCTCACTACCCAACAGATCCTCTTTCATTCTGTGAATGGAACAGCATGTTATAAAATTGGTCTAAAATATATGAATATGAGTAAGATAAGTGACAATGTCACTTATGTGTGAGAAATGTGTATGTGAGAAATGCTTGGATTTTTTTTTTTGCTTTCATAATTAAAGGAGGCTAATCACAGTAGTCTCAAGGAAAATTCAGTACTTCCCAGATGCCATGAAAAAAATCTTAATCCCTGTTACTAACAAAAGTTATAATTAAGAACTGTTTTATTCACTAATAAGCTTTAAATTACCTTTTTAATTGTCATCTGTCAACACTTTGCTGGGAGCATCCCCCCAAACACCCCAAAATAAAACAAAAAAATAAAACAACGGCCAATGTCTGTAAATGTCTAACCTGTCTATAGCACCTCAAAACTCCAGTCCTTCATTATCCCTCATTAAAATTCAGATTTAAAAAGCTTAACTGCTAACTAGCATTATCAAAATCATGCTATATATTCCCATTTACCTGGTGAAAGGAAGATGAAAAAAAAAATCTTATCTGCAAGAACGGACTTCATGTATACACACTCTAAAGTCCCTAGTTATTCTTCAGCTTCTCTAGTAAGAGCTGCCCTGTATACACTCTGAAAGCCACAAACACATGGCATTGTAATTCCAGCTGAGCACATTACTTTTCCAACGGGCTCAATGCCTTAGAACCTGGGAAACAAATACTTAAATTTTGTAATTCAATGTTTGATAAAACCAAATTAATTTATTAAATCAAATGCTCTAGTTCATTGTTGTAATAGAGGGTTGTGCACAAGTCATTTTAAAATACATTTATTTAGAGGAGAGTTATTAGAACATACAGCTTTGGCAACCCAACAGGAAGCCCAATTTAACAGAAACAAAAAACCCCACACCATACAGTAATACCACCCTGCCCACTGACACTCTCCGCAGTGCAAGCCTACCAAGTATTTTAGATATATATTATGTAAAACATTCTTTACAGCCAAGAGATTACTGAATCACACACATAAAACATAAAGGCTTACTGCTTGGGGCACAACTGGTGCTGCAGCTCCTACATGAATCGCATCATAGGGAGCTTCTTCTGCATATCCCATTCTTCCATCTCCCACTGCAAGAAAACACTTTTTTTTTTTAACATTTTCAAAAGGAGTGGAGAAAACAGCTGATCTGCCATATCTATAGGTAGATAAAAAGCTATGCTCAGATTTCAACTAAAATTCTGCTGAGCAGTAATAACATGATGAAGTCAGTTTAAAAATATTAACACAATTGTAAAACAGATGCGACAAAACACCCTCATATGTACATACACACACTTATAAAAGATATGAAATATTACTGAAGCACCTGCAATTAGAAAGCATGGGTTTATAACAGAAGTTCTTGGAGACACGTGGTCCACCCAGAAGAGATACTTAAGTATTTGTGTGCCCTACCATTCCAATGCAGGTGACTTTTCCCCTCATTTACCCTCTTAGAACATACACTTTGCTTTGCCTTGCCTTCACGCACACCATTCCTAAATATAATGCAAATCATAAGTCTGAAGCATTGAATCTCAGAAGCACATATCAGAGGACCAAAGGTGAGGAAAAGACAAAGCAAGTATACACCTACAACTGCACTACCAATTGGAATGAAAGTCCACACCTACATTCATACATTAATGCAGTACCACACTAATCCCCACACATCCCCCTTTGCCAGCAGATGGGTCTCGCTATCCTTCCTGCAGACAATTGCTGGACTAACATGGATAGCCAGGTCAGACCTGTGGCTAAAGCTCCAGGTGGCTGCTTGGAAGATGTCAGGAGTAATTAAGTTATTCAGAGGGCTACCAACATAGCTTCAGCTTTGGTGGAGAACCACCCTATCACAAATGTCTCACACCATGCCAGTTATGCAGGATGAAAGGGGAACAGATTGGGTTTTTTAAGCCACTGAAACGTAGCAAACTAAACTAGACCCCGAGTTAAGTTTTGAAAGAAGACGATGTGAACGTGGTATCCACAGTATTTACAGGAAACCAACGGGAAATTCAGAGCAAGGTAGACAAGCTCTCTCTGGAGTTATTTAGGAACAAAAGTAAATGAGGCTAAGCCATCCATAAATTCACACTCTGAATGCAGAAGTCCCAGTAATCAGTCAAGAAGAAAAAGCAGGGAAGCTAATGAACATAGTTCTCTGCTCAGCACAAGCAGTTGTTTGGGGTTTCCTGTCTTCAGACTGAGCTTCAACTTCCGTGCAATCACTATTATCACAGGTTAATTAAAAGGCTGAATGAGTCAAAAGAAGTTTTAAGCCCCTACCAGAGGCTGAAAATTTATCAACTTTTTGCCTTCCAACAACTCACAAAGCAGGAAAAATACATGGTGGCCATAGCAGGTTTCATTTTGACCTCAGTGATAGGGAGGGCCACCCGGGCAGTAACAACACCCTTAAGTACCCAAGAGCGTACAGGAAGATCTGGACAGCTCCTTGAAACGATTAAAACTGGGGAGTTTGTCATCTTTCATATTAGATCCTGAAACAAGACCCTGCAAGGACCTTCTACATTCAAAGCTTAAGGACTATAGGAAGAGAGCATGTTTCCCCAGCAGCTGAGAAGACCCTTAAAGCTCAGTGACTTATTTTCTCGTATCATCAATTCTGACCAGCACAAGCTCCAACCAAGGGCCACAGGCAGAAGCTGCCAAGAAAGAACTACCAATGCTTCAAGAGAACTCATGCCTATCGACCATCAATTCCACTAAGTCAGCTTTTATTACTGTTGCCAGTAATGAATATGAACATTCCAGTATTTCCAGGGCTTAATCTCTCTGACTCTGCCAAAGTGGGTTCTACTGGAACAACCACTTCAATGCAGTCAAGTATATCATTTATATTTACTTAGTAGCATTGTACACCTCCTCTAGAGGAAGCAGTGATGTGTTATGGTATCAAGCTGCTGTTCCATCAGAGAAGGCAATGGAGAAAGACTTCTTTAGCTCAAACATACAGATACTGCTTTGAATGATGTTAGTTACACAGGGAGACAAACCCTCATTTCCTAAGATGCAGCAGTAGGCATTAGAAGCAGTGATCTCTTGTACTGCTGGCAAAAGAAGAGATTGCTAAGTTGAAAAAAAACAGCTGTGAAAGAAACTGCTAAGTTGTCTTCCGAAGAAGAACACATGTATTCTGAGACTTAAATGCACCTTGTGCGCTGTCCAGAAAAGTCTGAATGCGACTTCTGCACATCTTATCACTTCACTGACAGTTGTAAGAAGGACCCAGAACATCTAAACCCTTTGCTCTTAGAATCAATAGTCCAAAGCAAAGCTACCCTCTTCAGAATCAGCACACACACACAAAAAAAATCATGCTCCTTTATATGCATCAAGCACAGCATGACTCTTCCCTTTTAACATCCACAAAAATTTTCCTGGCTACAGCAGTCAGGTATACATCCACCCACAATGGGAACACACTTTTAGATATCCGGAAGATTAAAAAAAAAAGCCAGCACTCATATATTCAGTGTGATACAAATTACTACTTTCTTCAATGTCCAAGGGGAAACAGCAGCCCAAATTTTGAGTTTGTGCTTACATCCTGAATAACATCACCCATCCTACCAAGATCTCCAGCTACGTGCAGCCTGTTAACGAAGTAATCACAGCAGTGGGTGGCGGGTGGTGATGAGGGAGGAAGTAGTGTCAGGACTTTCTGACATAAAAGGGTTTTGTAGCTTGTTTTTGAACCTAGACCTGACCTACTGATCATGGTACTCAAGCGTTCAGTGTCTCTATGCAGACCTGTTTCACAGAGCTGTAGCATGAGCACAGAAACAGAAGAAAACTACTTCACTGTGGTTAGAATACCCTCATCCCCTCTGGCTACGTCTGCATCAGCAAATAGTGTAGTACAATAGAAGCAGATCTGTACAGCAAAACAGTTTTTGCTGAGAACCTGATGTCCATGCAACATACGCATTTCAGAATGATCGCTCTGGTCTAGTTCTAGTCTTACTGGCTCAATATCCATTAAAATATCAAACATATTTGGTTGCTTCACAGAGCACAAAATTCAAAAGGAATCAAAGCTTGTGCCCTCCAGGAGTACTCTCATGTGAGCCAAAGTGTGGTAAGTGGAAGCAGTTGAGAGATTCACCTCAAAGGCACTCTCCTGATTTTAAGAAAAAAACAAAATAAAAACCAAACCCCACAAACGAATACAGATATACCCTAAGTACACCTATTCCCGAGTTCTTAGTGCAGTTGTATTGCTGAGACACTCCAAAATAATGTTGATGCTTCTGAAATGCAGTTACAGCATATCTGAGGCGTGACAAAGCAATGGAGAATGTTTGAAGCGTATTTGTCAAAAGCCAGCAACTGACTTACCTAGTGTTAATTCATACAGTTCCCATCACCAATCAACCCTGGGTTTTCGGGGGCGGGGGGGGCGGAGCGGGTTATGTGGCTGGGGAGAGTGGTGGTTGAGGGGTTTTTATTTTAAAAAACAGCTCTGTCTGGACTGTAGCTCCACATCAAAGAGCTCCCAGGAATCCAGCACAGTTGAAACATTCTTCTCCACCTAATTCACAAAAGTGCTACTCATCTGTCTGTTTTTTTTTTAAATGTACCTCACAACAGAACTATTCATAAGTCTCTTAGTCATCCTGATACACAGTCAAACATAATATAGATGATGATGTTTACTTAGAATTCTAGACTCCCAAGAGCATCAGAGTTTGTTTCAGGTATAACCAGAAGTATAAGTCCAAATTGCTCTTGTACAGCAACAATGGAAATTATCCTCCCATTCCCCCTCTCCAGCCCCAACAGTCTCAGTATAACTTCTCTTTCAAGGAAGTTTAAGGCATAAGTGTTCTCAGTGAGGGACACTGCATTTTATACACATGTATAAGTATTTGTGTTGATTGGCTCATTTAAAAAAGATTTAGAAAAGTCCCTCATTTAAAAAAAAGACCAAGAATCAAAATGGTAATTAAGGTAAGAGCCAAACATCACATAATAATCATTTTTCCAAGAGCTCTTGTAAGAAGCTGCAAAATAATCCAGACCTTCAACTTTTTTAAACTTAACAAACAGAATGATAATGAAGGGAATGCGTTCCTCCTGCCAGCTTTGCATCTTCTAAAAAAAAAAAAAACACACAGCTTTTTCTTTTAGTCAAGTATTATTTAAAACAATTCACTGTCCTTGTATAATTTTAGCATTATTTCCTCTAGTTCAGAGTTACTGAAAGTAGTTTGGTGCCAATTAATCACTTCCCTAACATACAAATACCGTCAGTTTTAAAAACAAGTGAAATAAACTTCAGCGATGCATACTGCCAATCTAGTACTTTTTCCACTCGGCTCTTTGCGTGCAGCTTTCTCAATTACTGTATCAGAAGTATGAAGGCTTTGCTAAAACGCTTATATTTAGATGACAGTACATTTATTCAAGAAAAGTTGTGCATTCAAACCCAATTTTAAATAGCAAATTTAACATGACAGACCTTAGCATGTAAAGTATTTTCACCGAAAAACACTTCCTTGTTAAGCTGAATGATTACATATTCTTTAAGATTACCAGAAGTCATATTCTCAAAACTGTATGAAGATGATATTTTTCAAAGGCCTAAAGACGACTTGGATTTTTAAATTTTCATTTGGCTTTTCTTTCTTTGGTTTAACTTCTTAAATTAGAATTTTTAATCACATCCAATTCCAGTTTCAACCAGCTGCTAGAAAGAATATCAGTTTAATTAGTAAGTATATCAGTCTGATGCTCACCAATCAGTTTCACTCTTCCTGAAGACAGCAATGTGGGATCATCTTTTTTGACATTATTTATTGAGTCATCTACTAGTTCTTTGATATGATCAATTCCTACAACTTGTCCTTTGGGACCAACCTGGAATAAAAATATACAGTTGAATAATTTCTGCTAGTTTTGATTTATTTATAGAATGAGTATTTCTATCTCCTGAGCCCATTTCTCCAAAATAAAAACAAAAACAGTAAAGCGGTAGTATATTTGCCCAATGTTATTAAAACTACTGCTTAGAATGACACATCCTGACTGCTAGAAGCAACTGGTAATTAAAGTTTGTCAGTACAGTCTTATAAATGCTTGTTACAGTCATCTTTGAGATGCGATTCAAGTAAGTTATACTTAGTGGAGATTTCTTCTCTGAATTTTTAGAAGTTAAATTTGATCATGAGTGTTTGCATTACCTACAATAGAAAGTAACAACTTCAAGGACAAAGACTAGAACTAATCTCCTTTCATGTTGAATAAACTTTCTTACAGATTAAGGTTTTTCTAGAGAAGACCTTACTTCAAGGAAAACAGTAAGTCACGCATGTTGTTCTACGCTATCTCAAGAGTCCTATTCTTTCAGAAGCAAGTGCAGCAATTAACAGTCAGGGACAAACTACCTTCCACCTACCCTTGCACTCACGAATCTACTTTCAGATTTACAGCTCTCTTCCACAGGAAGAGTGGAACTTTTGAAAGCTCGTAACTCACAAAAGGTCACAAAAGATCTGTGTATTCTGAGGTGAAAAAAGACCTACTAGCAAAAACTTCTCCATTACAGATATTTCTTCTGGAATTGTGTCTTTATTCCAGAAAAAGTTATTCCAATTTTGGAGAGAGGAGAAAAAGAATCCAAATCTTAAAATCTGACCATTTTTAACAGGATCCAGCTCAAAGAACACAATGGCAGAGTATGTCCTAGCAGTCCATGTTGTCATACAACTTTGTCTCTGGACACATTTGAATGCATTGGTCATGTTTCTGTCTCTTACATTTTAATGTTGCTAAGACATGGAAAATTGATAACTGGTTATTGATATAATGGGGTTTTTTTTCTATTTTATTATGGACAAGTCCTATGCTAAAAACATCCAAAGAGCAGTGTTATCTCTTCTTTTTCAAGTGGAAGACCACCAGCCTAGCCTTTGACACAGAGCAAGACACATGGCAAGTTTTCACTATGACAACCACAGGTTACTATTTGGAGGAATGCCTGGCAGTCAGTTGTACCAGAAGCCGGCAAAAGATCCAGTGTAGTCCAAACAAAGGGTAACGACACAGAAATTAAAACTTAGCAAAATGGCCATAGCATGAAATAGCCCGATATAAAGTAAGAGAACCTCCTGCTGCATGTCACAGTCCATTATGCTATTTCTGAGTCCTCATCAATTACCTCTGTCTATTACCCTGGAACTTTGAAGTGTGTGCGATCAAGACAATAGCAAAATGGCACAGTTTTGGGGATCTCCATGGTCTGTTTGGAATAAAAACATACCATACTTTTTATAATTCCAGTACTTACAGGATGAAAACTACAATTAATTTAATTTGCCAGCAACCTTTAAAAGTGAATAAACATTTAAGTTTGCATGCTACGTAGATAACTGTCACATCAGTTTAACATGAAAACCCAAACAAAAATCTTAAAGGTGCTTTGCTAGTCTAAGTAAACATGAAGCTTTCCCAGAAGAACCACAAATTAGATTATCATCATAGGAGTAAAGCTGTCATGCCATCAACGTGCACTCAGGTACTTTGTGCTACAAATGCGAGTTATTCATTCTAGATCTCAAGTAGACCGAGAAGCAACATCCACGTGATCCAGTAAGCACATCCCCAATTCAATTTTGACAGCAAAACACTTTACCATCATTCCCTATAATACACTTCTTTCAAGCTTCTGTTACTGTTAGAAAGAACTTTACAGAGAAAGAAAGTCAGAGCAGTACATATTGTCTTATCTACATTCATTCAAGTGAATGAAGCAAGATCCATATTGCACAGTTATAATGCTATCAAACAGAACAAAAGCATTTATCTAATGTTTCACAAAACACATGTCTGTAAGGCATTCCACAGCGTGCCACCAAGGAGGATTCAGAAGAGGAACATGACATTCATATGGCAATAAAAGGATTGTGTGATTAACTTCAGCAAAACTGGAAAGAGATTTCCTTTCTGTGGCAATTCTGACTTCTCTGCAGATGTTTTCAGCTATTCTTATATAGCTGTTTTAAAAGAGAAAAGTGCACAACCACATCTTAGCACGTCTTATCTAAAACGGCTATTCCTCTATGCATTCATAACTTTTTAGTGAGAAATACACATAACTTTGACAAAAGTTTTCACACTTGTAGGATTGGAGTTCCCATGCATACTACTAACACTTGACTACAAAGACCAAAAATAATAGGTAGAAAGTTGCATAAGAGATATTTAAGATTTCCTCTAAACTGCAGTTTGGTTAACTTACTTAAACTACAATTAATATTTTATTTTTTTTAAATATGGCAGCTAGCACTTCAAAAAACCTAAATACTTTTGCTAGTGCATTGCCCGGTCCTAAACATTCTTATCTAATTCTTAACAAAGGAAACCAGAAGTGATTGCAGACTCAACAGATCAGTGCTTGAAAACAGAAAACCAAGTAGCAAAAAAACCCGTATGAGAATTTATCATATACATCACCATATTCCAAATTAACTTCTCAGGAAGACAAAAAAAAAAATCTAGTTGGCAGTTTAATGAAGGTCTCTGCTAGTTATAAAGCAATGAAAGAGGCCTGGAATGGAGAAGGAGGAACTGATTATATTCTACTACATAAATTAGTCTAACAGTACTGTAGCTACAGCCATCATAAAACAAATCTTTTCATCTTTTCTTCCTGATGCAAGATAGGGTGGAACCACAGAGAATTCCTTACATACAGGTTGAACAACCCAGAGATTAAGTTACTTGGAAAAGATGTAAAAAGAATATAAATTAATATCTAACTTAGAAAAGATTAAATGGATACTTATAGTGATACTCACGCAATATAGTAACAAGAAAAAAAGAAATTAAATTCAAAGACAATTTATATACATACGATATATTTTCCTTTGGAAATAGGATTCTTTTAGGTCTCACTAAGCTCTCATCATAAAAGGAAGATGTGACAATTGATCACAATAAGAACATTCATAGCCATACAAGATAATGTAAAAATTGGGCTGGACAAGACAAACATCTCCTTCCTTCAAGCTATAAGGCAACCACTAAAATGTAATCAAGAAAAAAAACTTCCCCTCTAGGCAGTTTCTTCACCACCACGTGATTTACCAGACCCTTTAACTCAACCATCTAGTATCACCTAGGGTAAGAAATGGGTACTAATCACACCCAGGAGAGTAAGTTATTTTCTGTATAATCTACATCAGTCCACTGTACAAAGGATGCTTTTTTTTTCCCCTTTAATTCAGAGTTATGCTGCAGTTCAAGCAGTTCTGATGGTCAAGTGATTAAACTAAATATCTCACCATTCGCGAAAAGCATGCTGTAAGGATTCCACTTCCAGATCCTACATCAAGTGCTTTGGCTCCTTCATGTAACTGATCAGAAAGAAGTTCAAGAGCATATGCATGCTAAGAGAAGAAGACAGAGACAGAAAATTCCAAAATATTTTAAGTGTCTATTTTACCCAATATATGTTCATTTCTTCAGTGATTTTGGGCAATGCACTGAGGATTCATGTAAGAAATTTCAGAATTATTTTCTATGACAAAAAAGGGGAAGGGGAGATAACGACATGATATAATCATTGCTATTTCATTGGCTTCAACAAATTGTATTTTTTTTTTTTAGTGTATCTAGATATAAACTCATCTGACCATTCAAGCTTCTAGCACAGACTCAATTTAGATATAGTTATTGGGAGAGACACCATAAATCAATTTAATTCTTTTCAGGTCTGGTGGTTCTTACTGTTCCAGCAGTATATGGCCTATAAAGAATTTAGCTTATAATTATGCTATATACATTGGAATATGCTGGGACAGAGGCTAGTTAGGAAGAAGGCAGCTTTGGAGCATCAAGGAAAATGGCTATTAGAACTACCTCTTGTATTACCTGCACACTTGCTGAATCAAAGAGTAGGAAAAAGGTTGTCTTTAACAAAGGCAGATAACCAGGCTCATATATGAAATGTAGTAGTCTACAGACAGACTTCATGAGCAGTTTTGCTTTCCTACATGGTGGACCAACACACAAACTAAGCTTAGGTCACACACTAAAAAAACAATTCGTTCTTTAATGTTTCAGAGAGCCATTACCACACTCTTATGGCTTAATTCATCATACCCAGAAAACAGAAATAATTAGAACATTTATTGTTAGAACATTTACTAATGTTCTAATGTACTACTGTTCATTTAGAACAGTAACATTTGCTTAGAGGATATGTCCTTCTTGCTCTAACACTTCATATACTACTAGTGCTAAGCATAGAATAATTCAAGGATAATGACTTAGGCAAGTTAAAATTTTGAAAACATAATTAATACTTATTTTCACACTTAGCCACAGTGCTTCTTTCTCTGTCGTTCCTTGAATAAAATCATTAATATTTCCATATGAAATTCCTGATTTTTTTTATATTGATAACTAGGTAAATTCTAACCCAACTAGGTAGTTTTTTAGTGAAGAGGAGCAGACTTACTATGTTTTGACACTTTCCAAATATTGCAAGGACAAATCATACATTTCTATTCATCCCTCATCTCAGAAAAATTATGTCTGTGCTAGATTTATGTACTGAAATCCCCTCTTAACGCTCAGTCATGAATGCCCTGGTCTCAAACCACTTGGCAAAAAACCTGCATCTCAGTATAATTTTTTTTTTCCTGTCCAAAGAATTAAAGGCATTACAGCAATACCGTACCATAGAAATCACTGTTATCCACTCCTGAATTCTTGTATTTTTGTGAATTACAGAGTCAGAGTAATTTCGGTTGGAAAGGACCTCTGGAAATCCTGTGGTCCAACCCTCTTTCAACACAGGGGCAATTTAAATTAGGCTGCTTAGAGCCCTGTCCAGTCAGCTGCTTTGCATATCAAAGAACAGAATTTCCACAATCTGCGAAACCTGTTCCAGTGCTTAACTACCCTCAATGTGATTTTTTCTGTTTCACCCTAGAAACTAATCAGAATTTCCCATGTTGCATTTTTTTGTCCACCACCTCTCATCCTGTAACTGTGCATCTCCAAGAAAAGTCTGGCTCAATCTTCTCTGTGCCCTTCTACTAGGCAGTTCACAACAGCATCACTGCAATCAACTGTTCATTAAATTTGCTAGGATAAATATTGTATTTCAGAAGTATTTGGATGTTTATAATATCACCTATACTAATCACAAGTTTAAAGCTTACCATATGTGGAGCACTGATTGTTGCTTGGAAACCTGTAAAACAAGAGAATGGAAGAATATGTTGATCATTGTTCAGACGGCAACCTTACAATCTTTATTATCATGACTGTAAAGTGCAATACCTTAATTGTCGCCCTCATTCAGGGCGCTACACACACACACCCCAACAGTTGCATAGGTACTCTACTTCAGAAGTGAATTAAGGTACATCATCTGAAAGCTACACCATGTCAACTCTGGACAGGAGAAAAAAAAAAAAGGGGTTCTACCCTTGACCTCAGTTACAATCTCCATTTTGTCACTATATTGCCTTAGCTTGATCAAGTATGTTGAATTCAGAAGAGTAATGTCTCCCAGCATAACGTAATGCCTTTTTCACTTGGTCCCTATGTAAAAACTTGGATTTGTTAGTTTGAGTTTGATGCGGTGGGGACCATAGAACTTCTGGAGACAATAACCTCACCTATTTTGCAAACAGCACACACCTATGAAAAAACATAGAGGAACACTCACCTATATTTGTTTCTGTGGAGATATATAAGCTTTTGAGATGTATCTTAAGAGATTTTTTAATTTTCCTATGCAACTAATAAAATCCCATTACAATTAATAATTCTCCCCACCCACTATTAAAGAAAAAATTCAATAGTTTTCCTATACAAATCATAAAACCCCATTACAATCCATAGTTCTCATCACCCACGATTAAAGGGGGGGGGGGGGGAGAATTTACTATATTCGCATAATTCATTCTCCTGCCTTGGAAAGATAAAACTGGGATCTGGATGGGAAACAACCGTCCTAAACAACTGTCCTATCAGTAGATCTTCCCATTTAAAGCCTATTTTCATATTAAAAAAAAATCTCATTTAAAAGGTTTAAGAAACTCCGCATTGATCTCAACTGAATCATTTCTGTAAAAAGAGAGACTGTTTCTGATGTAAACTGGATACAAATGATTTTTAAGTATTTAAACATCAGCTGCACCACCACAAATTGCTGTGGTTTAAAAAATAAATACATATTTACACAATTAATATTGATTGAAGAACATCTATCTACTTGATGTATCCAAGTATGCCAACTGCATTCCATAACAAATCAAAACTTAGTTAAAAGGTATTGAATAAACTGATAAAGAACTAAACAAGCTTCCAAATTTAAAAAATTATGTTCACATTCTTAACATATGTATGTCAAAGGCAGTCACAGTTATGCAAATTAGAACAATCTCAATCATTTTTACAAGATGCTCTTACCTATAGACTGTGGAGAATCCATATAAGGGTTGTATTTTGCATAGTGGCAACGGTCTGTAGCCAGCATTACTTCAAATACCTTGTCTGATTTGATTATTCCATTTTCTATAAATAAACAAACAAATAAATAAAATTGAAGGCATTGTTTCTCTTCTGCAGTGCAAGAGCATGTGAAATACATGCATATATTCCTAATATTGTGAGAAATCATGCTACCTTACCCTCTCTAACACTCTAACCCTCATCACACTAGAATTTAAGCTGTGGTCCATAGATCAAACAATGCTTAAGCCAGTGAACTTTGAACAAGACTTTCCCAGCAGTTACAGATGCTTTTCTGAAACGGTAGACACCATTCGCAAAGATCTATCCCCTAGAAAAACTCAACTTCATGCACACTTTTGATATTCCTGAAAACATAGTCATCACAGAAACTGATATTACTCTACACACCAAACAAGATATGCTTCGTATTTCTAAGCTATGTGAGTAATTATTGAAAAATATACAAAAGCAGGTTAGAAATGTGAAGCTGCAGCATCCTTGCTCAATATTTTATTTTCAAGATCAGTTTCTCTTTTGTGTTGGCAAAAGAAAAAAAATCCTTTCGTAAAGAAACTCCTACAGAATCAGAATTCTTACACTGGGGCAGACTGAGGCCAAAGAGTCAAAAGACTGAATCTTTGTTCACTTTTCAAAATAAAACGTAAATACACATGCATACAACATGTCAGAAGCACTGTGCAGTGCAGCCATTTTTCCTTGCAATTTTATTGAAGTTTTTTTTAACACTGAATTCTTTCTTTAAAGTTCTGAAGAGACATTTATGAGTAACAGAAAACTTTAGGAAACAAATGGAAGAAATTAATCACTTGCATTAAAAGACACAGTATAAACTACAAATAACTGAAATTTCAACAATGGATTGCTTCATTGAACTACTTACTTTAAACAAGGAAGATTTATGTGGAAAATTATACTTAAAAGGAAAAAATAGATAATTTCAGTACCTTTAAAATCTAACCCAAAATGCAGTAACATAAAAATCAGATTAAGGAGCTTTTGTAAGTTTGTCCTAACTGAAGTCACATCAGTGGGGGGGGGTTTGGGGTTTTTTTGGGGTTGGATTTTTTTTTTTTTTAAGTACTACCAACACTAACACACCTGTGCCCAGGCCTGGGCTAACTTCTGCAGAGGCTTCCCTGACTGTTTGCAGTGTGCTCCCAACTACCCTTATCAATCATGGGATTTGCTTTGGTTTTTTCTTATCTACTACCTGTGTCCAGGATTTAGTTATACTATATAACAGAGGCTTGAATTCAGAGACCAAAATAACCCCCCAAAACATTTTGCTTTTTGGTCTGAAAACAAAGTATCAAAAAGAACTGCAATAGGAATATGCTACCAAATTATTAAGGAAAAGAACAATTCTTTTAAAAAAATATAAAATATATTCTTTTTTAGAATTATTTCTATATCTGATAAATCTCAGAAAAAGCATGTAGTCCCCTCACAGACCACACACATTACACATATCCTGTGCTTTGACTTAATTTAGAACTGTATACTACAGTTCCAGTTAGAGGAAACTCCTCATTTCAATGCAAGTTTTTTAATCTGAGACAGCAGGCATTTGCAGCAGTTCATAAGTTTACTTACTGAGCAAAGCTGTACCCCAAAAGAAAACAAGCAAATCAATCCATTAACACACTGGCACTGACAATATAAGATAGTAAGGAAAAAAAAAAAATCATTTTCCCCTGACCACTTGGAATTAGTTGTGTATCAGTTCTGTGAACAAAGCATAGAAACAACAACAACAAAAAATTTACTGTTATATTCTCATTAGGTATCACCAAGAAATTAGTATCTCTAAAATAAATGTACTTTAAAAAAAAAAGAGAGGCAGGAGAATAAGCAAAGCTGATTGTAACAGGAGTGAAGAGAGAGAGGTTTTGGGGGCATAAGGGAGGTCAAAAAGCAGCAGCTGAGAAGCACTCAGGAAAGATCTAAAGCAGCGATTTATTCCTTGAGATTGTGTGCAGATAGATGCATACATTCTAGAAGCTATAGGTAGCCATCTGCTCCTTCCTTTTATGCCTTGGGGAAAAAAACTTGCAGAGAATACACAGATCAAGCTTCCAGCTTGGAAGAGCAACCGCAGGCCCTACAGTAAGGCCGAGAACCTCCTCCAGTTTTCAGGGGACCTTCTCTGTACTGCTGTGACTGCAGGCTTCTTCCAAACCACCCATAATCCATTTCCCCTTTTTACAAAACTCCATGCCTGCCATCTATTCCTGTCACCTTTCTACTTAGAGTATAAGTAAGTAATTTCACCTCTCAGCATTTACAAATTATCTTCTGCCTCCATTCTATTACTTAGATATTTTACCCATTCTTCCCCCAACTTGTTTAATCAGAGTACAAGAGCTCTATGACAGAGATTGTCTGGGGATGTCTGTGCAAAACAAAGCACAAAACTTTGTTTCAGCCAAAGTACGTATAACTTTGTCAAGTGTGATGCTTACACTGACAGGCAAATGACCAAAAAAAACCCCCTAAGAACAGTGGCTACTAACTACAAATTCTGAGCATTCAGGATGCTCTCATTCAGCAAACACTCCTGAGATTTGCTGACTGTTGGACTGTCTTTGATTAGCGTCAACTTCTTACTTACTGATGAAAGATAAGCAAGTTCCCCATGCTCAGAGTCCCCAGCAGAACCAGGGGGAGAAGCTGGATCTCGTGTCTCAGCCATATACTTCAATTATTGAATAATGCTCTTTCTTCATAAAAAATACACCCTCTCAGCTATGAATGTGGAATTACAGGGCATCACATTATCCCCCCCACAGATTAAGTCTGCTTTTCAAATTTCCTTATTATATAGTGGAGACAACAACAAATTTTAGGTGGGAATTAAGAAAAGTGATCAAGCCCTAAACAGTAAAGTCAATATTGACTTTGTAGTATTTTTTTTCTGTGTTGATAACAAAAACAATTTTTCTTAGCCTCACGGTTGAATACAGAAAAACACAGCAACTGCAAGGTACTGAATTCCAATGAAAGTCCTTTCCTTCCTGCCATAGTCAGTCCCAAAACGACCAACTGCCAGGACCTTAATTCTGTCTGGGACAAGTCTCTATCAGTTTCTGAATGAAGTCCAGAAAAGAAGTATATCCCCTAAAAAAGCCAATAATAAAAGTTTATATTGCAAAGAATACATTCTAATTTCATGCCATCTTTAAGTGCTGAAAAAACAAGACAATCAACAGTAAATTATTTATTAATAAAACACCAATGCAAAACATTTTCTAAATCTTAAAAGGAAGCTATATATTGTAAGAAAATAATTCACAATTAAATATATATAGGTTGATTGTCCTTTCCAATGTTAATGTGCACAGAAGACTCTCCGTGAGGAGATTGCTGGGTTTCAAGACTCTATCTGATAATCAGTACTGCAAACAAATCAGATATTAAATTATAAAGGCTAATACACAAATACACTAGCTTACAGCTTGAAATCAAAAAGTAAATCTGTTTATTAAAGTTATATCAGCCCAACTCCTAAGCTTCAAAGGGCTGAAGCCGAAAAGTAACCACTTAAGAGTGGAGCACGGCCTGCAGAGTTCAAGAGTTACTCTGTGCAGAGGCTGTGGCAGTGACAGCTTGACATAATTGGAGCATGTTTTGAAAACTCGCTCTGGTCTGCTTCTTCTCCACAAATAACACCATGAAAACAGGAAAAGCGCTCACAGAGCAGTCCTTGGATTTGAAGGCAGAAATACACCACTGTTGAATGTAACCTGGGAAACTGGGCAGCTGGCTGTCAGAGAGCAAGGAAAAAAGAGCTAAAGTCTGAAAAGACACCACGGACTAGCAACAAGTACACAACCTATCTTTTTATTTAGCAACAAATGCATTACTGAAGTGCTTATCTTTCAAAGAACTGCTTACATCTCTGATGGTATCCTGACTGTTGATCAAACAAGTTTCCAACCAAACCATAAATACTAGCAGTCAACATTTACACCAACGCTAGCTTCCAGATCAGAAAAAGGATGTCTCATTGCCACATGATAAAATCGAGCACACAAGCTTACTATACAAACTATAAACAGCTACTCAAACACCTCCTGTTGCTAGCTTTACATAAACAAAATGCTCATGCAGATCCCAAAACCATTTACTGTGGGACTACTTCAGCATCCACATAGTTCAGTTTCTCCACAGATTACTTTCTCCATAACCACTGCAGAGTACTTAACTTATGAAGATGACTTTTCAGCAAAACAGTGATATTTTTAAATCATACAGAGGTTTTAAAGCATGATGCAAAGCACATACAGCTCTATGTTACAAAAGATGGTATCAAGTGGATGAAAATTACTCAAGTGACAAATAACAGTTTCCAGATGTCTCCATCTGACCCACGCAAACCAGCTAGCAACTTTCAAGAGGAAAGTGGGCTGGAACAGAACCACATCTCGATTTTCAAGCAATGTGAAGTTAGTTGGTTTTAAGCAGCTGATCAACCGATGTTTTCAAGGCCAGGGTCTTTTTGTGTGGGGAGAGGAAAGAAAAAGATGGGAAAACAAGCAATTCAGTTAATAGAATTTTTTTTTTTAAAGTAACAAGCATAGGAAGATTTCACTGTAAACCGTGAACACAAAGAAAGCACTTTGAACAAGAAGTGATGGATCAGCATCTCAAGATCCAATAAAGGACACTGACCCCAAAAACATACAAAGCTCTTTGTGCTAAAGAACCTAAAAGTAGGTGTTTGTAAACAAGTGTTTTTAAACTGCTAATATATACAAGCCTCTCGTGCTTTGCTGATAATTTAAGAGTATCTGCCTCAAGCATTCAGCTGCATGTCTGTTATCACTATGATTTAGATTCACAATAATACATTATTCAAACAGAATGTTGCATACAGCCAACTGGAAGGAATCAGTTGAGAGTCTGTCGTTCAGAGACACGACAAAGACTGAGGAAAGTAAGGGTCCATCAGAACTAATTTTAGAGTCCAGAAATTAAACACAAAGATCAAATCCCATGAAAATCCCAAGGAGGCAGAAATTAAAAATAAAATAATTTTTTTTTTTTAAATTAAATTGGCATCTAAATGCTACTCAAAACATGCAGAGGTAAAACCACATGGGAACCAAAAGCTAGGTTAACACAAACTGGTATACAGCCTCAAGATTCAGCTAAATATAAGCTTACCCTCCAAAATGTCACTTCTACTTTATGGGAGTACTCCTTCCCTATTTAATAACGATCACCTTCAAAAACCACCTGTCCATCTTAGTATAATGGATAAGAGCTCTCTATTCATTTTCATGGATCTGAAAGTCTACAGATTACTAATTTAAACATACTTAACCACAGCTTTGTTGCTCCCTCATACTGTAGGCCAATGTTGCAAAGTTGATATTAACTATTTTCTTCTCTGGGGGTGGAGAAAGGCATGCTAGTTCTTTGCTCATAGTCCTACAGTGCATATCTTTATCACAAAAGCCATCCATAATGTACTCACATTTATCAAAATGGTTATCTTGATTTTGTCTAAATCTGTATCAGCAGCTGAGTGAAGAAACTTTTGGGAGTACATGAAAGAAGAAAGTGACTAAGGTTGTGTTCAGCCTGCAAGAACACAGAACTGTGCTTTCCAATAAACTTTAACACCTGTGTGCAGATGAGGGAGACTTCACCTCTGAGCACACCTTGATCCCTCTACATTTGAGAGGGCTGAACTTCACTTACAAATCACACGGAATGTCAAAACTGAAGAGTTTAATACAAAGCAGCAAAAGCCATCAGTAATAACTAAAAACTGTTACAGAGGTTAAGATAAACTTAGCTGGATAGGACAGACGGATAAGCAACTCTCCTCAAAATAAGGCTTGAAGCAAGACTACTTCAATAGCTTTAGCAGATCTTCAAAGAAAGGCAGAATGAATAAAATGAACCTCATCTTGTAACAGTCTTAAGAAAAATTTTTTCTTAAAAAAGTGTTATCATAACACTAACAAACATGACTTTGAGGTATTATATTCACAGAAATGATCATCCAAAAGAACACGAACATTATGCATTTCTTTCCAAGCTTACTGTTGTGGTTTAACGTCAGCCAGCAACTGAGCACCACACAGTCATTCTACCCCAGCCAAAACCAGGACACTTACTAACAGCTCTTAGTACTACATCAGGATGAAAGAAACAGTAGCATTAAAGAAAAGCTTGGAGTTATATTGAAACTAAAACGTACAAGATTCCCTCTCTTTAACACGCCCACAAGCAGTGGTAATCACCTCTAAGGGACAGATTTGCAAAATTATTTCCATTTTACTGTAGATTATTAGGCAGCTTCAGACTACCAGAAAAAGTAGTATTATGCCATTAAACCCAACCAGAGGGAAAAAAAAAATCTTAAGCAAAAGAAATAAACATTTTTAATTTAAAATGACTGATTATAAAGTGTTGTGATACAAATAAGCAGCCAAAAACATGCTCTCTTTTTTTCCCGGATGACTGAGGACATGGACTTCATTGGACTGAATTTTGGGGTTGTTGTGGGAAAGAATGGGTATGTTTTTAACATTACATCAACACCTTGTATAACATTGAGGCGAAAAACAAAATATGCCAACAACAAAGAACCAGTTAAGAACACAGTCCTAATTTACACACAGATAAAACGTGATGAATGTTATTAAAGTTATTTTTCCTTTCTGTTAACATTTCTTATCTTCTGGGATGTTAAGTTGTCTTGATTTACTCAAATGCCTCCCTCTTAGAAGGTCAAGGGTGTAGAAATTCCTTCAAAACATTTCACTGACATGGGCAAATCACTAACAAATACTTAAATCACTAACAGAAAAAGTCTCGTGGCAACTCTTTTAGGCAATTATTCAAATTACTTGCTAACAAAATAAAAAAGTCTCAATGCTCCAAAAAATAGCATCACAGATTTCAACTCTACGCCACCTGAGACATCAACTAAATTTAAGAAATTTTAGGTATTCTTAAACTAACATATCAGTGGATGTGTTAATTTTTAATAAAAAAAAAAGTTCAATTTTCAACTGTTTCACTATCCAGCCGTGAGTTACAATGCTTAGTCACCCAAGCCTCAATACAACATATATGTTGAAGGAAAGTGTGTTCACTGAATGCACACAACAGGCAGCATAACTGCTTGTACAGTGGAGGTATTAAATTTGGGTTAAGTGGTTTTTATTGGTCTAATTTTCCATTGCTATTTCCTTTCTTCATGTTCATCCAAGTTACATTACTCTTCCTTGAACAAAATTAGCCAGATATAAAAGAGATTTGGATAAAACAAGGAAAATGACATGGCAGGGGAAAAAAACAAAACAAAAACGATGTTTAGTCCTTGCTGAACCTAGCTTAGACTTAGCAATGCCATATTCAATGCCTTCACATTAATGGCAGTTCCCAAAGAGATTTGTCCTCAGCAATCACAAACCTGCAACAAAGGTGCAGATTCATTGTAGATAAGCCATCACTATGATGAAACTTGCCGAGATGTCATTTTTAATTATTTAACATCTAAATAATAAAACGCTCAGAGAAATATCTTTAGCATGTCTAAGAATAGAATCCACAAAGCCTGACAATATTTGAATATATACTGATTCGAAACACCATTCACACCGAAAAATTAGGAATCTGGTCTCAAATGAGGCACGAAATTCTATGGAATTTGTAGTATCTCGTAAATTACAGTGGCTAACTTTTGTGATACAAAATGATGAGGAAGAGAAAAAGAGTGTAGCAGGAAACAAGCCCACAGATGGTTAACAACATTATGCAGCACTTTAGCCACAGTGAAGTTAATTCACCTTCACTGTCACCTAGAAATGTGGATTCAAAAGCATGTATATGTGGTTATAACACCACTGGCACAACATGATCAGAGAAATAAGCAAAGAAAGATTGTCATATGGCAGCATACCATATTGATTGGAGGAGAGAGAGAGAGAGGTGTGATAAGGAAACTTAATTAACTTTGATGGACTGTGAATTGGACAGGGACCAATTTTTCAGTTCTGCAAGTGGGGAAGAAAAGCTGATTTCTAAGATGTTGGTGTGTAAACAGGACTTGGCAAGAGCCCAAGTATGAAAGACAGAAGGAGATCAAAATGACCCCATAGTGAGATGAGAGAACAGTGGATAGGGGAAAAAAAACCCACAGATTTAGAATCCAAAGATCTTCAACCAAGCAAGATAACAGTAAATAAGTCACTAATTACCCAGTCTTTCCCTGCTTTCTCAGCATCCCTATACGGTAAGTTATAACAAAAAGAAACTTCAGTCACAGTTATGTATTTAAACACAGTCAATTATTTCTATGTTTAGCATGATTTCTAACCCTACAGTAACCTGCATTTAGATAGTTTCCTAGAAGCTTTGCCTGCTAAAAGATCTTCATTTAAATATTCTTAGGGGGAAAGTTTGCTCAAGTTTGAAGGCACATGTTCAACCATTTTCAGTTAGGAAGAAGCGAAGATTGAAATAATTACTCTGTAAGGGTGAAAAATATTTTTTTAAGATAGCTCTAATACTGGAAGAATCAAACATTCAGAGGAAAAAAAAGCCTTTGTTAAAATGAGAAGTAGTTTCAAGAGTCACTGGAAAACAAAGCAGCTGAACACCTCATGGAAACAGCACATTCAAGGACAGCATTTTTGTTGTGAAGAAAAGAGTGCATTTTAAGCAAGTTTATTTTGTATATGTCACAAATTGTGCATATATGATGCCTCAAATTAACAGTGCAAGAACATGTTTACAATGCAACAAGCAGCTAAAAATCAAAACAACAAAACAAAAAGTCACGCAACATTCTTCAGTCACTTATCTCTAAGTATGCACTGAAAAAATATGCAGAGTTCCAGGACCCTCTTCATTATTTTGTCCCTTTTAAAGACACAAAAGCAAAGGTAAGACTTGTAAAGAATGCTTGCCTAAATCTGCATGCAAATAAAGAAAAGCACTTACCACTGCTCTAAAACAATGATTGTTACCTTTATAGAAAGATTAATTCTATAGTTAAGGCAACAGCGAAATGTGCATATGTTAATATAGTTTCATGAAATTAGAGCACTTTATTGCCACAAAATAGAAGCATTAGTAACTGTCAATAACAACTTAAAATGAAGAATAACCTTTATAGCTGTTTTAAAGGAAAAGAATACATAGCCTACAGGAGTTTTCCACTGATGTTTTTGTTTGGGAGCAAAACCAGTTTAAGAAGCTCCCATTCTCCCCAGCCCACTTACACCCATAACAAAGTTCACTGCTTCTCTAACCACAACAGTACAACAGCTTACAGATACTGAGGAGTTTAAACCTCAATGTTTCACAAGGGGAGTAATGAGAAAGTGACCCAGTCTTACAACACAGCCTCCCTCACAAGCAGTTCTGTAAGCACAGTGAAGAGACGACTTGTGGTGTAAGGGCAGGAGCAAGAACTTCTCAACCAGGCTTTGCTGCAGAAGAAAACACTGTGTCACTACAACCTGCATTATTTCCTTTAAGTTATGCAAATTACACACTAAATTACACATTCAGCTACTAAGTTACACAGAAGACAAACACTCAGCATCAAATTAACCTCATCTGCCTTGCATTCTTACTTCTAGCATAAAAATGCTAGAAAAGCTACGCTACTTAGCTGTTTTTAGAGAAAAAAAAAGTTAAATACATTGAGGGATCTACTACTCAAAAGGAATTCTCTAGAACATTTTAGTCTTTCTGTAACCAATGATTTTAAGTTTGTTGAAAACATATCTGAGAGAATTATATATCATATAAACCAGTACTTTCTTCTAAACTTGTTCCCAACTTTAGCAACAAGGTATCATCTTACCTGGAGAACTCTTATTTAAAAAAGTTACGGTCTTAATCCTGCAACTGCTCTGCACTGATAAAGCCCTACACCACCACTGGAGTCCCACTGAGGTCAACAATGCAATCAATCTTGCTGCAAGATCAAAAGCCTCTGTGCCTCCACAACATTTTATTTCCAAACCACTATTTAACACCCCTCAAAATATTTTGGCATACATACGCAAAACAGAGAGAGGAAAATTACAGACTGTAATTTTCCAGGTAATTACCATCACTGTATATTTTGAGATTACAATATTAAACGCTTCCAGTTTACTTTCCTCTTCCTATACTACTATTGTTGTGTACTAACTATAATGGGTTTTAGCTTTTTCATCATTATTATTTGCAAAGTCCTAAAGAGTGTCCATGTGTTGAAAAACACTGTCATTGTCTTCTTCAACAAAGAAATCAGTTTTGCCTTCAGGTTCTCAGAGCCATAGACAATTCTGGCAATAATCACTTTTTTGGATGTATTTTGGAGCTTGCAATTCATTTTTACATCAGAAAGTTTTCCCCTGCCGTGTAAGGGAACAGAATTTCACTAGAACAGTATTTCTAGCCCTTACAGTTGCAAAGCAAAACAAAACAATGCACTGCAGGCTCTTGTAACTAGAGAAGTTATTATCTATTTGTTAAAGAGGCAGTTTTTACAGCGAGATGGACAGTCACTTCAGCATATATTGCTCTACTGGATAGAAGAGTTCTCAAAAGAGCGGCAAAAGACAACACTGGAAAAGACCACAGGATCAGAGGATCTAACATAAGCAGACTAGAGAAAACAACAAGGACGATTCTCCTATATCTCCAAAATAAAGAGGAGGCCAAACAGGTGAAGTTGTCTGTGGTCTTGCAGCATCACTAAAATAGGAGACAACTGCCATAATACAGGCTCCAAAACTACATCCTTTTATGTCTAGGACACAGACTTGAGGAGAGGAAGGGAAAGACCGGGAGTAAAGAAGAGAGACACTACAAGCGTATCTAATACGGATTAATCCAAGGCTAATATGAAAAATGGAAGCTCTGAATAGAGAAGGTGTTATCTTATCACACTGTCCTCTCAGCCTGGATCATATGTAAATGACCCTGCAGACTTGTACTGAAGTACATCAGTGAAGAGCACCCGCCCAACACCTTCCACGCGCAGCACGGGGACAGCACAAACCCTCGGCAAGGACAAGGAACGCCAAGTCCCAGGCAGTCACCGGAAAGCTCGGCGACAGCATGAGTCTGTAACCTCGGCAGCTCCTCTCCTCTCCCAGCGGTCGTAGCCCACCTCTTCGAAAGGAGCAACTCGGGACTGGGGCCAAAAGCGAGCGTTTCGGACCTCACGAGTGGACTGCTGCCACAAGCCCCTTTCGCCCAACAAAAACAACCTCGGCCCCTTCCGCGCGTTTCCCAAACCCGGGCAGCTCCCACTGCGTTCAGCCGGGGCCTGAAAGACTGAAGGACGGCCGCTGCGCGCCCGCCGACACCACCGTTCCCCCGCCCACCCTGCGAGGGGCCTCGGGGCGCCGCTCCCCGCCGCCCGGCGGGCGTGCTGACCCGGCAGAGGCGGCCAGAGCGAAGCCAGAGGGACGCCGAGCCCGGTGCGTGCGGAGGATCACGGATCCTCCGGAGCTGCCGCCGCGGCCCCGCCTCAGCTCACACAAGAGCGTTATGGGCAGGCGGGGACGAGGCGGCGGGAACCGGGCCGGGAAGGAGGGGGAGGCGGCGGGCTGACAACAGCCACAGCCACCGCACGGCGCTTCCCCTTCGGGACCGCCATCGGCGCCGCCCCTCCCGCCGCATCTCCTCCCGCAACAACAGCCCGGGCCCGCCCTGCGCCAGCGGCCGCCGCCCTCCGCCCGGCTGCGGGACGGCGGCGGCGGCGCTCGCCGCGCCCTCCCGGGAGGGACCCGGACGGACACCCAGACACACACCCCCCGGCTGGGCGCCGCCTTCGCCTCCTCCCCCCGCCGGCGCTGCTCCTTGACAGTTGGCGGCTGAGCGGGCGCCGCGGGAATGCGAAGTGCGTGCGGCCGGTAACGGTCACCCCGGGGCTAATGCGAGAGGAGCCCCGCCCGCGCCCCGCCGCGCCCCCGCCCCGGACTCACTGCGGAGATTGTGGATGAGCTCGGAGTGGCTGGCGCCTCCCGACTTCCAGGCCATGGCTAGACACACTCTGCGGAGCAGGTACAGAGCCGCCTTCAGCGCCGCGACTGCGCACAGCAGCTTCCCCAGGAAGGACACAACCTCCAGCGCCGACACAGGCACCGCCTCCTCGCCGCCTCCTCCTCCCCCCCCCGCCGCCGCTGCGGCTGCGGCGCGCCCGCCGGGGGGAGGGGCCACGCGCCCACCGCCCCGCGCGCCCGACATTCTCCGGCCGCCGCCGCTCCGCCGGCCCGCGCTGGACCCCGCGCATGCGCGCCCGTCGCCCCCGGGGCCGCGCGCGGGGATCTCCCCGCGTGCGGGGGGGTGGCGTCGTTCTGCAGCCGCCCTTCAAGGGCCGATCGCCTCCCGCCCCGCCGATGTCTGGGGGCTGCGGGCGGAGGGAAGCGCGGTCGGGCCGCCCCTCGGCTGCTCCGGTAGCCCGCGCGGGGGAGACGGCCTTCCTCCCCCCCGCGGTCGCAGTGCCGCCGTGCGCGCCCGGTAATGCACGAGCGCGCTTACCGCCGCAGCGCGTCGTGGCCGCTCGCACGGTGCTGGGGGTGCGGAGAGGCCGCGGGGCTTGCCCGGGGTGGCGGAGCACACGGGTGGCCCAAGCCCCGGTGCCGGTAGCGTCCTCCGGAGCCCAGCCGCCCGGGCCCGGGGCCCAAGCCCGCCCCTCCCCACAGCTGCAGCCTGCGGCGCCAGTCGCGCGGGCTCAGCGGCAGCTCCCGGTTGGCGGGTTTGGTTGCAGGGGCCGCGGATCCCGCGCTGGCGGCGGGGGCGCAGCGCTGCCCTCGCCCCAGAAGCGGCAGGGCTGCGGGCGCGGGTTTGCGAGCTTAGGAGCTCCGTTACTGAACGAGCTAGCGAAGCGGCACGTCGGTACCCCCCCCCCCCCCGCCGCCACCTTCCCGGCTTTGGTCGCTCGTGAAATGGGCCGGCACACGCCGCGTACCGAAGAAGGAGGGCGGTGGGAGCGCCGGTCCCCGGCCCGTCCTGCCGCCGGGGCCCAGCGCGCGCCCCGCCGCCCTTGCGACGGAGCCAATTATCGCCGCCCCGCGGCGCGGCGTTTTGCATGGGGCGCGCCTATTGGCCGCGGCCAGCCCGCGCGGGCCGGGCCGACGTGTTGGAGGCTGCCATTGGTCAGCTGGCGCGGGCGCGCCGGCGGCCCTGCCGCCCCTGCCCCGGCGGCGCGGGAGCTGCCCCCAAGGCGGCAGTCATTGCGGGGGGGGGGTGTGTGAAACGGTGGTGGGCTGCCAGGGGAAGGACGATGTGGCTGAACACCTGGAAAACAACACAAAAAATGGGGAGGGTGGGAAGGTTGTGGGAGGTGGCACCTGCGTGTGCGGCTAAACGCTGCCGGAGTACCGACGGCCTGTTACTAGTGCGATGCTGTTGTGGGACAAAGTTACAAATTAAAATTCCTTTTAAAAGGTGTCTAGGTCATAAAATCAGTAACTCAGAATTTAATAAATGCCAGACTGGTACTTCCGATGTGGCCTTTACTCTGTCCCAGCGCAGGCACACGATGAAGTAGCAATCCTAAGGGAAAAGCAGCGCCCCCGGTTCCTCCCACAGCCCGTAGCGTAATGCAGAAAACCATAGAACTGATTTCCTACAATCACGTGGTACTCCTAAACTCCTTAATGATTAATTTTGCCTCCTGTTATTTATATGTGTTTCTATTGTTTTTAAAGGAAAGCAAATTCCATTATTGCAGACAACTTCGGGGAACCTACTGTCAGTGCTGTGACTTTTGCATTTGTGCCCCCTTCTGGTCCCTGTGAACGAGCTTCCACACGCCCGGGACTGCAATTTCACAGCGCTTCCTCTCCTGACCAGGCGCAACAGTGCAGGTGTGTCATCTACTTGGTACCAGACAGCACGGTTTTTCAGTTCTTTTTCTTTTGAAACATGAGAATAGTGATACATAACTACGAATAGATAGGCCCTATCCATAGTACGTCATATAAACATTAGAGAAAACAGGTATCATCCAGCAGATACAAATTCAAATATTATATTGTTTCTTAAAAGCATTCCTGACACAAGGACACACACAGCCTAACATACCACCATGGGAGACACAGATACCGTCGTCTTCTGTGCGAGAACCCATCCTGGGAAGTATGAGCCTGTTCCAGTTCCACACAACACATACGCTCCATCCCATCATTGCTGCTTGAGGTGAAGAAAATGAGGTGAAGGTGGGAATCTGCTTTTCTGGCTAGCATTCAGTCCAGGGCAAATCTGGCAGTTGCCCAATGCATACTCCAGGTCCCATCCACAGACTTCCCAGATCTTTTCCATCTGGTTCTTCTAATCCTGGAGACAGTTCCACTGCTTCATTCTGTATTCTCCACGTAACTTCTCCTAAGCATGATCTGGCAACTGCTCTACAGTCCGTGAGAGACTCCCAGCCTGCCCCAGAATATAAAAGGTCTCCCTGTTATATCCAGGGGCTAGAAAAGAAGGAAAGAAGCCATGGAGTTAGAGGAATTCCCAAAGGGCAGCAAATACAGAGAACAGACAGACATTGTAAAAATACACACAAAAATACTTCATTGTTTTAAATGCAAAAGACATTTTCTGTTGTCAGATGCAAGCAAACTGCATTGCTCTCACATAGAGAGGTTGTTGGCAAGAAACTAGCTGGCCCACGTTTAAAAGCATTCCAGGGATACTTACCCCCTTGGGAGACCAGAAACACAAGAGAAACCGTTTACATATGAACTGACACTGCTTACCAGGACCGGCTTGAATTATGGTTAAGCTTGTCACAGAGCACAGAGAAAGAGCCCACCTTTATCTCCTAGGAACTTGCAGACTTGCCCAGGCACTTTCAGACTGAATGTACCTATTGTCCATTTCTTGGCTACATTCTTGGCATGGCTATTCAGAGAATGACAACATAAGTGTGAGCCTTCCTAAGCAATATCTGGGGTGTCTTGGATGGATACCAGGCATGTGTGAAGGAAACAGCATTTGGCTCTGCAAGTTTCCAGGAGCTTTAGGACAAGCCAAGTTGCCTCAAAGGGCCCTGAGAAACTAACGTGCACCAATAGCAGCAGGATGCACCCATTTGTGCAGTAAACAGGGCCCCTCGCTCTTTTTGCTCTATAACCCCAGGCCATGAGTCCATTTTTCAACTTATTAGGAGCATATCCATTAAGATAAAACTAAAAGGAACATAGACATACTACAGTAGAGTAAAAGACAAGCAGAAATTAAAAAAAAAAAAGTTTTCTGGCCTTCAGCACTCGTGTGGAACCTCTCCATCTGCTCTGACACTCAGCATTCCTGTATCCTCTTCCCCCTCACTTGTCCAAACCAGTGTGAGCACCTTGGTCCCTGGATGCCCGCTGTCAGTTGCAGGCACCTCCATCTTCCACAGGTACAGCCATCTCCCTAGACTCTCCAGGGACCTGGTGCATGGACAGCCCCATTAGGGAAGAGACACGGGAATGCCAGCAGCCAGAGTGGGCCATCACTTAATTGTTCTGGCATGGAGATCCCACTAATTTTAAGCACATGTCGGATCTCTCTCCTTTTCCGCACATTCACCCACATCTCAATCCCTTAGCAGTACTTACATACATTTATATATAAACCCCTCCATGCTACTATTTCTGTTTCATCCCTTCCCTCCCACCTCATGAACCCAGTAGATTTTAAAAATTTTTTGAATTTAAAAAGCGTATGAAAAGTTGATCATCACTGTCTGATCCCATCTGCTTCTGCATATACATACCACAAGCAGAAATTTCCTTGTGAAATGTTCCTGCTGAACATTTCCGCAGTTATGTCCTAAAGCCCACACTAAGTGGCTTCTACACCTACAGTCACTCCTCTTCCCGCTTCCCTTCTGTTTTTAACTTAATCAGTCTCCTGATTTCTCATTTCTTTTCCTGTAATCTCAAGCCAGTTTGGTGTGTGCCTTCATTTTGTTTTTCCATTTCAGAAGTTCACGTTGTTTTGAACTCCACATCCCTCTTTTCCCAGCCCTGCGCTCAAAGAGGAGGTGAGAAGGACCCAGACACATCAGTGACTCTCCATGTTAGGGAGCAGTGGGACTGGGACCCCTCTGTGAGAGAAGGTGAGCCTGGAGCCAGGGATGACAATGCCACGCAGCAGGACACCATCCCACAGTCTCCGAGCAAGACAAGCAGAACAGGGCTGGGGACGGTAATGGTTTTACCATCAAGCAAAAGCAAAGTGACAGGTCAGGCCCCAAGTCAAGCCAGTCACCAAGTCAGGACATGGCTGGGCACAGGCCCTCCTACAACACAGCTCAGGCCAGGAGCGGGTGCCCCAGCGCAGGTGGGAGCCCCAGGTGAGGGCAAGTAAGGCTTATGAACGCACCCAGGGCCCTGGCACTCTGCTCTTAAATCTGCTTTGCAGTACCCTGTCGGAGTTTACCTTGTCCGGTGTCGACGGCGGAGCGGGAGTGCGAATCCGGAGTAATGATGGATCTCAATATGAGTATGGTCATTCTCCTTTATTCATACTTATAACAAGGCTTATATAGTTATCTACTATGGACACGCGCTACCTGCAGCTTGCAGATAGGTTACAGCCTTGTGTTCACGCGCATCTATGCTCTAGCAGATTGGCCCGTTCTTTCTGATCATGCGAAATGCCTTCATGGTCTTTATCTTGTTTTTCTCCTTCCAGCTGCACATTCCTTTCTCCGTTGTTTTCTGCTTAAGTGCCTTGTCATGCCAGGTGGTGCAGTGTTTGCTCATTAAAATCAAACTCAGGAATGTCCGTTAGTGAGATTCCCATCCCCACAGTACCCTGTATAGCGACTGCGCTTGTTCAAGAGATGGAACTGGGCACAACTCTAGGAGTTACGACCAGCAGTAAATATGGTGCCTCCAAATAACTTTCTTAAAATATTGTTGAATGATAATTGTAGGAAAGCAGATTATAAGCAAATAGCGTTCAGGATTAGCTTTATCCTGCCCTAGTACATCCACTGCTCTAGTGAGTACCTTTATTCCCAGGCCCCCTAACCTTTGGCAGAGAGAGAGGCACACTTTCAGTTTTCTTCCCTTTCACTCACACTCCTAGCTTTAGCCACGTTTAAGGATAATCCATAGATGCTCCTTGTTGTCTCAGCTAATATGTTTGGACCCAATGCCCAGAGTCAGCTTTGTCTAGACTTAACGTCCTTTTTGACAACCTCAGAAATATTTGATGAGGCATATTTTCTCCCAGTGTGTTTCCTCCTTTTATTTGTTTATTTAAATCTGCTATTACACTGAAACAACATACTAACACTGTACACATCTTTCACAGTGATCAAACACAGAGAATATATTTAAAGGTTTATAGAGCAGCCCTCAATCCATCACAGCTCTCGCCTCCATCACATAACATGCTGCCAACATTTTCTTAAAAAAAGTGTAAGACAGGGAAGAAAAATTGTGATTCTTCTTTCCCTCTTAATGAAAATAAGCCTTTATGTCCAGCCTACTTCCCTTAATACTTCCCAAATGCTTTTGAACAAGCAATCCTGAGCAAAGAAACCATCCAAGAGCACAAGAGAAAAAATACACACAGACATTATGAAGTAGCCAACAAAAATACTTGCCTAATAAAACATTTCAATAATCCCACTGTTATCTCCCTCACTTTTAGCTATCTGGTCTGTAGCTGTATTCTGAGGCTGCCTGTTGACCTTTCTCACAAGTGTTATGAGAATTAGCTGAAAATACCCTTGGAGTTGGGTATTGCTGTTAGCAGCTTAATACAGGGCACCAGAGGTACTGGCTACTGTACGATAATAACGCTACTGCGGCGTGCAACAAAGCTGTTTTAAGGCTTGCAGTATGGCAGACTACGATAGCATCCGGCTTTTTGAATATGTTCAGTGTTGGATTCTGCTGTACATAATTATGAAAAAAAAAAGTTCCTCACAATTGAAGTTCAAATGATGCATAAAGCATAGAAAATGTCACTGATTTGGTATCGCATCTGAAGGATTACAAAACGGCACAGCAGACTTGAGGAACTCAAGAATGCTGTATACTAGAAACCTGACAGATGGCTTTGGCAGGCAAACTGCAATAACACAGGTGAAAGTTTGACCAAGCCACTGCTGCTGATGCTGGTTAAGTCCACCTGACAGAACCTCAGAGAGCTGGCAGTGGCAGCTTTGAAAAAAATGCAGCAGAAAATCAGGTTGAAAAAGCAGGAAGGTGCTTGTGAGAGAGTCCCTTACTGCCCTGCAGTGACTGGGCAGATAGTCCCATCCCCTGAAATCACAACATAGCTGTGTCAGCCGCCAGCTCGTTTTACAACTAACCTCTGAACTCTTTATTGCACGGTTGTTTAGGTCTCAAGCGAGGAAGTATATGTGTGCTCTTCTTTGATTTAACACGCTATTTGGGGCAAAAAAAAATATTGTTGTACTTCTGTATGGGCAGGAATCTGACAGAGGGCGGAGAGTATCACTCGCAGATATTTAAAGGCAAATCTAGACCAGAGACGATTAGTTGCTGTAAAAGTCACTGATTTTGAGAAAGCAGAAGTGGGTGACCTTGCAGAGACGATACAAATGCGTGAGGACGTTCCGGGGGGAAGGCGGCCCAGCTGAGCAGGCAGGTAAGTACACTGGCAAATTCGCTGCTTTCTTTATTTCTTCCTCTCCCGGACCCGATTCTGCAGACAACGCCTGGGCGATACTCGCCGGTTCAGCGGCCTGCTGTCGGTGTTGGCGAGGCCCGCGCTGGCAGCAGGACGGCGGGGCGGGGCACCCCCCGCTGCGGCCGCCCCTCCAGCCCCCGCAGGGCGTCGCGCCGTTACCCCAGGACGGGGACGCAGCCCCCGCGCCCGCTTCCCTCGGCTGCCGGTTAGCGAACGGCCGGGGCTGATGGGGCGCGGCCCGCCCCGGCCTGTCCGTCGCGGTGAACGCCGGCAGCTGGCGCCATGCGGCTGCTACATACGGCGGGGCCGGGCAGGCCGCCGCCCCGCTCCCCCGCCATGGTCGGCCCCGGCCCCAGCCCGCCCGGGCGCGCTCACGTTCGCCGCCGCGCCCCAATCCTGTCCCTCCGCGCTCGCCGTCGCGCCGCAGCCAATCAGCAGGCGCGCGGCGGGGCAGGCGGCAGCGGCGGGAGCCGGCGCGCGGCGGGGGCGGCCATGGAGGACGTGTGCGCCAAGTTCGTGTCGCAGAAGATCAGCAAGACGCGCTGGCGGCCCCTGCCCGCCGACGCGCTCCAGCCCCCCGACCTCTTCGCCACCGGCTCCTGGGACAACGAGGTAGCGGGCGGGCGGGCCCGGAGGCGCGGCGCCTCCTTCCCGCCGGGGCGTGGGACCGGCGGCGGCGCCCCCCGCCCCCTCCGCCTCCGCCGCTTCGCGTGGGAGAGCGGGGCCGGAGCTTGCCGTGAGCGCTGCCCGTCCGGCGGTCGCTTGACTGTGCCTTGCTCGCGGCCCTAAGGAAGCCGGGGGGCCGCCCCGCTGCTCGGCAGGGTTGTCCCGCCGGGCGAGCGCTTCCCTTCTGCCCGCGGCGGCTTCCTCCGCAGCGGTGCGCGGCCTGCAGCCTATTGCTTTCCCCGGCTGTCGCGAGAAGGCCCCGACATCTAGGCTGGCGTATTGTTAGATCCTTTCAAAAGCATTTTCCAGTAAAACTGGTGGTGTCATTTCCGTACAGGATAACAGGATCTCCATTTGGTCTGTTGGAGATCTTGGAAATGTGGGCCTCAGTGGTGAATATCAAGGAGAACCTCAGCTGCTGTGTGACATCGGGCACAACGGTGATGTTATGGACATGCAGGTAAAAGAGCTGTGTTGAATAGATCTGTATTTTTAAAGGGCTTGTCACGTAAGAGAAACTAAGTGATAGTGAGCTGTCAAAATGCTGAGATTGACAAAAAAAAATTCTTAGGAAGAAGAAGGGCAAAACCAACCAGTATCAGTTTGTGGGTTTGGGTTTTTTGGGTTTTTTTTACTATACCTACCAATAATTTAGGTTACTCTAAAATCAAAATTACCATCTTGGTACTGACATCAACTAATAGCATGCTTATTATCTCTCTTTAGTTTTTGGATCAAGAGAGAATCGTGGTTGCCTCATCAACAGGAACTGTAACTGTATTCCGTCATCATCAAAATAACCAGGTAAGTAACTTGCACTGGCTTTAAGCTGCTATTCTGTGTAACACAGGTCACTTTGATCTTAGCGTAAGATTTCTCAAAACTAATAAAGCAAGAAACATCTGCATACCAAAATCAGTTTTTTGAAGTCTGTTAGAAAAAGCTTTGGCTTTATACATACAAGGAAAGAGAAAAAAACATTTTGGACACATACTACATAAATTAAATTCCAGAGCCAGGTAGGCTCGGGTATCTGTTAGTATATACCTGTATCCAAATAGTCCATTCACTGAAAACATATTTTAAGAGTTTAGATTGTTTTGGGGGAGTGGGTATTAATGGACTTGTACCTGCCTTATTAGAGTTTCTGCATATATAAATGACTCGTGTTGAATTTCTTCTCACAAGTGTCATGTGAGGGAAGATCTGTAAACTCTGTAGTCTCTTGCTTTGATTATAAATCACTGAAGATAAATGCATAATGACTTTTATATATTCACAATGACACAATAAAGACTAATATCTGTTAATAGTTTGATGTGGTACCTAAAATAAACCAAATTCCTTGCAATCTAAATCTGATCCTATATTTTTTAAAGGCCTCAGCTCTTTTCCCTTGGCCTGGGGAAAGATTGAAGGGATAAGTCTAGTGAAAGGCATTTCACAGTTTATAAATAGATTGTGTTCTTTCTGATTTCTAGCTCATGTGAAAAAGGTGGTTCGGAGAAGAAATAGTCAATGTTTCATTGAAGGGTTGTGTGCTTGAGAGTTGAGGAAAATTTAGATCTCTGATTCTCATTTGTATAGGAGATTCTCTTTCCTGTGAGGTAGTGTGGCTTTCCTGGAGCTTGTTTCTGGTTTTGTGAGTATTCTGGAAGCTTTGCTCTATCAAGATCATTACTTACCAGCAGAATTTCATGTCTGGTTACTACTTAGACTTTATCTGCCAACCAGCGGTGGGAGAAAGCCCATTATCACGTGGATCAAGACACATCTTGTGGTGGAGCAGCATGTACCGGAGTCATCTGCAACAACCCAGAAATTGTCACTGTTGGAGAAGATGGTAGAATAAATCTCTTCAGAGCTGACCAAAAGGATGCAGTAAGAACTATAGGTATGTCAAAATTACTGTTCAAATTAGTTTAGTTTGGAGTGGTTTGTTTGGATTTTAATTTCTCAAATGATAACCAAAAAAAAGGAAGATTCAGTTGAGAATTGAATTTAATGTTCCAAGTTGAATGTGTTTGCTCCAGATTGTTCCTATATTCCTCCAGACTTCAGATACCTGAAGTGTATTTCAGATGTATTTCTATATTCATTCAGATATTTGCAAGTTAACTGATGGAGAAGTTTCAAGCCTAACATTCTCTGCAGGCTTCTGTTTCATCTAGAATTGTTAAATGCTATGACAGTATACATGAAATATGGTTAGATTTCAAGAAGTATTGTGTCCAAAGTTCTTCATAACTGCAGGTCAGTGAAATGGTCATTTCAATTTGTTATTTCTACTAAGATTAACCCTCATGGTGTCCATATTCAAAAACATGTTTCTCTGTGTCTAAAGGAATGCCAAGAACCAGAAACCACTGTTTGTACCCTGTTCTGCCAGATATCATGGCTTACAGTGATCATTTCTCCCTTAGTGAAAAAACTCCGTATTTCCTAGAGTAATAGATTATGTGATAGAGTATAAGATGTTTATGAAAGGTCTCAAAACTTGGTTATTCTCAGCTCTTCCATCATGTTAGTCTCATGGAAATAGAATACAAGTTTGTAGCATCTGTTGGATATGAAACTTAAAGGCAGAAATAATTTAAGTGACAGTAACACCACGTTTGATAGTGGCATTATTAAACTGGGACTTTCTCCCTGAAACTTCAGTTTGACACAGCACCTGTGTTTCTCCTCAAGCAAAATCTTACCTCTAATGAATGAAGGAATTTACACAGTTATAAGCCAATTAAGGAAGGAAGTGCTCTGGGATTTCTAGAGGGGGTACTTATGTGCGCATGGCTGTATATACACACACAAGATTAATCCTATTAATTGCATACAGTCTTGTAGTGAAGCTCCTTGAGAATTCCTGTAGGAAACCTTTCTGCACTTTAAAAAAAAAAAAAAAAAAGGATAGCAGGGCATGAGACAGATTTTATTAACACATACCCACAAAACACAGTAACTTCCCCTTTCAGGGGCGAGAACATTAACTAGTTAAAAAGGATTATTTTATTTTTAAATTTTTACTTATATACAGATATTAAGACAGAGTGTTCTGGTACAAGTTTAACAGAGTAGAATGTTCTGCTGACTCACAGGAAGCAGATGTCCACAAAAAAAAAATCTACATTTTTCTCTGGGCAATTGCTCAGATGCTTACTTACAGATTTAATAATGTGCAGGATGCAAGTTGTTAGTTTTCTTAGTGCTCACTTGATAGTACTATGTAAAAATGCTTGCTTTGTAGTGGCAGCATCAGCCAGTGTTACGCTGCAGTAAGACTTCGCGTTGAGATTTCCTGGCACATAAACATTTAAGAAGTCACATCTGAATTAATTGAGAAATGTCCTTTTGGAAACGGGAAGGGAAATGTTAAAATAGGAATGGTCCCTAAATAAGTCAGTCACACCTATGACCTTGTAAGTGAAGCTTACCTGGAGTTATGTGGAAGGGACTAGCATGAACTCATTGACTAGAGATTGTTTTACAGTAAAAGTAGGAGAGGGGGAGAGAACATCTTGGAAAACGCTTTCAAGTTCTGCAGGATGGAGTTCTATAGTGTAAGCAATCCTTTGTACTGGTTCCCAATTCAATGACATCTTCACATTTCCCAGGCGCTGAGCTGAACCCTCAACATATTTTAACATGAAGACAGAACTCTTGCACCTCATGAAATATTTGTAAAGGAGTACCTTGCTATTTTTGTTATTGTTTAATGGATTTAAGAGTATAATACAAAGTTGATATGTTTATAGTCAATCGTGGTAGGAAAAAATCTCCAAAGTTAGAGATGATGTAAAAATCTTTTGGAGCCAAAAGATGTATCATTGCTAAATCACTTACTGTTATTCTGTCACAAAATCTTAAATCATTTAGAACTTCAGTGTTCAGTAATCTAACAACTCTTTTTAAAGGTGTTTTGCTGTGGGGTTTTTTTTTCCTTCCCCTTGGCTTTCATTTAAATAGTAGGCAGAAAAGAAAACTCATCCAAGTATCTGTAACCAGGCATCAATTTAACTTCTCTGTCTCGGTATCAGAAAAGCTTTGCATCTTATGCAGAAAAAAATTCACCTATATTTTCAGTATGGACTTACACAAAGAATTTTAAAACACTTGAGGTGAAGGTAGACTGAACAATGTTACCCCATCATAATCAAGATGAAAAGTTTTATATAAAAACAGAATCAAGAATATGTTGTCTATGTTATTCTCTCCTAAAGCCTCAAAAGTTTCACCTCAATGCTGTGACGTGTTTGAGAGTGTAAATTATTCTGACCAAAAGAAGCACTGGAGAAAAGAACCTGAAAAAAGAGCTTTGCCATTTAGTTATCAAAATTAACAAGCAAAGTATAATTCTGGTTTGGCTTTAGGGACAGGGATGGATATCACATCAACAGTTCTTGGAAAAGGTCTAAAGAAAGTTGGTGGATTAAGTGCTTCTGTATACAACTGCTTAACGTTCTCAGCCAGAGTTACTGATTCTTGTGTTCAGAACAGCATTATGAAAAGCTCCATAGCTTGCCTCGTGTCAGTAGATGCAGAGCATATAAAGAAAACTCTTAGGAAAACCATGGACCTGGCTAAATTGATTCCTCTTCTTAGGAACGATAGAAATAAATCTTATGGATCAACAAGTAGTTCTGTAAGCACCGGAGCTAATTAAACATAGCTTCTTACAGATTTGTCTCAGTAGTGTTTGATATAGGAAGCAAGGGCTCCTTTTTCACAGGGTAGCCTTGCAACACATAAAATTTCACGACACTGGTCTGTTTCTGCCCCTGAAAATGCAGAGAGGTGGTAACCATGTTTAAGCAGCTGTGTTCTGTTTTCTAAAGAGTTATTTTGTTGTAATTAAGTGGACACTAGCATTCTGTAGCTTTACCTGAAAGCTTTCCCCATCTCTCTTGCAGACAATGCAGACAGCAGTACGCTCCATGCAGTGACTTTCCTTCGAACAACTGAGATCCTGACAGTAAATTCAATTGGACAGTTAAAAATATGGGACCTCAGACAGCAAAGAAATGAGCCATCTCAAATACTTTCTTTGTAAGACCTTCTTTTTTTTTTTTTACACATTTACTGAGAAGCATGTGCTACTTTATATAATCTGATTTAAATCTTTCCTGATGCCTTCTTGACAATGGGATGATAAACAATTGATTTTTTTTTTTTTTTTTTAAGAAGGTTTTTAACTTCTTTGGTATTTAAATAATCAAAAGCAGACTCTGCTTAATGGCTGAATTACTATTGTGGTGGAGCATTGTATTTAGGTGGTCTGTTTTATGATTTAACTGTTGAAGGACTATTGTACCTGTACACTTGCTCTTTTTTAAGGAAAAAAACCAAACCAACCAACAACCCTCAACCCAAAACTCTCTCTTTCCCCGATTTATACTTTACATCTGTTTTTATCCACAGGCCTAATATAAAGTTTCTGGCATTTGAAATGCGTTTGAATGATAATTTTGTGCCTTATGTGGTATCGTGAGAAAACAAACTGAGCTAGATTCAAATCCTGTTGTTGTCAGTGGAATAATTCCCGTTGCTGTTAATTAGCTGTGGTTGAGGTGCCTGGTTTTGTTAGTGCCCAGTCTCCCTTTGTAACTCTTAGTATATGTTGAAACTGTAATTATAACATGAATTTCAGAGTAACCTTGTTATTATTGTAGGTATACTTAGAGTATTGTCTGTATGCAAGGTTTTCTCACTCCTGTAAAGCTGTCAGATACTGTGTAGGTGCCTGCGTACCATAGGGCACAGAACCTGATGCTCATCCAATTGTACCTTCATGTTATTGACATACCTCTAATTTCCAGTAGGTGTCAGGCAGCTTCAGCCTGTAGTGACCAGATGCTGCAGGAATTGAAGCTGCAGTCGATACCGTTACCTTGTTTGTCAACGCTCCTAGGGATTAAGAAGGAGAAAATAGAAGCTGAATAAAGCATTCATGTTTGTTTGTTTGTTTGTTTGTTTGTTTGTTTGTTTTTTCTTCTGCTTTGCAGGACAGGTGACAGAGTTCCACTGCACTGTGTGGACAGGCATCCCAATCAGCAGCATATTGTGGCCACAGGGGGCCAGGATGGGATGCTGAGTATATGGGACATCAGGCAGGGTACTATGCCAGTGTCCCTGCTAAATGCTCATGAAGCGGAAAGTAAGTATCTGAAATGGAGGGGGGAGAAGAAGGTTGTATTTTAGAAGAATTTCTAATTTCTGTAAAAAAATTAGGTGTTGTAGCTATGATAGAAAACAATCGCATAGTTGCTACTTAATGTGTCTTCATCCAGTTGGCTTCAGTTTGTTCCTTCTCTGTATACGAGACTGTTCTTATCTAAAAGCCAATCCTGTCTAAACTGAAACTAGAATTAGTAAGCAGTTCTTTAATGAGTCATTGGATGCATTTAATCAGAATGGCTGTGTTTCTAGAAGGGTAGGTATATTAATAGTTATAGAAATTGATGCTGTGGTATGCAGGTATAGTAAAGCAAGAATGCAGTTACTAACAAACTTGAAAACGTGAGGAAGGAGGGGAAACTGAAGATAGTACAGATCCATTGGGTGCCTCCACAATGCTGAAACAGCTCACTTTCCTGCTAACTTCGTATGAACAAGATAGCAATTCATTTTGCGCTGAAAATTTCTTGACTTGATGCCAAAATTGTATTTAAGGAGTAAAAATATTTCTTGATGTTAAGTTTTACTGACTTAAATATCTTTTCCACAGTTGTGGTATTTAGACACAAAATAATAATGTGTGTGCTGGGAAGGAATGCATGCTGTGTGCAGATTTGAACTTAATAGTAGGGAAGATGGCATGAGAAAGTATTCAGAATGCCTGAATTCAGATAAGATTTTAACCTTTAACAATTTTCACAGTACTGAAAATGCAACAAAATAGTCTCTTCTTTTTTTCTTTTTTTTTTTTTCCTTTTTTCTTTTCCTCTCCCAGGGGAGGGAAAACTGCAGTAAATAACTAAGGGTGGGGTTTTGGGTCTCCTACCCACACACACTTAAGAATGGAAGGTTTTGGTTGAGGCCTGGGTTCTTGTAAGTGCATATCCGTATCATACTAGCCAAAGTGCACTGAGCGAAGTACTTGATACTCGTTCTGAAGTGGTTTTGTTTGGTTTTGGTTTGATGCTTCCAGTGTGGGAAGTTCACTTCCATCCCTCCAACCCCGATCACTTATTTACGTGTTCTGAAGATGGATCTCTTTGGCACTGGGATACTTCCACAGACATATCCGAAAAACCATCTTTTCTTCATCAAGGTAAGGATGGTTGAAGTCAATCTGCACTGAATTTGTCAGTTGGCAACATAATTAAAGTCAATGTTCTCGCATGACCCAATTAATAACACAATCCTAACACAGAAAATTAAAAGCTGGTTTCTCTTCTTAGAAAGAAAGCCCTGATAGGCACTTAAGGAAAACGACTTACAAGGCTAACAGTTGTGAGAGTTTTTTGTGGACTGGGTTTTTGTTTTTTTTTTTTAATCTGCTGCACTGTGTCCAATGTGTGAAGGGGCACATCTAGTATTTCAAAGACAGATCGTGTTCACTTAAAAACCATCTGTATATAGAAAAGACATGAAGGCAGCCTAAATAACACATTACTATCTGAGTCTCTGAGGGAGATATACAAAATGTTATAATACCAAAATAATTGATATGCTAATAGGATAGTGGAATTATGAATTTACTATTCAAGGTCATAATTGGAATTTTTAGTGAATGAAACTGGATCCCTTTGTATCGTGGCAGGATTTTAATTAAAGATATGATACTGACTTAATATAAACATTTATTTTCACATTCTAGTCACAAAGACTGCTTAATTGCTTGCCACTTCAGACTGTAAACAGTGGGGAAACTTTCAGATGTCATCTGCTGCCTTTGGCCTCAAAGTTGCCATTCAGAGCTTAGTTCTATATAGGGAAACAATAGGATAACTGATTCAAGTTGCACTCTGCATGTTTTCAGGTATATTAAATATAAACCCTTTAGCACCACTTCAGCCACTTGTTAATTTTATGCTGAATGGTAGTTCTCAAACTGTGAGACTTCAGTTTGAATGCAAAATGTTATGCGGAAAAAAAATTCAAAGTCAAAACCAGGTATATCGCTTGCTGCAGAGTAAGCAGGGAGAAGGGATGGTAGGGAATAAATGTTATTAAAGCAAAGCTGATGCCCCAAACATAGCAAGACACTCCATAAACAGACTTCGTTCTTAGGTCTGTCCTTGCTTTAGTCTCTGGCTGGAATAACTTTTAGATACTTGCACTGTTTGTTCAGCGAGATGAGTTCATAGCTGTACTGACCTATTTGTCTTAACTGAGGACAGAGCTGGTAGCAGGTTTCTGTAATCACTTCAAGTACTCGATTTTTTTTTTTTAAGCTATTTTTGATGAGATGACAACAAAGAGATGACAACATCTGTTAACTAATCTGAAAACTGACTTAAATGTAAAATGATATTCCCATTATGTCTGTCTCATGCCTACTATGTTTCTGCAAATTCTGAGAACTTATAAACTAAACGGGAACTTCCCTCTCTTCCCTCTTTCCCTCTCCTTCTTTCAGGGGGAAGAAGTACTACCTATTCTTCCCACAATACCATTAACCAGTCTGTAGTAAGTGCTTGGCTAAGCAACGATCCTACCAAAGACCGCATGGAAATCACCAACTTAATTCCAAATCAGACTTTGTCTGTGAATAGTTTAGATATTTTAGGACCATGCCTAGTATATGGTACTGATGCAGAGGCTATTTACGTGAACAGACAACTTTTTGCCTGAAATGGCTCCAGTATCCCTTTGAAGCGCTGGTGACCTTGAACTACTGGGAGATGTCAGGTTCATTCTTAATGATACTCATTAGTCTGTTATCAGCATGTGGGGGAGAGGCCTACAGCTTGGTCCTGGTACTGCAGAAGAAATGTAAGGTACCTCAGATTCTGACAGCTGTCACTCGCTATTGATGCTGCAGGATGGGTAACTGAGCAAGCTTGCTCTCATTTCTTCCCCAATGCCTGTTTGGTTTTGGTAAGCAGGAAGGTAGTCGCTAGGGCAAGAGTTTGCTCTAAACCGACGTCCATAATACACACGTGCATACAAAGTGAAGAAAAGGTAAACCCCCCCCCTTTCCCCCCCAGTAAAGATATTTTTCAAGTATTAATTCTAAGGCCAGACTATGGGGCTCTTTGAAATTCTTTTTATGTCACCTGAGAGATGGGGTTTTTTAATCTGAGTTTTTTATATATTTAGGGGACATAACTTTTTCTGTTAGTTCATGAGAATTGGAAAGGAAAACTGTTAAAGCTGTGAAATGTGAAAGGTTCTATAAGAATCTTAGCATTTTAATAACATTATTTTGGATTATTTACAGCTTTCTCATGGATGCTGCATGTTAAAAATCAATCTTGATAATGTGCCGGTAACTCCCTCAACAGAAAAGTGTTTTTTATAGCCAAGAGGTCATAATTGACAGATGTTTTTGGCTGTGTTTTCAGGTGTGAGAATAAGACTTTCTAAACTTGAGACATAGTCTTTGTCACAATCAAAATTTCACATCTGGTCTGTTGCAATCTTTGAAAAGTTAAATTTGTGGTTAATAAGTGGTTAGTGTTGTACCTACCTTTTGTTGCAGAGGACCCTTTATCTTTTTAATAAAAAGTTTTGCACAAGAATACTGGTCTGACTAAATTAGTTCGAATAGATGTACTTGTAGTCATCTTTACAGGAAGGTAAATAACTAAGTTATTTGGACTGATCCTGGGGATAGAATCTGAAGGATGGAGGGAAACCTCAGGATTTGGGCAGCAGCAGATTAAGTTGTAAGGTTTTACACTGCATTTTCCATCAAAACCGCACTAGAGCGTACTTTACTTCCACATCGGCGAGAACAGCATTCTTGATCTCTTGTGATGAGAATACCTTACCTGATCTGAATTTCTTGTGTGCCTGGCTGGAGGACATGGATGGTGCGCTGGGGACAGGGCTGTCCTTTCTTCATAAAGGAGTGTATGGAGTTGGCAAGGGGCTCGTTACAGTGTCTTAAATTTTGCTTCCCGATTTGTTTGAAATGCAACACTGCCTGGAAAGCAAACTGGTCGAGATGCATCTCTGAGTGATAACTGGTGGGTTTTCCTGCCTGGCGACTTACACGTTAGTCCATAACGAGTCCTTCGTTCAGGCATTAATTGGATCACAGAGGCTGAGCAGAACTTTTTTCCCCCATTAGAAAATCGGTATTTATCCATCCAGGTCGGTGCCGCCACCGCAGAAAAAAGCGGTGCCTGAAATCTGGCGGGGGGGGGGGGGGGGGTCGGGTCTGTTTTTTGTGGCTCCCCCCGCTCCCCCGAGCAGGCTTGCTCAGGTCAGCAGCACGCTGCCGTACCCGACGCAGGGGCAGGCTGTCCGAGCTCCCTCCCGGGGCGGGAGCGGGCGGCGGCCGCTGCCGCGCTGCATCCGGGTCGGGGCTGCGGGGGGAGCGCCAGACGCGCAAGGGAGGCTGGGAGCTGCCCATATCCGGGAAGCCCTCCGCGGCGGAGACACCGACAAAATGGCGGCGCCGAACTGAGAGGCCCGTGGCGGCGGCGGCGGGCGCTGGCGGAGGGACCGAGGAGCCGCTGCCGGCATCGCGGAGGGCCGTGGCGGTCGTCGCCGCGCGGGCGGGGCCGAGCTCCGTGCGCCCACGCCCGGGCCCGGGGCGCTGCCGCCGCCGCCTTCTCGCCGCAGGTAGATCCGCTGTGCCGCGGTGGCGAAGGGGAGGTGGCGGCGGGTCTGGGGAGCGGCCGCGGGTTGGGGGCGAGAGGCCGAGGCGCGGCCGCAGCGCGGGGGCGATAACGAGTCCTCTCCGGCACGGCCGACCGGGGAGTCCTGGACACTTTTCGCCCCGCCGGGAGCGGGCGGGACGCGACCGCGGGAGACGGCGTCGTCGCCCGTTCCCCCGCCGGGGGTTGGCGCCTCCGAAGGCGGCTTCTCGCTCGCCGGGGGACGGTTCCTCGGAAGGGGCGGCGGGGCCCGCGCCACCCGCTCCCCCGGCGCGGTCGGTTGGGCCCTTGTGCCGCCGCCGGGCGAGGGTCCCGCCGCCCCCCGCGGTGGTGCTTGGCCGCGCTCGGCCCGCCGGCCTGCGCGGGGAGGACCGGCAGTGTGGGGAGAGCAGCGCTGCACAAGACCGACCTCGGGTCGCGGCCTGGGGCTGGCTGGGCGACAGAAGCGCAGGTGTCCCAGTGCCGTGGGACAGAGTTGGGATACTCGTGGTTGTCGTATGCCCAGCACTCATCCCGGCGCTGAAACCCTTCTGCTCTGGGTGGTCCTTGAAACGCTGGGTCCTGCTGTGCTGTAGGAATTACCTTAGTACCTCTCTGTGCCAACGCAGCTTACGCTTTGGTCCTCAGTGGCTGTCCTGCTGGTAGCCATAAAGATCGCTCTTGTGTGCGCTCGAAATAACTACTACTGCTACCGAGAATAACTAAGAATACATTTGTACATAACAAGAGCTGTATCCTGCTAAAGGAGATAGCAGAGCGTAAGAATGGAAACAAGCAGAGCGAATGCACAATGTTCCCAGTGTTCAGCTAGCCTTTGGTCGTTTCCAGCTCAGTCTTCCCTGACTGTATGTAGTTGTCTTTATTTACTAATTTCAGGGTCCAGTTTTCTCCTCATCCTATGGAAACTTTTAGCATTGGAAATGCATCCTTTGGCAAATTGCTTTACGGCTCAATGACCTGTTATCTGAAGAACAGCTTCCTTTTGTTGGTTTGAACCAAGCCCCTGCAAACTTAATTTTATGTCTCCCAAATTCTCGATTGGTTTTTTTTTCCTAGCAATGAAGTGTTGTGATTACATATAAAATAAGTTATTATAATAGGTACATGAGAGAGGGAACCAAAATAGATTAATATGTGGCGTTCAGTACTTAATTGGAAATATGAGTATTTAAAAGTATGTTCAAAACTTTTGGAGATAAGAAATGTTACAGATCTATTACAAAGCTGTGTATTGTTTTCCCCAGAAAAACTTGGAAGTCATTGACAGTTGCATGCAGCCATTCTGTGTTTTCATTCAAATGCCTATCTTTAAGTCCAATCTTTCATGATTATACTGTAAAAGACATGTTTTCTTTTTTCCTTACAGTTTGACCTGTAGAGGAAAATACTTTATCAAAATTATTTTTTTAACTCCTTTAGGGAAGTAGAGAACTTCATCAGCAGAAACAGCTGCATTAACAGACAGATCTATCATTTACATTTAATGACACAAAACTGCAAAGGGGGGATAGACCTCAGTTCCCTTGGATACAGTTAATGTTTGCTAGTTAGAAGTAGAAAATTGAGACAGGTTTCTTACTGAGCAGTCAAAACTTTCTTGCTTTAAAATGTGTGCAAATGCCTGTAAGAGGAGGTTCGTATGTACAGCAAGGTGAACTGTAGTCAATGGTAATACTTGCTTTCTTGTACTTCATTAAACTGAAGGACCAATTTAATTTGGTTTCTGAGCAATTAAGAGTGTAGTTTCACATACACATCAAACTGCTGTTACCCAACACTGCTGCCAAAAGAAACAACCCACCAAAAAAAAAAAGTTACTATTTATCTGGGTAAGTTCCTTAGCTTGATTCACTCTGTGTGGCCTTACAAACAATTATGCTGGCGCTAATAAGTGGTGGGAGATAAGTGGACTGGCTGGTTTACACTGGTAAAGCTCTGCTTCTGCTAAAAATTTATGTGAAAGTGCAGCTTTATTTTCCAAGACTGCTTAGTCTATATCCTGTTATGCTGCAGTTGCCAGCAAACTAATAGCTATCAAACACTTATAGTATCCCTTGTCTTAAAGTTCCCAAAGCACTTTAGAAATACAATCCTCTCAGTTTCACACCTAAAGAAATGGGAGCACAAGCTGATTCCCCCCCAGGGTGGTAGACTCTAGGTCTCCTGATTTATGGTTTAAGTGTCCTGTTAACTTAACCTTGATTTCTCTGAGGGTTGTTACATTTTTTTATCCCTGCTACCTGTGGTGTAACCATAAAGTGAATATTGAAATACCAGATGAAATTATGGTAAAATACATAGGTGCAAAACAACTGTTTTCTCTTGAATTCCAGGCCTTCGGGACTTGTTAAAAGGAGTAACTCGTGTATGGACATTTCTTCGCTCATTGGTATTTGTGTGACATAAGATCAATACCAACTGTTTTATCTGCATTACCCTGCCAATGGTGAACTGGTTGTTACTCCTAATTTCGACTGAATTTGAACAAGTAATATAGATTACTAAGCCTTTAAGATATTTAGCCTTGTTGTCCTATGTTTTGGGATGAGTTTATGGGAGAAGTTTCACTTTTCTGGAGGTGGTTATTCTCTCAAGTGTTATTAGCATATATCCTCGCAATTGGGTAACCAACACGTGTGTGTTTTGAGGCAGGTCTCTTGGAAAGAAAAGGAACATCCATAGCAAAACTAAATTCTAGTAAAATGGTCTAAATATAGTTACTCCCTTTTCTTTGGAAAAAGTGTTTTTGCAAAGTATTACAATGTGCTCTTAAATATGGCATGTTTTGAAAATGATTTTGAAAGTGACCAAAATTAAATTACATTTTAATTGCTCTCATGACGTACTTTTTGCCGAATCTAGATTTCTTAATACTTTGAGCAAAACTTCACTGTTTATTATTAAAATTCACTTACATGTCTGATGATCTTTTCCTTATTCAGTGAGCACTGAATAATTATGTGCTACCAGACTGCAGGAAAAAGCTTTAATATAACTACCAAATTACATTTATTTAAGGTTTCAAACCTATCACAGGGCAAAGAAAGCTTGTGGGTGCAGTTATAGCACCTAAGATTTAGATAGTTCCATTAGAGAAATTATATTATTTCTTATTGTGGTTCTCCAAGGAGAATGGGATTAAGTGGGTGTCCCTTGTGTTTCTTTTTGCAGTCCTTATTTATGTGTTACTTCAAGCTTTCAGGTTCTATTCATATATGGGTAGTATGTGAATTTAATTCATACAATTTGCATGTGTATTAGAGGGTTCTTTTTCCTATTAACTTCTTGTCATATTCTTCTTCAATCACTGAATCGTTAATTGGCTTATGACAGTGCAAATATTGTAGAAGTGACACCTCGATGAAGAAGGAGTGACTTTTACGTAGACTGTGTAAAACTTAGACACCTGTTTAATGTCTAATATGAGAAACTTATTTACATACTGCTTCTTCAAGAGACAAAAGATGCTTGCAGACATCTGAATCCTCAAAAATAATCCTTCAGAAAACTAGGAATGCAAATTTTTAACACTTTGAGAAACAGAAATAAGAAAATTAGAACATTTTGGTATTGCTACTGTTAGACATTGCATTTTAGTAAAGGAACAGTGTGAGTTGAGCTTTACCGTTCTTCTAGTTGCCTGTGAAGAAAAGACAGTGCTAAAATATGTAATTTTTTTATCTTGCCCTATCTTAGTAACTGATCTTCCTCTGGAGCAGCAGAGGCTGCAAAAGTTTTATTTCATGATACCCTAGAGGCAAATGCTCTGTAACTTCTTCAGTGTTTCACCTTAGTTGCTCTATGCTTTGCCATACCAATTACAGTAGTTACAGTACTAACTAGTGCACAGCACAAACACAGAGATTTGAGTTCTCTGCAGACAGAGGGTTCTTCCCCTGATGAGTCAGCGCCTTCAAAATGCAAACGTTATTTATTTGTTTTTGGCAGAAAGTTCTGTTTCGCTTACCAAATGTCACAGCCATGCTCTCAGTGAATTTGATGCTTGAGTTGTTAAACAATTTTACAGTAAAAAAAGTTTGATTAAATTTTCTTTGTTTTCTTTTTTCCCCGCTCTCATCTTCCCTTATGTAAAATAAATAAAAAATTACTTACTTGATGAAGACTGGTTCAAGGAGACTCAAGCTAAGAGACTGTGACAGCCATAGAAAACTGAATCCTTAAACAGGTTTAAATGGCAGATGGTACAAGAAATCATAAAGTTGCATGCAATGAGCTAGGCAAGTGTTTACTTCTTGTGTATGTGACTGCTCAAGAACGGATGAAATCATGGCAATTATATACTCTCATTGGTGTACTTTGTACTTCTCACTTCCATCTGTTTGTGGAGCTTGATGTCAGAATTGTTGAACAGCTAGAGTATTTGGTCCATATCCTAGCCAACTGGATAGTAGAGTTGGCACCTTCAGCTATAAAAGTGTTGATGGAGAGAATGTGGGTGATGAATGGAAACAGCACCCAGCAGAGAGGGAAGGCAAAGAAGCAGTGATGGGATAGCACACACAGCAGTTGGCATCTGCTCTTGAAAGCTTTGTCCACCGCACTGAGTTCCTCTTTACTCTGTCCACATCCTTTGCAATTCAGGATGGTTTGGACTTCAGGCACCTAAAACGTTTTTTTGTTAACGCACTTTTAGAAGCCCAACACAGTTTGTAATTTGGTTTGAGTAAAGACTGCCTGAAGAAGTTGCTTAGCATGCTTTTAATAACTGTGAAGGCAGTGCTGCATGTGAACGTTTCACTGCCACCAGTGCTACGTTGTGAACTTTTTCACTGCTGTACGTATAACAGGATGTTTTGTTTTGTTAGCAGGATAGCAGTTTTGGGTTGTGACAAACTCCAGCACTACAGGAACCACGGTTTCACAGTGAAGAGCTGCTGCTTTCACAAGTTCTGAAACTACCAGCCAGTCTTCCTTGAATTTTGGTGTGTGTGAGTCCTTGGTGGAGGTTGCATATATACATGTTTTCATGAAGAGAAGTGAGAAGCCAGAAGGTTATAGACAAATGAGGCCTAAGACTTTTCCTGCCAGTAACTATACTGGCAGCAGCCAGCAGATGCTACAGGAAATACGAGAGAGCCTCAGGAATTTACCTAAACCATCAGATGCTGCTAAAGCTGATCACAGCATGGGCAAAATGTTATCTGAAGATCCTAGACAAGGCCGAAATCCCCCCAAATTTGTAACATATCATAAAGTTTTGCAGGAGATAAGAAACTCACTTCTGCCTTTTGCAAACGAAACAACGTCAGCTGTCAAAGGAACATCAGAAGTTAATCGACAAATGCTGCAAGACTTACAAGCTGCTGGCTTTGATGAGGTGAAATATTTTATTTTCAAGATTTGATGTTCTGCCAACTATAAACAATTAGTAGGTGTCAGAGGGCTTGTTGATCATGGAATGTTTGAAGAGCATATGATAAGCAAAATAGCTTCTTCAAAATCTGGTAGGTTCCTAATTAGGATGTAGTGAAACTGTTAATAATGGGGGATGAAGAAGAGGAATAGAAGGATTTAGAGAGGCTTGGCTTTGGGGTTTTTTTCTTTTTCTTTTTTAAGCATCTTGTGCAGTTTGTTCTTATGTGGTAGGGGTAGGTTGTTTTAATTGTTTATATCATTTTAGGCAGAGAGAACTGGACTCTCTAGAACATGGATTTTGCCTCTGATACTCAATGGAATTTTGGATTGTGCTCAGTTAAAATATGTTGATAAAATATGGCCATTCTAAATTGAAAGGCAGTACCAAATATTTCAGAAATTAATTTTAATGAGCTTTTTACATCTGTGGCTTATAGAAATTCAAACTGTGGGGAAGGAAATTTGGCTATCCTTACTTTTATGCACTTTGTCAGATACAGATAAAATAACACGGTACATGACAAAACCAGTTGCAAAGTGTGTTCTCTGCAGTATACGCTCAAGACAAAAATGTCAAGTCTCTTGAAAATCTTGGACGGGAGTAATTATTCTACTGTTATTTTCATTATAAGAACAGGGAACTAAATAATTGTTCAATTTATTTTTTTAAATTATTGACTAAACTTATTTCAATTAATTCATTTTAATAAGTGAAAGGAGTCTGAAAAGTGGTTTCCAGGAATAAAAAATTAATACACTTATAGCTCCTGTGTTTTTACTGGGATTTGCACATCAAAGTAAATTACACCTGTTTTAATGCCTTCTCTGTAAACCTGAGTACAAAAGCAGGTTTAAAAAAAAAAGCTAGCAAACCACTCATCTTTCCAAAGGAAAAAGACACAGTATCACAACAGGGATTGCCTTTACAGGAGTGCGCTGCTTGTAGTAGTGACCAGCTCACAGGTTCTGCTGGTTGTGTTGCTTCGGTATTTACAGAGATCTACCTCTACTAAGCGTGAGCTTCTCCAAAACTATCAACTGGCTTTTCCTCAACAATGTCCCAGTGTAGAGGTGCTGATAGTGGTTTTTCATGTTCCTTTCACTTGCTCAGATACACAGTCCAGGCTGTATTTTCAGTAAGAATTGAAGGATTTTATAATGATAAATGATTTTGTAATAATTTGCTCCTGCTCTGTGGTTTGTTGCTGAGGTTGGTTTTTTTCATAGAATCATAGAATAGTTTGGGTTGGAAGGGACCTCGAAAGGTCATCTAGTCCAACCCCCCTGCCGTGGGCAGGGACATCTTCAACTAGATCAGGTTGCTCAGAGCCCCGGCCAACCTGACCTTGAATGTCTCCAGGGATGAGGCATCCACCACCTCTCTGGGCAACCTGTGCCAGTGCTTCACCACCCTCAGCGCAAAAAATTTCTTCCTTATATCGAGTCTATATCTACCCCCCTTTAGTTTAAAGCCATTCCCCCTTGTCCTGTTGCAACAGGCCCTGCTAAAAAGTTCGTCCCCATCTTTTTTACAAGCCCCCTTTAAGTACTGAGAGGCTGCGAGAAGGTCTCCCCGAAGCCTTCTCTTCTCCAGGCTAAACAACCCCAACTCTCTCAGCCTTTCTTCATAGGAGAGGTGTTCCATCCCCCTGATCATTTTTGTGACCCTCTTCTGGACCCGCTCCAACAGGTCCGTGTCTTTCTTTATGCTGAGGGCTCCAGAGCTGGACACAGCACTCCAGGTGGGGTCTCACCAGAGCAGAGTAGAGGGGCAGAATCCCCTCCCTCGACCTGCTGGCCACGCTGCTTTGGATGCAGCCCAGGATACGATTGGCCTTCTGGGCTGCGAGCGCACATTGCTGGCTCATGTCCAGCTTTTCACCCACCAGCACCCCCAAGTCCTTCTCGGCAGGGCTGCTCTCAATCCCTTCATCCCCCAGCCTGTATTGATACTGGGGGAAATAGGAAAAAATTACAGTTTTGTTGTGTGATTGTTTTTTATTTTTTTTTAAAGTAGATCAGTTCTCAGATCCATTTTTACAGATTGAACCTGCAGTCATTTTTGCAAACTGAAGAATGGTATGTGGCTGGATAATAAACTGGAAAGGTACTTTAAGTTAGTGGTTTTGTTGGATCCTTTGTATCTTGAAGCCTTTTGCTCCTACCCTTTGTTCTTGGATACAACTGAGAATTCCCAGGACACTTGCAGTTATATGGACCTTTTTTCAGGCACAGTGCCAGCGTAAGCCATTTCTGCCATGTGTTAACCCACAGTTGTGTTGCCACAATAGTCCATACGGCATTGGCCTGTGAACACCACCGGGAACAGATACAGCGAAGTGGGAGAGCATTTTTCTTGGTGGGGCTACTTGAGACAGCAAGTAGGAATGAAATGAGAATATATTTTGAGCTGGGATTGTTTTACGAACTGGATTGTAGCTGGGGTATGTTGGCCAGCTGTAAGAGGCTGATTTTTACCTTTTTTTTTTACTTTTTTTTTTTTTTTTTTTTAATATATTGAAGGTTACAAACATTCTGGTTATTCCCCCCACCCCTCAAGTAGTAGGTAGTATTCAGGGTCAAAGCTGAACAGATAGATAGATATCTATCAGTATCCGGTGTGTGTGTGTATATATATATATATATATAGTGTGTATATAGATAGTAATATATATATGTATAGTAATTATGGGAGAATGCAGTTCATTGTGTTTGGGTTTTTTTAAAAGACGACACCCTAAATAGCTTACAGGAAATCTCTCTTCCTTATTAGATTCAAGTGCAGTCCTTGTACCTTCAGTGTAAGGTGATACTCCTCAAGACATTGAATACTTCATGTCACATAGGTGACCAAGGTTTTTGTTCTTCAGCTAGAGGGGGGAGAGATCCTTTGGCTCTTACTCAGGTCCTCTGGTTAGTGGAGAGGGAACTAAATTTCATCTCTTAAAATACTGCTGGTTCTGTACTTTGAGATTCTGTGTGTCTATGGCTTGGTGATGTGAACTTGTTGGTTTAGGTTTATATATTGTAGAATTACTTGGCTAAAAAGACAGTATTTTGAAACTGATTAAGAAGAAAATTTAAAGTCAATAGGTAGAAATGAATGATGGGTCCTATAAAAGTATATTCTATTTGGAAATTGAATACTCTGGACAACTTAACCTTCTGTTTGCACAATGATCAAATAGCATACTGGTGCTGAAAATGTACTTCTTTGCAATAGATCGTAGAAGTATTGCAGACATAACTGTCTCGTGAAGGAGCTATGAGATCAAAAGTTGTATCTGCTTTTTTCAACAATGTCAGCTGGTCTGTAAACATTGCAACAACCTTATTTATATGTATTCTTTTTATTTTAAAATCCTTTTTTAAGGTTCTGCTTTGTTCACTGGATTTAACTATTGTTTCTGAAGGCTGTGTGTAATTTTGTATGTTTGTAGTGCTAAAAATGTACACAGGCATGGTGAAGGTGTAAATGTGGGTTTGAATTTGATACTGACTACTTCCCTTCTGAGCCCTCTTTGATTTCCCATTGATTTTAGTAGGAAGTGAATGCTGTCGTATGTAGGTAACCTGTTCAAACATAACGTGAACTGATTGCTTCAATATGACAAAGTATGGCCATAACAAATCACTAAAGACAGTGTGCTTAATTATAGGGAGTTATACTGTGGATTTGTTTCAGACTTGCTGAGTCAGCTGCACAAATCCTGTGCAATATAACTGGGAGAGCAGTGCCTGACTTTTAACCCTCTCTGATATTCTGCCACTGTTGCTTGACCTTGATCTCCTTCAAGTCAGTGGAAAAACCACTGGTCCATAATACATTTTCCATTGACAGAGTTGGGATTGGCCATCAGATCAAAACTTGTGTTTGGATCTCTAAGAACACAGAGCCTAAATCTACCGCAAATGTAATAGAATTTCTGCCAATAATGTTGTCTTCATCAGGAAGAATTCTTAGGGAGAAACTAGTGGATATTTGTTGTCAAAAAGTCATGCTGAGTTGAAGGAAAATGAGCAAAAACCAAAGTTCTGAGTTTCACATTAGGGTATCTTTCATAGAATAACTTAGGTTGGAAGGGACCTCTGGTCATCATGTAATTAGCTGTTACCTGGGTAGCACCTATCAGTGCGTATAAGCAAACTGTTTGTATGAATAGCAAAGTGACATGATTTACATCAAACTGCAGTGCTTCAACAAGTTAACTTTTTTCCCTGAAGATCCAGACTGTATTAGTGTTTTGGAGGATCTGTTGTGGAGAAGACACTTTAAAATTAGTTTTAAATCAATTGAGAGAAATCAGTTATGTACTTTGGTAAAATTACTGGAGGATATTTGACTAAATAACCATGATTTTTGGTATTTTTGCCATTTTCTTGTAATTTATTTTTTATATATAATTTTCTCTTTAGGATATGGTTATACAAGCTCTTAGACAAACTAACAACCGTAGTATAGAAGCTGCCATCGAATTTATAAGCAAAATGAGCTACCAGGATCCTCGTCGGGAACAGATGGTTGCAGCAGCAGCAAGACCTGTAAACGCAGGTATGAAACCACCAGGTAGGTGTATCCATGGTAACTCAGTAACTTACTGAGTATATTCTTATAGGTGAAAAATATAAAATAGCAAATTCCTCCTTCATGTGCTCACAATGGAACAGAGGAGATGTTGAGACAGGGTTTTCTGCTTTTAAAAATAGCATGTAAAGCATATAACGTAATTCTTCTGAAAGATAGGTGTATTTGACATGAATTTCTTAAATGTTCCTTTTAATAACTGTGTGGTTTTAGTATTGTATGTAAGTATTTTATACAAGGAACGGCATTCAGGTCTCATTTTAGTAATTTTTGTCCCTTATTGGTGGGATGCCCATATTTTGTTCTCAGTGTCAAGTACCATTTAGAAGTCAGTGGTGAGCACCGAGTTCTTATTTTAATTTTTGTCTCTCTTTTCACACATTCTCCCACACAGCTGCACTACATATGTGTACTTCTGTGTATAAATACTATTTTTGTGTGTGTTTATATATCATATGGCTACAATATTTGTATTTTAGGATGTCCTGTCAAGATCCCTCTCTCTACTTAATTCTCTGCTTGGTTCCGGATTTTGTTTGTATGTTTTTTAAGGCAGATTTCATGTCTTTATAGAAGTTAGGGGACAGACTATAGCTTTAGTAGCAACAGATTCAGAATTTTGCTGTTTGCTTTTATTGTTCTCTTAACACATGCAAGCACATTTTAATGCATCTTGATGTTTTTCTTTTTTTACCAGGTTTTAGTAGCATACACCTAAACAAATGGTAACTTTCAAATGCAGCAGAAATACTGAACTTCTATTTGACTGAAGTTGAGTGCTGAGCTGCTGGCTCTGTAAAGTTACATTTTAAATCGACCATATAGGTATGAGGAAAAATTAGTAGTCAAGAGTAGCAAAGTACAGCATTATTATCGTTTAGTCTGTGAAGCAGGCTTAGTCGGTGCTTGTATGAAGCTGCTAGGTAAATGCCACCATTTAGCCATGATTTTCGTTGTTACTTGCAAAGATACAGTAATTAACACATTCTTTTACTGACAATGCAGTGACTTTCAGCAGTTACAGTACTGTATGTGTTTACAAGTACTGCAGTAGTAACATTGTAAAAAGCACAATAAGACTGCATGCACTATCAGTTCCTTGCATATTATTTTGTTTATATGATGCAAAATAACATCTGTAAAGTAAATACATTGTAGAGTTTGGCTCTGTAAGTTTTACTTTCATACAGTTTTAATTCTTGCCTCTATACAACGCTTTTACCCATAAAGACATAACTTTTAGAATTAAACAAGGAATATAACAATTTTGGATGAACTGTATGCATACGAGGGTGTAAGTGGGCTGTTTGATTTTACAGCATTCAGTTAAATTTTAGTTTAAGAACACTTTATTATGGAATAGCAACATGACTAAACCTATTTTTCCGTGCTATTGCTTTTTTGTATTTGCACTGAACATCTCTTCTGAGAGTTGCTTGTATGCATGATTAAAAATACACAGTATGCCTAATAATTTTGCATATTACCATTTTTTTCAGTTAAAAATTGAGTGCATCTGTAACTGAAGCAAAATGCATCTTCAGAAAAGTGGTTTCTAAAAACTCTGATACTGTAGTTTCATTGCATTTTTTTTGTTCTTATACTACGTACTGAGCATATTACCATAGCATGCTGTGTATTACTAGATAGAGATACTTTTTTTTATGTGAAGTACAGTGGATTATGCTATGTCGGAGAATTCCCATCCTATTTCTGTAGTAATTAATGCAGAAGAATAAAATACTCAAAGCAGTAAATAATTTCTAATAATATAAATGCTGTGTCTTCTTCTTGTAAAAGCAGGGACTGTACAGCAATCAGTTAACCGCAAGCAGAGCTGGAAGGGTTCTAAGGAGTCCTTGGTTCCTCAGAGGCATGGGCCTTCCCTGGGAGACGGTGTAGTTTATCGCTCAGAAAGTCCCAGCTCTCAGCCTGATGTAGGAAGGCCATTATCTGGATCTGGCATTGCAGCATTTGCTCAGGCTCATCCTGGCAACGGGCAAAGAGTGAATCCCCCACCTCTACCACAGATAAGGAGTGTCACTCCTCCTCCTCCACCTCCTCGAGGACAGACACCCCCTCCAAGGGGAACTACTCCTCCACCTCCTTCCTGGGAACCAAACTCTCAAACAAAGCGTTACTCTGGAAACATGGAATATGTGATCTCCCGTATCTCTCCAGTGCCACCAGGAACGTGGCAGGATGGTTATCCACCTCCACCTATGAATCCTCCACCCATAAATTCTTCCACGCAGGGTCAGAGGGGCATGAGTGCTGTCCCCATTGGCAGGCAACCAATAATCATGCAGAGTTCTGCCAACAGCAAATTTAGTTTTCCCTCGGGAAGAGCTGGAATGCAAAATGGCAGTTGTCAGGCAGAATTCATAGTTCACCAGAACGTGGTGTCTGGGAACTCAGTGAGTCGCCAGCCACCCCCATACTCCATGAATCCAACTAACAGGCAAAGTCCCACAGCACTACAGATGCAGGCAGGAGGATCTGTTCCTCCTTCAGCATACACCAATGGGAATCTTCCTCAGGCAATGATGGTGCCAAATAGAAATAGTCACAACATGGAACTTTATAATACAAATGTAGCTGGAATACCTGCGTCCTGGTCACAGCCTTCCCCTGTGCAACCACAGTCATCACCTGGCAACGGGCATGACATGCCTACATGGCAACCCAATGTTCCTGTGCGGTCAAATTCTTTCAACAACCATCACGGAAGTAGGCAGAGTCACTCTAGCAGCTCTCAGCCTTCGGCTACGACAGTAACAGCTATAACGCCAGCTCCCATTCAGCAACCAGTAAAAAGCATGCGTGTGTTAAAACCAGAGCTACAGACTGCCTTAGCGCCCACTCACCCTTCCTGGATGCCACAACCAGTGCAAACCGTTCAGAACATTCCCTTCTCTGAGAGTCCGTCTACAAATATGGCCGTTATGTCTCCTGTTGCAGAGGTTCCAAATTACCAGGGTCCCCCACCACCTTACCCAAAACACTTATTACACCAGAATCCCTCCATCAATCTGTATGAGACGGGACCCAAGCTCAACAAGGAGGAACCACCTATTTTATCCAAGGAGGATGAGAATGAAAAGAGTTATGAATGTGTTGATTCAACAGATAAAGAAAAGAAACAAATTACAACATCACCTGTTCCTGTTAGAAAAAACAAGAAAGATGAAGAAAGAAGAGAGTCTCGCATTCAAAGCTATTCTCCTCAGGCCTTTAAATTCTTCATGGAGCAGCACGTGGAGAATATACTCAAGTCACATCAGCAGCGTTTGCATCGGAAAAAACAACTAGAGAATGAAATGATGCGGGTAAACTCTTTCTTCTTTCTAAATCTATGACTAGAGAACTGTTCCCGTATTAATTTTAGGAAATATGTCTTAATTGTAGAATGTTTTAGTAGTACAGATAAATAGAACATTGTAGTATATCGTGGTATTGAAGTCTATTTTTAGTTTTTGTGTCTGAGATGTGGCAAATTCTTCATTGCTTTGTTTACGTACTTCATTGTCTTAGAAATTAATTATTTTAAGTAAGATTTTTGCATGTCTAAATGTAGCTCATCTAGCTCGTATGATAAAGCAGCAGAAGCAAAATCATTGTTGCGTGAACTGAGATTTAACTACATGGCTCATAGCTTTTTGTTATGGGTTCTATTTAATCCTGATTTTTGAGTGAGTTATGCAATATTTTAATGATTTTTTAAAAATATTTTTATTTTTTTATATAAACACTGCAGGTACAAGTAGCAAAGCAGGGACAAGCAGTAGGCTGGTTAGTGCGCTTATATAGTCACCCAAACAGTGATACCTTTTACGTTCTACAGTTTGTTTCCAGTAGCGATAGGGCAAAAAATCAGTATTTGAAAGTTACATTTTTAGAATGAAAGAGACATGGTAGCTTTTGCCTAAGTATTTTATAACCCAGGCTGTAAGAGTATCTGTTTAAACAAGGGGTAGTTGAATGGGATAATAAAAAACAGATGTCAACAAAAACATATAAAATCAACTTCTTTGTGCCTACATGAAGTCAGTGGTCTATTTCTGGGATTTCAGTGTTCTAGTAAACCAAATCAAAAGGGTAAAAACTGGAGCTGATGTATACATATGTCATTTCAAAAGAGAAAATAGTGAGAAGTAGTGAAATTAAGATTTGCGGAAATGGAAATTTGAGATGTATTACTTATATTTTCTTAACAATTGTAGTTGAAAATCTGACATAAGTACTATGTACCTTTTAATTTATTCTATGAAAGAATGTATTTGACTTACGCCACTTTCTTGAAGTGCTGTTTTTTAAATCCATGTTCTCTTACTCTTTGACAATTCTTGCTGTAAGCTGTAGTGTTTTATAAGTGTTTGCTTAATCACGAATATGTAAATGTTAGCAAGATTTCTCCTGGAACTCTTTCTAGATCTTTATTCTTAGTCTTTTCTCTTTCCTTTTCACTTCCACTAACAGCTGATTTAAACTGTTAAGGTGTGGGAAGCTTTCCTGAACTCTGTAGCCTCCATCCCTGTGTAGACAAGTAAGATTTTGGAGCAACAGTATTTATTAAGAATAGCATGATCCCTTTGTAGAGGGCTTTGCATGCAATCCTGCATCAAAATTAAGCATGAATTTATTTTGACTATTTTTGAGTACTTAAATGTAAGATTATAATTAACGTTGATTTGCAAACTTCACTTTCCCTTCTTACTGTGTTGTGTTCCCTAGTAAGCATAAGTATTACTTATATGAAAGCACTGATATAACTTTTTTTGATATTTTTCTTGTGCATTTAAAGCACCCTAGTAAACCTCTTTTCTTATATGAAATGGAATTTATAATATTTATACTAGATTTAAAGCTGGGATGTTTATTTACAGGCTGAAGGGTGGAAAACGGGGTATTATGCTGCAGCAGACCTCTCCTTTTTCATCAGGGTATAGAAGAGGAATCTCACAATAGTGAAATATATTTTGGGTCTTTATGGGAAGGAGAAAGGGAAACTAGCTCATTACTTATTTTCAGGAAGTTTAAGAGGATTAAACAAGTATTGAATCCCTTCTTTCCTCTGCTTTGGTAGGAATTTTGAAAGCAAAAAAAATACCAGAATGCATCCCTGCAGAAATACCTACCTTCAGAGGATGCTGTATTCTAGCGTAGGTGACATAGTTCTATGCTATCGGGTTTCCTAGGGAATAGAGTGGAGCTGTCTTAAAAACATTTAATTTAGGTGTGTGAATTTGCCCAAGAATTATGCTAGATGTCTTTGCCGCAAAGAGAAACTTAAGTCATGATTTAAGGCACAGCAAGATGAGAAGGGAGCAAAATGAGAGTGAATTGTGTGATATCATAGAGCAATTCAGGAAGCTCTCGTGTCTGGCATTGGCTAGAACTCATTGGAGATGTATGTGCATGAGCGTTTGTGCAGCTGTCAAAGTTGGTTAATTTTTGGTAAATGCTGTAGCTGAGGACAGTTCTAGGGAAAATACAGCAATGCAGAGAGCGATCAGTTTGTGATGAACGTTTGTTTTAGTGGATGGCATAGGAAAAAGTGAAGATGGGTTGGGGGAAGAGATGACAAATTGGGGTACTTGAGCTATTTTTTTACAACAAAATTGTTAGGATGCAACAGCTAGAGAGCAGGTACTAGAATGTAAAGCTACAAGGTTTTCGGAGACTCTGTATGTCTTACAGTGATTAATTACTGTATTGGGTCTCACTCCTTCTAGGGTTTTGTTGCCATCTAGACCATATTCTTTGCCAGGTTTCTAACTGATCAGTGGGGTTCAGTTTGTGTGCAAGTGGGGCTGTACTGAAGCAGACTTGATGGTTCAGATGGGACTTGAGAAAGTGACCCACCGTTGTCTGAACTTTAACAGGGTCGAGTCTTCAAATGTCGTCTTGATGTTTGTAAGCCTTCAAAAATCCCTCTTTCTGCATTGACATGTGCCTTAAGCATGTTCATTCACAGAAAACTTGAGATGTTTCTGTCCTGGAAGACAGTGCCCAGGTATTCCTGCAGTAATGTGTTGAGAAAGACAAGTGCTTGATTTGGAGTAGGGAGTTGAACCTATTTCCCACATCCAGTCTTGAAACTACTGCTACCCAGTCCTAACTACTGCCTGTCTGATGTCGTCGAAAAATTTTGTCTCAAATTTGAGACAGCCTTCCCCATTTAAATCTTACTGAATTGATATTCCTTGTGAAGTTTGTTTGGGTAGACAAGTATTTTGTATGCATTTTCCTAATTGCATCTCCTTTGGATCCATTTTTGTTATGATGCCTGTAAGAAATCTTCTGTATTCTAACAGCATTTTCTTTAAGAGGTGACATACAGTATCCTGAAAGCATTTTTAAGATACTGAGTGATATCTAGTTGATCTTTTATCTTGCCTTTTTTTCTCAGTCACATCTATTATATTTTGTTGCAAGTTATGTTGTAAGTTAGCCAAAGTACAAGTCATCTATTAACATGCAGCTTATACAGGCCTAGGCTAGTGGTTACCTAGTCCTGATGATGGTCCTGAGTACTGTTATGCAGACACTATCTTAAACATTTGAAACATTAAGGAGATGGAAGCAGCAAGATTTGGTATCAAGAATCGGTAAGATGTGACAATAAGAAATTGAAAACTTCTAGAATGGTGCTTGAGTAACAGTTGTGATATTTACAGGGATTCAATTTGGCCATGTTCAATTTTATGATCAGAATGTCCAGGAAGAAATAAGGAAATATTCTGTAGGTTAAACTTGGAAATCATTGCTGTGGGATGGTGATTTCAAGCTAGGTAGGCAGATAAAATAATTGAGATGCTATGAAAAAGGGAACAAGAAGATTTTGAAAATGCTGATAGAGAACAAAAGAAGGAATGAACATAAAGCTATGTGGGGGTAGTGTCGCAGAGAAAAATACAAAAAATTGAGGAAAGATTCTGCTCACATTAAAACCAAAAAGAAGGGATATTCTGATTCCAGGGCCTGAAATTTGCCAAGAAAGATGGCACTGGAATTGAGTGGCACTTTAAAGGCATTGAAGCCAGCAAAAATACACTAGGAGGAACCCAGGTTGGAATACGACGAGAATGCTTAGTGTGGTTCTTGTAGATAAGGGTTTCCACGCTGTAGGTGATGAGTTCCGTGTGGCCTGTGAGTGTTTCAGTTGTCAGAATGTTAGTGGTGTTGGCCAGAACACCAGGGACGTTCGTTCAAGATAGGGATGTGTACGCAGATGGCAGCCAAGAACTGATACCATGGGGAGGAGCGAGCCACTTCAAAGAAATTGCTCTGCTCAACTTGTTGGTATGTAGAGTGGAGAGCAGTAGAGAGTGTGACTGAAGTCTTGTTAGAAAGAGGTGGGTTATGTGGTAAGAGGGAAGATCAGGTCCTGGCTTGTGGCAGAGGCATGTGCTTGGTGTGGGCGGACAGTAGGAAACAGTGCCATGTGGATCTGGTTTGTGTAGATACGCAGGGAAGCATGAGTGGGAGAGTCGCATACTCCCTCCTGCAACTGAAATTCCACTGACATGGTCAGAAGTTCAGTGACTTCTGCTGTAGTTAGTCTAGAGAGTGGAAGCCTTTCCCACTGCAGCTCCTTAGTTAGCCCTCAGCGACTTACTGCTCCTAGGCAAGTCTTGGCTTCCTTTAGCTCTACAAAGAGAATCAGGGAGGCAGTTGATGCACACTGTTACTCAGATAAGTATTGTGCAGTGGTTTTTATCAGTAGTTTGTAAATTACCCTTTCTCTCCTTGAGAGCATACTTCCTTCTCAAGAACCTCCTGGTGCATGGCACCTCATGCATTTTGCTGTTGAAAGTGATCACGTTTTGTTTTGTATCACTCCTATATGTTTCCATAGAAACCTAATGTGTAAATTAAAAAAAAAAAGGGGGAAACAAAAACCCTTGAAGTATTATTTCCCATGCTGTATACAAGTATTTGGTTTGCTTTGCCTAAGCCTTGTAATTATAAGAAGATCACCAAGAACTAGGAGTACTGTTCACTCTTCAGATTTAATTCTGTTTGCTGCACAGGTTGGATTGTCACCAGAAGCCCGAGATCAAATGAGGAAAATGTTGTGCCAGAAAGAGTCTAATTACATTCGGCTAAGAAGAGCTAAAATGGACAAGTCGATGTTTGTAAAAATTAAAACCCTGGGAGTTGGTGCATTTGGAGAAGTTTGCCTAGCAAGAAAAGTGGATACTAATGCTTTATATGCAACAAAAACTCTGAGGAAAAAAGATGTATTGCTTAGAAATCAAGTTGCTCATGTTAAAGCTGAGCGGGATATCCTTGCAGAAGCTGATAATGAATGGGTGGTTCGCCTGTACTATTCATTCCAAGATAAGGACAATTTGTACTTTGTAATGGACTACATTCCAGGAGGTGATATGATGAGTCTCCTAATTAGAATGGGTGTCTTTCCAGAAAATCTGGCACGGTTCTACACAGCAGAACTGACCTGCGCAGTTGAAAGTGTTCATAAAATGGGCTTCATCCACAGAGATATTAAACCTGATAATATCTTGATAGACCGTGATGGTCATATTAAATTGACTGACTTCGGGCTCTGTACAGGTTTTCGATGGACCCACGATTCAAAATACTACCAGAGTGGTAAGAGAAATAGAAAAGGCTTCTTTGTTATTTTGTTGATGTGTCATTCTTTGCAAGGAACTAAATAATAAATGAGTAGAAAGATTATTGTGCTGTTTCCTTTCTGAATAATAACGCACCTAAGAATATGTCTGCACACCACTCAAATTATAGAAAGCAATGTTTAGTTAGGGAGAGTTTGTAAGTGTGAGCATTGATTTCTTAAGGGAGAAGGAATGAGCTATGCTGCTTAAGTTTGTCCCATTAGTGGCTTCTGAAATTTGGAGAGAGAAAATCACCGTGGTAGCAAGATAATTACCTAGACAACAGCCCTAACTCTGTTTTGAAGATAGGACTGACATTTGTTTTAAATTTAATTGTTCTTGAAAACCTTGCCCGAAGTTCTGAGTGTCTCATGTACTTCATTTTAGTGTAACCTATTGATTTCTGAGAAAGGTTTAAGTAGGCTTTTAAAAATCGTACTTGATTACTTAAAACAACAGCTAAAAAAAAGTTAGAGCAAAAAAATTTTCACAGTTCTGAGAGTGGTAAAATGCAGATTTTGTAATAACCTATTTTTAAAAATAAGAACATACCTTCAAAAGCAATTTTTAAATTACTTTTGACTTGTTTTTATCAAAATGTCATGTATCTTAGGCCAGACTGTTACACAGTCTCTGTAGAGAAGTTGAAGATTTAAAATCTGATTCTGTCTTTTGACGGTTTAAATACTGGGTTTTTTTCTGTTTACATGAGAGCAAGAACAATATACACCCTGTACCCCCACTGTGGTTATGTTAAGGAAAAACTGAGAAAAGATCAAACTTGATACTTTCTCATAATTATGTCAAAAACTAACTTAACAAACCAATGTCCTCAAAAGTTGGTATTTTATATCATAAGCAAAAAGTCAAAATCCTGATGCTGATGACCTTTTATCTCTCAAATTGAGTGTTGAAATTGAAACAGATTCTGTCTTATAACAAGAAATGTTAACAGATGAAGTTTCATAGTAGTTAAGAACTAAAGTAATCTTCCTCGATTTTGTCATCCTTCTCACTCAATTGTAGGTGATCATGCACGTCAAGACAGTATGGATTTCAGCAATGAATGGGGTGATCCAGCAAACTGCAGGTGTGGAGATCGGCTGAAGCCGCTTGAACGTAGGGCTGCACGTCAGCATCAGCGCTGTCTGGCCCATTCCCTTGTTGGCACGCCCAATTATATTGCGCCGGAAGTATTGTTACGAACAGGTAAATGCATTTTTGTACTGTAATCTTGCTGCAAAGTAACTGATACTCAGGTAGCTTGCTTCACCTTTCTTACACTGCCACTTTTCCCAAGTATATAATATTTTGACAAAAAATAAATAGTTAATATGGGAATCTTAAACAAGTACTGAATAGAATTCTCTTGTGAACCCTTTTTATTCTTAGAAATACAAGATTAAAATTATACTGAGGCTCTGACTACCTTGGTTTGACTTCATTTCAGGTTACACACAGTTGTGTGACTGGTGGAGCGTTGGAGTAATTCTCTTTGAAATGTTAGTGGGGCAGCCTCCATTCCTGGCACAAACACCACTGGAAACACAAATGAAGGTAACTTTAAAAGTCTGGTATTAACAGTCTGAAAAAGCAGGCTTGAAATTTACATAGTCTTTCTAATTTGTAATGGAATCAAATGTGGTTTTTGAGAGTGCTGCTCTATCCAAGCATGTTGTAAACTCACAAGATTTTAAACTTTACAGTACTGTGGCAGTGCACTTAGTTTGCAAAGGGACTTCAAGGATCCCGTTCACCTCTTTCATCTGGTCATACAGTAAACATGCCAACTAAAAAACACATTTCAGATCTCAGCCATTCCCTTTCACTTCTTGCACCTGTTCAGTTGTTATTTCTGCTTTGTTTTCTTCTCCTCTTCCAGCATCTGGGTGTTCTTTTCCCACCGCTTGGCTTCCACGCCCACTCACCTGCAGAGGATTTCCTTTGGTGATGTATCTGCAGGTGCTCAGCATGCAAAGGTGGAGGAGCAGCAGATGACCACGGCTGCTCAGGGTTACTGGCAGCTCAGAGCCATTGGTCCCTCCCTTCCTGAGCCCCAACTGTTTCAGAGAAACCACCAGGGCAATCTTCTGCAGGTGCCATTTTTGCAAAACTGCGTTCAGCTTGCAAGATATTAGTTGGCTCAAATGTAGTGCAGTATTGATTTTTTTTTTTTTTTAAACTTTAAATCTGTTAATCTTTCCAGTGCATCAAATAAATCAAAGTTCGTTTGCCTCACCTTCTTTTTAAGATTGTAAGCCATGGGCCTAATCTCAGGT